>NW_022196183.1:0-357856 GCF_008641045.1 Pistacia vera | reverse complement strand
CCCCCCCCGGGGGGGGGGGGGGGGGGGGGGGGGGCGGGGCATGTGTTTGGCTACACCTCGTCCCGACAGAATGTGGTTATGGAATTGCAGCTGCTTCCTCTAGAGGAAATGGTGAAAATGGATTGAACCCTTCCATTTCTTCGGTGGATGGGACGTAAAACTCATTTGAAGAAGCCATTATAAATTTATGATAAAATAATAAATAATGAAAATGAAAAGAAATTAAATAATAATATGAAATTATAATGATATTGAAAAATAGAAAAAAATTGAATAATATAAATAAATAATATGAATAAAATTATAAATATAAATATAAATTGAATGAGAAATTGATTGAAGATTTGGAGTAGAGAGATTGAGAGAATGAGTGATTGATTGGTGTGGAAAAAATGAAAGATTTTAGGGTTATTTATAGCGTAGTTGGGGAGGGGAGGGGAGTGGAATAAAAAAAAGGTTATAATATAAATTATAACCGTTTAGTAATTTTTTTTTTAATAAATTTTGTAAAATTTTTTTTAGCTCTCGTAATTTATGTTTATTTTAAAATTAGTAGGGGGTTTTATGTAATTGTGTAGGAGACTACATTGAAAAAATCCAAAAAATTTGGGCCCAGGCCCGGGCCTCGGAGGAGGGCCCGAGCCCTCCTCCTTAGGCCTGGTCTCGTTTTGGGACTAGACCTCCGAGGACTGGTCCTCTAGGACTGGGTTTTGGGGCTGGGCTTTTGGACCTGGTCCAAATGCCCACCTCTAATCACCAATGTGTCTTAAGGTTCTTAAACCTTAAGTATAATATTTTATATATTTTTAAACTATTATTTTGGTTTAATAATTATTTAACCGCTACAAGCCTATTGGTCAATAGAGGGTATGTCTTAATAATTTCACACTTTGATGGAACATGTGATTATGTATATAAAATAATTGGAAAAGAACCAGTCCTTGCTCCGCCCAAAAACCGATAGGTTTTATTTTTCTCTCCATCAGGAACGGTCTGTCAAACCAAAAAAGGCCAAGAGGGAGAAACCTAGGTTCTTGAAGATTCCTCATCTACATTCAATTTCTCAAGCAAATTCTCATGGATCAAGGTATGTCTTCTCCTACATTATGAATTGTGAAAATCATCCTATTCAAAGATCTTAGGCCTAAGGTTTATGCAAAATTAGGGTTTGAATTTGCATAATTAGGAACTCCTTACAGAGTTTTCACTTGCTAGTTTAACCTTTTAGGTGGGATGGTAGAAAAGAAACGAACAAGCGCTTAAAATTCAACATAGCAGCGGCTAATAATTTAAGTGCCTCATTTCAATTACATTGTAATTGACTGCAAATTATATTTTAAGGTATTGACCGGGTAGATGGAATGAGAGTAAGCGATGAGGTTTGTTAATTAACATAATAAAAAAGTTTGTTTTAGTTGAAATATATGCAAGATTCATTATAAGACTTTAGTCTAATTGTGCACGCATTTCTTCAAGTGATTATGGCTGCGTTTGGATGGATATTTTTATCCATTTTTTGAGATAGATTTTGGGGATAGTGTTTGGTTCATTATTTAGACAATAGGATCTTCAAATATCTATTCCGACACTTTTCTGACAGCTTATGACCGTTTGAATTGTTTTTGCAGTCTTCCTTTTTCACGCGTTCTCTTTTCTTCTTTCACGCTTCTTCACCTGTTTTTTTTGTAGTCCTTTTTCACGGGTTCGTCATTTCTTCTTTCACGCTCCTTCACTTCACCTGTTCACCATTTCAGTTTACATTATGCACGGTTTCACTTTTCTTCTTCACTTCACCATTTCAGTTTACATTAGCAGCTTCTTCATTGTTTCTTCACTTCAGCATTTCAGTGAAAAACTCCGATCGTTCACCGTTAAGCCACAACACTGTCAAGCCACAAACACTCCGATCGTTCACTGCAACCACCGACGGACCACCACGATACCCACCGTCAAGCCACAAACACTCCGATCGTTCACCGTTAAGCCACAACACCGTCAAACCATCAGATCTGTCACCAGAAATATTTGATTTTAGTGAAGGGAACGTTTTGGATTTTTTTTTTTTTTTTGCAGGTTTGTAAATGTGTTGTACATGTTGGATGAGCGCGTGAATTTGTTTGGTGTTGGAGTTTGCAGATGAGTTTAATCTATTTTTTTTTTTTTTTNCCCACCACAACCACCGACGGACCACCACGATACCCACCGTCAAGCCACAAACACTTTGATTGTTCACCGTTAAGCCACAAACTCGTCAAACCATCAGATTTGTCACCGGAAATATTTGATTTTAGTGAAGGGAAAGTTTTGGATTTTTTTTCGGCAAGTTTGTAAATGTGTTGTACATGTTGGATGAGCGCATGAATTTGTTCGGTGTTGGAGTTTGCAAATGAGTTTAATTTGTTTTTTTTTTTTTGCAGGTTTGTAAATATGTTGTCTGTATGATATGTGTGTGAATTTGTTTGGGGCTGGAGTTTGCGAATGAGATTAATCTGTTTTTTTTTTTTTTTTGCAGGTTTATAAATCTGTTGTAAAGAGACTCGTTGGCTTTTGCGAACCCAGTTAGCTTCTGTGAAGACACCCAACGCAATTGTACTTATTTCTATTTTAATTTTGCCATTGTTAGTACTTTTTTTCCTTTTAACACAAGCGTCAAAAAATTGTGCAGCTTCATATGTTTTGTATGTAACATTCTGTATGTAATGGATAAATTTTGGGCGTAAAAAATTATTGGATAATTAGAAATATTTTTTTTCGGATTTCACTAACTGATATATTTTTTCTGTAGATTCGACATCGTTCTTTAATCATAACAACAAATTACGCTCATATGCATAGATGTCAGTATAATTTGCCTCGACATCGCAGGGTTGATTACTACTTGAAGCAGAGGCGAAAGTTTCGACGTTTTTCTAGAATTGGAGTTCATCATACACCCAGTTGGTTGACATTGTTTGTATCTGCCCCTGCATTGACATCATCAAGCAGTGTCGGATCGAATGAGGTATAAGTTTATCTATGTTTACTTGATTACCACCACATGTTAGTATTATATTTTTTAATGTGATTGGTGATTCATATGGTGTCCCAATGTTTGTTGTCCTTTACCGTACTGTCCTTAGATGAGTGATTCTGTGGCCTGGTCTGCTGAGATGACCCACAAATTTCTGGTCTTGTTATTTGAGCGGGCCAAAACTTTGCACGGTACTGCAATAAAAACAGCAGATTACCAGGCAATGTTGGATGACATATCATCAGTGGCTGGTAGGAGACTCAATGTCACACAATTAACCTCTAAGTTCTTTCGCCTGCGAAGAACTTATCAAGCATGGTAGAAATTGCTGCAACACATGGCGTTCGAGTGGGATCACGAGTCACAAAGTCCAACGTGTCCCATTGAGGTCTGGCAAGAATATGTCAAGGTAAGTTTTCATATTTTTTAACTAATATTATTCAACGACACCATAAATGTACCAATTTTTTTTGGACTGCTAAATATTAATATATTATTCTTTTAACTTACCAGCAAAACCCACTGGCGCAACAATTTTACCACAAGGGACTTCCTCATAAGGAGCTTTATGAAATAATATTTGAGAAGCAAACTGCCATTGGAAGATATGCGTACACATCTACATCCCAACCGGTGGAGACCTCCAGTTATTCCAATGCCGGCGCGGTTCCCATGGATGATAGCGACTTTGAACCTGATCTTGATCGGACAACAGGGAAAAAATGACCAAACACATCTGGCCATGGAAGAGCGAGAAATAGGAGGAACAGAAGCGGCCCAGGACAATCACTTGCGGATGCCATTTTTAGCTTGACGGACGAGCTTGCGGAGAAGTGGACTATGGGATCGAGGGCTAGCAATCGTAGTGCAGATGAGAGGGAAGAAGAGAACACTAGTGCTCCATCTAATCCTTTTTCCATGAGCAAATGTATTGACATCATGACGGCCATTCAAGTACTGACACAGTTTTACCTGCCTGTTGTCACGTACTTATATGAAAATCCAGGGTGGTGAGAGATATTCGTGAAACTCCCACTGGAGGAAAATGCTAACTGGATTTATAACAGCTTTCCCAATAAGTAGATGACACTATATTTCATAAGTGTTTGATAACAATTTTGTATTCGTCAGTGGGCAGTTGTCATTACAATTACAATTTATAATGCTACTGTATGAACTTATTTATGTGATATTACATGTGTAAACACCGTTTTTGATTGTCATTACAATTAAATATTGACTGTTATATTTTTGCTAAGTAGTACAACAACTATTAATTGTTGATAATTGTTGATAAATGTTTTGCAAATGTGTAGGTTTAAATGGCGTCGTCTAGCCGTACAGAAAAAAGACGACGTGCTATAGATGAGAGGGACAAAGAAGAAATACTGACAGATATAGCCATTGCACTCTACGGTGGTGCCACGTTAGAAGCAAGTAGGCATGAACTACGACATACATCTGTATTAACTGGTCATTAGTACATGTTGGAAGTACTCAACGGTCATCCTGACAGGATCTATGACAAGTGCCGCATGGACAAAGACTGTTTTACATTGTTATGTGAAATTTTGTCCGATCAAGGCAAATTGCAACCAAGCAGGAGGACGAGTTTGGAAGAACAAGTTATGATATTTCTAACAATCGTTGGAAAAAACGAGATAATCAGAACGATGATGGAGGATTTCCAACATTCGGGTGAGATGATCTCTAGACATGTTACCGCAGTTTGCGACGCTATATGTGAGTTGAAGACAGAGTTTATCAGACCACCTGACTTCAATGATGTTCCATGTGAAATATCAGCCAACAAAAAATATTACCCTTTCTTTAAGGTACTGGTTCATTATGTTTGCTATTGGTAGATAGTTAAGTTCATTGTGTTATTAATTTTTATAGTAGGTTAATATGAGTAAAAATCAATTTTCATGATAGGACTATATTGGAGCCATGGATGGCACACATGTATACGCTTCGGTTCCACGTGAATTTGCCGATAGGTACCGGAATCGCAAAGGAACGATGTCACAGAATGTAATGGCTGTATGCGACTTTAAGATGATGTTCATTTATGTCGTTACTGGATGGGAAAGATCTGCGCATGATTCAAGAGTTTTAAATTCAATTCTTGATGATCCTAATTCTAGATTCCCACATCCTCCACCAGGTATAAGTATTTTCTTGACGTATTATAACGTATTACCTCCACTGTTGAGGCCCTGTAATTCAAATAAAATGTTTGATATTATTACAAAGAAATACTATTTGGTTGATGCGGGTTATCCAAATAGAGATGGGTTCCTCGGCCCTCATAGGCGAGTGGCTTACTATATTTCTGATCACCGCCATAACCGAAGGGGGCCACAAGAGTTGTTTAACTATAGACATACTTTACTCCGCAATGTTGTCGAGAGAACCTTTGGTGTTTTGAAAAGACGGTTCCGTATTCTAAATGGAATGAACAATTACTCGTTGGACAAACAAGGGAAGATTATTATGGCATGTTGTGTACTTCATAATTTTATCAGAATGTACAATATAAACGACTGTATCTTTGAACAAACCAATAATAGTACGGGTAATGAGCAAGTATATTGTGATCGTCAAAACGGGGCAAAATATGGCCAAAATGGAGAAGGACCGAGTCAACCGCAACAAGGTATTATAGACAACATGACGACTGTATGGGATAACATAACAAATGCATTGTGGGCAGCACGGTGGACCATGTCGTAGTTGTTAATGGAGTATACGTATAATAATGATTGTAAGGGTTGCTAATTAGTACTTTTGTCATATATGTATTAATGTAATGTTTTTAAACAGTTGGATTAGTACTTGAAATTAATATGAGTTTTTGTTTTTTAATATCTACGGGTGACAAAATTACCAATAAAATATTTAGTATTATTAAAATGTAACTTGATAAGTTATATATATAATAATACATTATTTTAACAAAATGCAACAAAATATTATATTAATAAATCATTTATAAAAAAATATATTAATCAAATATTTAACACAAATATCAAGGTCAAAATACTCTACCAAACACATATTCTGCAAGTCCTATTCTTATAATCATAACTCTATCTAACTATCTAATACTATCCCCAAAATCATATCCAAAATAATAAACCAAACGCACCCTATAATATTGCACTTATAGTTCTCTAAACCAATTATAAAAGTTTGCTAGTTTGACTAATTTTCTTGTTTTACCAAGTTAAAGTCGTTCAATTTCTATTTTAATTATTACAAGTATTATTTAGGACGTCTTATTTTTTTTTTTTTTTTTTTTTTTTTTTTTTTTTTTTTAAAGTCAAGTTCAGTTATTGTTTTTTGTGAATTTGATAATTTTCTTGAAATTTGAGAAACTTCTCAGGAATTTGAGAGCTTCCGCTCATCAAATCAAACCATATTAGACTTGAAAATATTCAGTGTCCATCTATTCAGTTTTGTTGTTATATTTTTCTAGTTATTTATTATTTAATTCTTAGTATATCAGTGGTTTTTTTAATGAAGTAATTGAATCCTTTCTCAATTGTTTAAAAAATTCGGTGATTGGCGGTGAGAATGTAAAAGTAGAAAATACAAGAACATTGCTGAGAAGAGACAGAAATTAGCCGGATTACTTCACTGATAAATCTGAAATCACTTGTTAAGAGAAATTCAGAGAGTTCTGAATAAACTATATACACGAATTGGGCAAAAAATCCCACCTATGGACCCTATAATAAATCCGAAAACAACTCCAGCAGTGAGTCCATAAACAAGCTCCTTTTTTGAAGATTCACTTGGAGAAGGAACAGGATTATTATTCGTTCTTGTTTGAATAGAACATGAGGTTTCTATAATATCACCACACAGACCTGGATTTCCTTCAAAGTTGGAGATGGAAAAAGTATGAAACTGACCTCCTGAAGGTATCAGACCCTGAAGATTATTATTTGCAACGCTGAACTCCGACAAGAAGTAGAGACCACTGAACGAGGCAGGGATTTCACCAGATAAATTGTTTCTGGATATATCCAATCTCTCCAAGTTAGTCAGTTGCGATATTTGATTAGGAATGTTTCCAGAGAATTTGTTATTGCTGAGATTAAGCAATTGAAGAAATTGTAATTGGCCAATCTCAATGGGGATACTGCCACTGAGACTATTGTTTTGGAGGAATATTGATGGTGGTAAGCTGAGGAGACTATAATATTCTTCATTAGAAGCATTGATATTGGGAGGAATAGAGAGAGGTAACTCTAAGCGGCTCCCACCAATTTTTTTCGCAGTCTGTAATTCTGATACCAACATTGGCAATCCGCCAAGTTCCTTCGGAAACTCTCCGGACAGAAGGTTATAAGACAAATCGGTGTAGAATGGAGTTGTCATAGTCCCTAACCACCCTGGAATTGAACCAGTGATTTGATTCAAACTTAAGTCCAAGAACTGTAATTTCCTGAGATTACTTATCCAGGAAGGAACTTGACCCTGGAATGGGATTTACTCAAAGCCAGAAACGGAGATTTGGAAATGCATATAAGAAGGTAATATATCAGGAATCATTTCACCCTTGAAGTTTTACAAAGGAATAGAACACTGAGGTTCTTGCAACCTGTCAAAATCTGATTGCTGCAGTGGCTTTGTTAATCGGTTTTGGTCAAGTGAGAGGTAAGACAATGATTCCAATGCAACTATTTCAGGTGAAATTCTCCCTCTATATTGTTACCGGAAAGCCTTACTGCAGTTAGTGACTTGCATGAATAAGAGTTGATGGGGAGCTACCTGTGAAGTTATGTTTCCAAGGTCGATCGTACGAAGATGGCGAAGCATTGAGAAATAAATGCTGAAAGATCTCCTTCAAGTTTGTTATTCCGCAAATTCAGTTTTATGAGATTGATGCAATTCTTCATGGATGGAGGAAGAGAGCCAGATAGGTTGTTCACATGAAGGTACAAATGTGTCAAGTTGGTGAGCTTGCCAATATCTGAGGGATGAAGCCAGTCAAATTGTTAGAATAAAGGTGAAGAATGATAAGGCTTGTGATGTTGACAATGGTGTTGTGATGGGTCAGATAGGGAGTTAACATGTAAGGAGAGCTCTTCAAGCGATGTGGCAGCATAAATGTCATCAGGTAGTGAACCTATGATATAATTACAGGCTGCCCGGAAACCTGAAGTCTTGAGCAATTTCCAAGTCCTGGAGGAATTGGACCTGTAAAATCATTGTTGAGAAATCCAGAATCCTGAGAATGCAGGAAGTTTTGTCCAGCTAAAGGAAGGGATAAGACCTGTGAAACTATTTTTGCTGACATTAAAACTCTCCAAATTTCCTGCTGATAGCTGGAAGAACGATGATGGAATCGTTCCTTGAAATTATTGCCAGATAAATCAAACATCTAATGACTTTAGATGACAAAGATGATGGAAATCACCTGTAAGAGAATATTACTCAAATCAGAACTTCAACAAGAACTAAAGACAAAAGCGAATGATGAGGGAGAGGACCGGAAAGGTGATTGTGTGAAAGATTGAGGTGCAAAAGATGTGTCAAGTTCCCAATTGATGGGGAGATGAGCCGCTAAGGTCTCTCCCGGGAAGCTGTAAATGAGTGACACGACCGTTCGCATCACACTCGATCCCTCCCATAGGCAGCAGTCGACCGAAGAGGTCCAATTTATGCAGGAGAATATATGCTGAGTTTTATAGACAAGAGTGATTCCTTCTTTTTGGTTGCAGGTTTTGCAAAGAGTGGCAAAACATGAGGGAATAGTAAAACAAGCTTCAAGAACAAGTTAAGCATGGTTCTTATTTGATTTCTCAAGGCTGAAAAGATGGAGAAGTTCAGATTTTAAAGTATAGGAGCAAGTTTGATATTTCAGTTATGTTGAAATTTGTGTACAGATTATACTGCAGTTATTGACCAGGCAGCAAGGGTGTGAGAAAGCGACGTGAGGTAACATAATAAAAAATAAAAAATAAAAAAAATTGTATGTTTTCATCAAGGAAGATTTTCATTATATGGTAGAAATCTTCAGAAAATTAATCATAAAAAATATTAGTGGGAAATTTGTCAATTTCAGAGTTGTTTTTAGAAATTTTCCATGGGACATCTTGACTTGATGCATTGAAGTCCTAACGTCAAAAACCCTATCACGCTGTAAAAACGTCATTCATTACGAGTCAAGAAAATAAATATTTATTACTGTAACAATATCTCCGCATCCATTCGTCATGGAAGCTGAAATTAAGGAAATTGGCAATTTAATAATAATTATAGAAATATATACAGAGATAATGCACAATTTATTTGACCCACATAGTAACGTTATTGACTGCAGCTATAATTCGAAGTATTGGAACGTTGATCAGCTTGAGTGCTTGGTGTTTTATGTTGAAACTTTTTCTGATTTGATATCTTCAGTTTCTGCCTTTATCACATTTACCCTTTAATTCCAATTATCGTAGATCTGGTAGGACATGGCCCGACCAAATCTGGCTGTTAATGGCTATTGATTGACCGTTAACGACCAGATATTGGCACACAACGGCCACTGATTTGATTGTAACAGTCATTGATTGGCCAAAAATTACCAAAGTAGATCTAACAGTTTCCATTCAGATCCACGTCCATCTAACCATTTCGGTCATATCAATGGCCGAAATGTTCATATCAGCGCACGACTTGTTAGATTGGCCAGTCGTGCACCATTTCGTCAATTCTGGTGTATGTAATGCTTTCTTTCTAGCTAATATGCTTGTAAATAATTAATAAAACTCATAACAATATATATAGAAATAACACATATAACGAGTAATAAGGTATGGGCTCATATTTAATTTTTCTTTATAAACAAATATACTAAAAAAAAAACAACGTGACAGTGTAGCCAACGTCACTGTGCGACGTTCTGTGTGACCGCAACTCACCTATTACTGCCAAAACATTAAAAATAACAGAGTGAGCACTAATTAACTAATAAGTAAACCCGCTATGCTACCCTTCTTCTCCGTTGCTTAAATTCCGAATTTTCTCCTCTACTCATATTTCCTGATTATTTCTATTCTCCTGTTCTTCTCTCTGTTCTTCTCTATTCTTTCTCTGTTCTTTTCATTCTTTCTCTGTTTTTCTCTCTGTTTTAATTTTTCTACTCAAGATAATGAGCATGGTATTATGCATATTCATGATGCAAATGCACAAATGCATAAAGTATGCATTTTCTTTTCTATCTTTCTTATTATGGTTTCTATTTCTTTTTCTTATTTCTTCTTTCTTCTTTCTAGTCTTTCTTCTATTTTTTTCTTTCTTCTTCCCCTATTCTTCTTCTTCTATTCTTTCTTTCTTTCTATTCTTGCGATCGGACTCTGTTGAGCATGGTTTGGAGCCTAGCCGTGTGAGTTAATCTCTAATCTGGGTACAGTCCTCATCCACACGCACTTCTAACAGACTGTATAATTCTTCTTTCTGATTTCTAACGTCTATTCTCATACCTCTTTTTTTTTTATGTATTAATTTAGACCCTATATTCTTTTTCTTTTCCTGCAGCGTAGATCTTGGCTTGAGCTTGCTGAGACCGTGATCTGTGGAACTATGTCACTCACGGCTCCCCATCGCAACAACCTTTTTTTTTTTTTTTTATTTTTTTTTTATCTTTACACTTCTTAGGTATAATTTCAAATTGAATACCTTTAATATTCTCATTTATTTCTTTTCTCTTTAACACATTTTAGGCTTTTCATGCTCTTATGAAATATGCATGTAGATGGTTTCGGTTTATCAACAAATTACATGTTTAAATGCAATTATACTTGGAATGCAAACATGCCTTCTCTACCATCTACAAACTCATCCCAAGTACACACAATCACTCATACAGCAATCCTCTTGACATTTCATCAAACAATTCATGTGCATAATTAACACTAATTTGGGTACACTTCTATCTCTATTTTAGGCCACCAAAATTTGGAATAAACTCCTCAAATTAACTCCAAATCTGCCCAAAATAAATACTTCCAAATTTTCACTTCAACTCTTCCAAATTCAACCAAACATTCATCAAGTACACGTACACCAACCCAACTTCTCATGAATAGGTTCTAATTATTATTCAACAACAAACCACAACAATTCTACATATACCACATATATATGCACAAAGAAAATTCTCTACACAACTAACTTAAATCAACTAGGGTAGGATTTACTACCTTTGATATGAGCAAATTCCACCCTTTAAGAATTTTCCTTGATCAAACTCTTTTCCTCTAAATCTAGAGCATAAACCATCAAAATCAATACTTTAAAAACTAAAATCACTTTTGTGCAAGAATCTTACCTATAGAAGCTTAAGATTGAAAATCCACTCAAAAACATCCAAAACCTATGAATTTGCTTGAAGAAAATTTGAAGAATTTGGGAGAATATGGGGTGCAAGTGGCGTGCAAATGGGTAAGAGTGGATAGGGTTTCACTCTTTAATTGATATAACATAAAAATTATATATTAGTTTCCCATTTGCCCTGTACTTTCTTTAAAATTCCATCTATGTCCCTTATTCAATTCCATAATGCCCTATTTTATGCATTCTCCATGAAATTCTATCTCTTTTCACTCCCCAAATTCACTAATTTTGAGTGAAAAGACCATTTTACCCTTAATGCAAGTTTAAGTCATTTCCTTCACATTTTCTCAAATAATTTGCAAAAATCAATTAAAGGTATAGGAGCATAAATTAAATTATGTACCTCTATGTGGGCGTTACAATTCTTCCCCTCTATAAGAATTTGTCCCCGAAATTCAAACAAACAACTCGGGTAACTGTTTGATATCTTGCTCCACCCCATGTAGCTTCTAACTTTATGATTTCTCCAGAGGATTTCTAAAGGGATACTCTTGTTCCGGAGCTTTTTAATTTTTCTGTCCAATATCTGAACTGGACGCTTCTCATACACAAGATTTTTTCTAGTCCACATCTTCTACACAATATATGGGAGGGATCATTACATATTTCCGAAGCATCGAGACATGAAATAAATTGTGTACTATCCATGCTGGGTGGTAAAGCCAACCTATAGGCTACCTTTCCCACTCGCTGTAAACTTCAAAGGGACCAATGTATCTCAGTGCTAACTTTCCCTTGCTATCGAAACGATCACCCGTTTGTAGGAGGCAACTCTTAGAAACACTTATCACCCACTTCGAATTCAACATCTTTCCTCTTCAAGTATGCATAGGTTTTATGCTCTGGGGCTTGTTTCATTCTACTTCTGATTAACTTGACATCTCTATAATTTTCTGAGTTAGTTCTGGCCCAAGAGTTGTATCAACTCATCTTTCTCGCTTATCTATCCCAATGTAATGGAGATTACAACGTCTACCATACAAAGCCTCGTAAGAGTCATCTTAATTGTAGACTGAAGCTATTATTATAAGCAAACTCACCAAACATAACATCTCATGCCAAGACATCCTGATCCATGCAACAAGCCTCAACATATCCTAAGTATCTGATTCGTTCTCTCTGTTTGGCATCGTTTGAGGATGGTAGGCGATACTAAAAGCCAATCTGGTACCCAAGTTCCTCTGTAAACTAGTCAGAAAGCTGAGACAAATCTAGAATCTCTATCTAATACTATTGTCTTGGGTACTCCATGCAGTCTCACTATCTCTTAATGTAAATTTGGGCCAATTGATCTGAAGTATGCTCTCCTTTACTGGAAGAAAATGGGTTGATTGGTCAATCTGTCTACTACACCCATATAGCATTAAACCCTTTTTGCCCTCTAGGGAGACCTATAATAAAATCCATCGAAATACTGTCCCATTTCCATCAAGAATACTAAGCAGTGAAGCAATCCTGATGGCCTTTGGTGTTCTGCTTTCACTTGTTGACAAACCAGGCACCTAGCTACAAAATCTCCAATATCCTTCTTCATACCTGGCCACCAATAGTCTTTCTTTAAATCTGGATACATCGGTGGCTCAGGATGAGCAGTGTATGGTGTGTCATGAGCCTTCGTAAGAATTCTCTTCTTTAACTCATCATCTTGAGGAACACACAAACGACTCCTGAAATGAAGAACACCATCTAACAGATGGAACTCTAGTACTTACCTTCAAGCAATGTTGACTTATTTCTGACACCACTCATCGGGAGCTTACTTTCCTTGATTTCTTCCAGTAAAGTGAACTGAACCTCTAACCTGGCAATCCTCTGGTATGACCTCAATCTGTTCTTTGCACAGTTCTTCTATATTCTTTATGCCTTGTGAGTGGGACAAGTAAGCTTTTCTACTCAAGGCATCAGCTACTACATTGGCTTTCCAGGTTGATACTTAATTTCACAGTCATAATCCTTAACCCACTCTAACCATCTCCTTTGTCTCATATTCAGCTCTCTTTAGGTGAAGAAATACTTCAAGCTTTTATGATCGTATAAATGGACTCTTTGCCCATACAAATAATGCCTCCATATTTTCAGTACAAAAACTACAGCAGCCAACTCTAGATCATGTGTAGGGTATCTCGTCTCATACTCTTTTAATTGACGAGAAGCATATGCTATTACTCTACCCAACTGCATCAATACCACACCAAGTCCCTGAAATGAAGCATCTATATAAATGTCATAATCTACACCCTCTGTGGTAACACGAATATGAGCTGTGGTCAATCTTCTTTAAATCTTGAAAACTTTCTTCACAGGCATTGACCAAATGAAAAGAGTTCTCTGTTGGTGAGCGTAAGCAGTTTGGCAACAAGCAAAACCCTGCTACAAACCGCCTATATGACCTGCTAGGCCCAAAAAACTTCTAACTCCTTTACTGTCTTCGGTGTTGCCATTCCAGAATTGCTTTTACCTTACTTGGATCCATTGATACATCCTCCTTGAGACGGTATGGCCGAGAAAGATAACTTGATCTAGCCAAAACTCACACTTAGAAAATTTGGTGAACAACTTTTTATCTCGCAATCGTTGTAGCACAAATCTTAGGTGTTCTTCATGTTCCTTTTCTGTCTTACATACACCAAGATATCACTCAAAAACACCACTATAAATCGATCAAGACAATCTGAAACACCCGTTCATTAAGTCCATAAAGATTGTTGAGGCATTGGTTAACCCAAAAGGCATCACCATAAACTATAATGCCCATATCTGGTCGAAAAGCAGTTTTGGCAATATCTTGCTCTGCACCCTACTGATGATAACCCGACCTCAAATCAATCTTTGAAAACATTACTGCCGTTTCAGCTGATCAAACAAATCATCTATGCGAGGTAATGAGTATTTATTCTTCACTGTCACTTTATTAACTCTCTATAATCTATACATATCGAGAGATCCATCTTTCTTTTTCACAAACAAAATTGGAGCACCCAAGGAGAATGGCTAGGTCGAAAAAACCTTATCTAAGAGTTCCTGAGTTGCTTTTTCAATTCCTGAAGCTTGGTTGGGGCCATCCGGTAAGGGGCTTTAGAAATTGGCGCGGTCCTTGGTGCCAGTTCAATACTAAATTCTACTCTTTCGGAGGTAAACCTGGCAAATCTTCTAGAAATACATCTAAAAAATCCGAACTACTGGCACCTTCTGAATCTCTAGTTGTGGGACATCACTACGTGCACTACATGAGAAATATACGCTGAGCACCCTTTTCTTAACATCTTTCTAGCCTTTCCACTGGTGATTAACATACTAAGCTAGTGACCCTCGCCAAAATTAAACTTATCTCTATCATTAAGATTAAATCTTGCTTTCTTTTTCGACAATCAAAATCTCTACTCCAAATCCCAGGAAATCCATGCCTAAAATAACATCAAAATCAGGCATATCAACACTACAAATCCACTGGCAACTCCCTTCCAAGGATCACTACGGACTCCCCTGGAAGCATCTCTTGAGTTTTACACCAACATCATCTGGTAACTCTACTTAATGGGACAATCACTCAATAGGTTTTAAACCAATCTCTCTAAAATCCTATGTATAATGAATGAATGTGCTGCTCCAAAATCAATAATGCATAAAGAGGAACTGAATGAAATAAAACTGACCAGTAATTGCGATGAGCTAGTTTCAGCTTCACTCTGGGCTACTGTAAACACGAGCATTGGTACCTCAGATGTCTGCACTGTAGGTGTAGGAGGGCTTTACAATCTTTCATCATATGCCCTGGCTGTCGACATCTGTAACATACATTTCGGCCCAAATCTCTAAGACACTCCCAGAATGATTCTTCCACACTTCGGGCACTGGAGAACTTCACTAGTTCTCAGCTTTTTATTCTGCCAACCCTCTTGTTCTTCTTGGGTTGAAACTTTTTTCTATTTCTACACTATCTCTCTATAGAGCAGGAGGTGGAACACTGGGGGCTATACTAATGGAATTGCTGGGGTTAGCTTATTCACACTATTTCTGCCCGTAAAGCTCGTTCCAAAGCTTCACTATATGTCTGGGGGGGGCATGACCATCACATCTGGGCTATTTATGGTTTCAGCCCATGCACAAACTTATCTCTTCTTAATTCTGGGTATCACTACACCCGGTGCAAACCTTGCCAGGGAATTGAATTTCATTGAATATTCTTCACTGAATTAGCCCATGTTGCAAACTAATAACTCTGAATCTTTTCATGGGTAATAACTGCTTCATACTAGGTTACTCATAGAAATACATAAAGTAAAATGCATTTATATTAGCAAAAGTAAATGGGCCCGAAATTTCTTTTAATACAATAATCACTCTTATACAAAATAAGGTATCATTTGTAAAAGTTATCAAAAACAGTGGACAGTGTAGCTATTGCTCCTCGCTGGCCAACGCCCACCGACCGCGTCCTCACCTAGATCCTGCAAACAAAGATAAACAATGGGGTGAGCACAATAATGCTCAGTAAGTAAATCCTCTACTCGTCTATCCCCATAACTCTTTCTCTTAATTCTTTCCTTACACTCTTCTCCTCTCATTTATTTTCTTTTTCTGTTTCTCTTTCACTAGCTCTCTTTATTAACTTTCTGTTGTATGTCACAGCCTCTTACCGGAGGCGACTGAGTGGAGATCACAAAGCACCCACCCACTCTTTGTGACTTCTACTCATTCGTGCCTCTTCTTCCTCACATTTTCTCATTCCTTCTCACTTGAATGTCACGGCCTCATCTTACCGGAGGCACGGCCAGGTGGAGTACAAAGCACCAACCCACTCTTATGACTTCTAGGTGGAGTTCACTAAGCACCAACCCATTCTTCAAACTTCGGGTGGTCACAAAGCACCAACCGTTCTTAGATTTTTCTCATTCTCTTTACTTTTAGAGTAGCCATTCACAAAGTTCTCTACCTTTCTCAAACTACTTCTCAATGCATAATTAATGCATAAGGATGGTTCATGCTTAAAGTTTCTTAATAATGCACTTATGAAATGACAAATGCAATATTGCATCAAAACAGTCATTCTGTGCATGTCACACTCAAGAAGACATAAATTGAGTTATAACATCGGATTGATACAATTTGGTCTCGTTTTAAATCTTAGAGACAGGGCTACAACTTTTATGTTTGGTCTAAACTCAGTTCAATCCGTAAGATGCCCAAAAATTACTTAGAAAGTCACGGTTGTCACAGGGCAGTTTGGTAACATGTTTTCACTTAGGCATTTCATCAACATTAGTTGTGCACAACAAAACCTAATTCAATTATCATCTATTTATTTCTCAAACATCCAAATGAGAGAAAAACTTCTTGTAGCATCACATACCTACATGGCAAACACACTCCCAAAAAAATTTCTCCAATTCTTCCAATTTCAACCCATCATCAAATCATCACATATATCTCATAATCAAATATATCCAACAATAAGCATAATACATCATACATCTCATCTCAATTTCTAATAATCACAATGCATGTTTAAATAAAATCTCTACTCACTTGAATTCTTAAATTTTAGCTTGAGGGATTTTGAGTGGAATTTACTACTGTGCTGAGTAGTCTCCCTAAACTCTCTACTCTTGTTGGATTCCAATCTTCTCTTAACCCTAAGCTAAACTCATAAGAACTCAACCTTTACACAAATAAATCATAGATAAAGAGTATGAATCTTACCTTTGATACCTTTAATCAAAACCCTATGAAAATCTACTCAAAAGCCCTCAAATTCCTTGGAAAAGTGAATGAAAATTTGAGAGAAAAAGGAGGAGGAGTGTGGGGGTGGTATGAACGAAATAAGGGTTTCAAACCCTTAACATTTTAGTTTATAAACTCACTTTCCCATTTTGCCCTTACTCTTTCCTAAAAATTCCATCTTTGTCCCTTATTCAATTACCAAAATGCCTTCACTTTTATTGAATTCTCTATGATTTTCTATCTCTTTTCACTCCCCAAAAAATCAACTAGTTTTGAGTGAAAAGACTATTTTACCCTTAATGCAAATTTAAGGCATTTTCTTCAAATTCTCTTAAAATAATTCTAACAAAATTTAACTAAGGGCTATACAACATAATTTAAATCATGTACCTCAATGTTGGCTGTTACAACTCGATCAACTGTTCTATATTATGCCTCAAATAATGTTCTGAAATCTCCCCAAGTCATCAAAGCTGTATCATGAGTATCCTCCATCAATTCTCACCATATATGGGCATCACCCCTAAATAAGAAACTGGCATACTGAATCTTCTCTCGGTTTATCATAGGGAAAAGTGTCGTCGTACACTCTACTTATCTAAACCACTCATCTGCCACTATTGGGTCCACAGTACCCCTGAATTCTGACGGCTGGTGTTGACTAGGCAACCCATATATCAGTTCAATACAACTCTGCACTATTGGGGGTACCGGCCTCTCTCTCTCCTCTCTGTGGGTTGGTATAATAAATGGGGTCTCAATTCTCTCTGATACAGAGCCTCCCCGATTTTCTACCAAGACTTGTTGTATAATATTATGAATCCTCGCTTCATCGAGGACAGGGGGAGTAGATTCTAGAGGGTTGGAAGGTTCACTCGTGCTCGTTTCCTTCTTACTGCTTCCTCGGGTTCTATGTTTCATCTACATAAACCAACACTTTTAGTCAACTCAAGTCACTCATCTGCAACAAGTAAGGAAAGAATTAACTTACAATGGTCGGCTACGGAACATCAACGTGGCAGGAGAGGCACACTGTCAAATCCGAAAACCTTTGCTCTAATACAAAAAATGTAATGCTTTCTTTCTAGCTAGTATACTCGTAAAATAATTAATAAAACTCATTAACAATATATATATGAAAATACACATATATACGAGTAATAAGGTATGGGCTCATATTTAATTTTTCTTTGTATACAAATATACTCAAAATACACTAAAAAAAAACAATGTGACAGTGTAGCCCAACCCGTCCACTGTGCGACGTTCCGTGCGACTGCAACTCACCTATTACTTGCAAAAATATTAAAAACAACGAAGTGAGCACTAATTGCTCAGTAAGTAAACCCGCTATGCTACCCTTCTCTCTCCGTTGCTTAAATTCTGAATTTTCTTTCCTTACATCACATTTCCTGGTTATTCTCTATTCTTTCTCTGTTCTTCTCTCTATTCTTTCTCTATTCTTTCTCTATTCTTTCTCTGTTCTTTCTCTATTCTTTCTCTGTTCTTTCTCATTCTTTCTCTGTTTTCTAATTTTTTTTCTACTCAAGATAATGAGCATGCTATTATGCATATTCATGATGCAAATGCACAAATGCATAAAGTATGCATTTTCTTTTCTATATTTCTTATTCTGTTTTCTATTTCTTTTTCTTTATTTCTTTCTTTCTTTTCTAGTCTTTCTTTCTATTCTTTCTTTTCTTGTCTTTCTTTTCTATTCTTGCCGATCAAACTCTGTTGAGGTATGGATTTGGAGCCTAGGCCGTGTGAGTTAATTCTCTAATTCTGGGTACAGTCCTCATCCACACGCACTTCTAACGGACTGTACAATTCTTCTTTCTGAATTCTAAGGCCGCTCACTAAAGATGGCATGCATGTGGGACTATGGGGGTGTTTGTCTGAGCTTATGAAAATTAGCTTATAAGTAACAAGTGCTTATAAGCTAAAATTAGCTTATAAGCATTTGAAATTTTAAGTAATTACGTGTTTGGTTAAAGTACTTATAAGTGACTGATAAGTAGTTGACGTGTTTGGTAAAATGTGGCTTATAAGTACATTTTATTATAAAATGACTAAAACAGGTACTACATTAAATAAGAGTATACTATGGAATTTTAAAATTAAACAAGGATAAAGTAGTAATATACTTGGTCAAACTAACTTATAAGCAGAGTGCTTATAAGCCAAAAAAAAAAAAGTATCCCCCCCCCCAGCTTATTTTTTTTTTTTTTTTGTTTATAAGCTCAACTTATAAGCTCAAAAAAGTTATAAACAAACAGGTCAGCTTAATTTTAGAGCTTATAAGTTGGTTTGACTAGCTTATAAGCTTAGACAAACACCCCCTATATCACTCACGACTCCCCATCGCAACAACCTTCTCTTCTTTTTATCTTTTTACACTTCTTTAGGTACAATTTCAGATTTGAATACCTTTGATATTCTCATTTATTTCTATTTTCTCTTTAACATATTTTAGGGATTTTTCATGCTCTTATGAATATATATGCATGTAGATGGTTTCGTGCTTATAATTCTTTCTAAATTTACATGTTTAAATGCAATTATGCATTATGGAATGCAAACATGTCATTCTCTACCATCTACAAACTCATCCCAAAGTAATTCATAATCATTCTCATACATTCACTTCTCTTTGGCATTTCATCAAACATTTTATGTGCACAAATCAACACTAATTTGGCTACACTTCTATCTCTATTTTAGGCCACCAAAAATTTGGAATAACCTCCTCCATAATTAACTCCAAATCTGCCCAAAATAAATACTTCCAAATTTTCACTTCAACTCTTCCAAATCTCAACCAAACATTCATCAAGTATCACGTACACCAACCCAACTTCTCATGGATAGGTTCTAATTATTATTCAACACCAAATCCATCAACAATTCTACATATACCACATATATATGCACAAAGAAAATTCTCTACACAACATAACTTAAATCATACTTAGGGTAGGATTTACTTACCTTTGATATGAGCAAATTCCACCCTTTAAGAATTTTCCTTGATCAAACTCTTTTCCTCTTAAATCCTATGAGCATAAACCATCAAAATCAATACTTTAAAAACTAAAATTCACTTCTTAGTGCAAGAATCTTACCTATAGAAGCTTAAGATTGAAAATCCACTCAAAAACACCCAAAACCTATGAATTTTCTTTGAAGAAAATTTGAAGAATTTGGGAGAATATGGAGGTGAAAGTGGCGTGCAAATGGGTAAGAGTGGATAGGGTTTCACTCTTTAATTTTATATAACATAAAAATTATATATTAGTTTCCCATTTTGCCCTTACACTTTCTTTAAAATTTCATCTATGTCCTTTAATCAATTACCATAATGCCCTAATTTTTATTGCGTTCTCCATGAAATTCTATCTCTTTTCACTCCCCACAATTTCAACTAATTTTGAGTGAAAAGACCATTTTACCCTTAATGCAAGTTTAAGGCATTTCCTTCACATTTTCTCAAAATAACTTTAGCAAAAATCAACTAAAGGTCTAAGAGCATAAATTAAATTACGTACCTCCATGTGGGCGTTACTATTTAATACAATATTCTTTAAACTGAACATATCCTAAGGACACAGAAAAAAAAAAAAAAAAGGAAAAAAAAAAAAAAGAAGGTTCTTGGCTCATGAGAATTGTAAGAATATTAAATATATAAAAAAGTATAATTTTAAAGAAACTTCAAAAAGAAAAATTAACAGTTAATATTACATGAGGGTCAAAGTTTAATAAAAAGAGAGCAACATTTACCTACCCAAGGTTTGACGAAACTACACTTTCCCACTCTTGAAATTTCAAAATGACACATTTCCGCCTTCGTTAGATTTTGTTATGATTTCCGTTAATATTTTATCGAAAAAACGAAAATACCTTTAAATGACCTTAATATTTATTTATTTATAATATCATAAATATCCTATCACTATTATTCAATAATCTACTAAATTTATAATTTTTTTTTCATTTTTACTAATTAACATAGAAAATCAATATTCTTAATTAATTAAATAAACAAAGGAAAAAATATATCTTTACAGTTGAACTAATAAATAATCGAGTAAAGACTTTGACTTAACAAAATTTTAATTTATAATAAACTAATTAAGAAATAAACTATCTAAACATATTTTTGTCTTTTTAGTCAAATATTAAGAGAAAACACTAACAAAACTTAACAAAGAGTAGAAAAGTGTCATTTTGAAATTTGACAAGTGGGGAAGTTGGGTTTCGTTGAACCTTGGGTGGGAAAATGTCGTTTTCCCTTCAGTGAAACATTATCGTTGCAAAGGTTTTATACAAAGGAGAAAAATCGTAGCATTGATGTGAGGATAGTCACCCGTTTTTTCTAAAGGGGGCGTTTGGTTGGGGGTTAAGTGGGATTACTGGGGTAATGTCATCTTATATTACTTGATTACCATGTTTGGTTATCAAGTAATATCAGATACCGGTAATCTTCAAATACCGATAGTGGTTACTATTGGTAATATCAGAGGTAATCTGATTACCTCCATTTTCTTAGGTATTCTGAGATTACCAAGGTAATCTTTTTTTGTTACAATTCTATCCCTTATTAATAAAATTATAGGACAATAATACCCTTGTTATTTAAACAATTTACAAAAAAGTTATGGACATTTTTAACCTTACACACAAAAATTTAAACCCGTTTATACCCTCCAACTTCAACAAAATTAAAAATTCCCAATTCATTACTGCCTGAAATCCCCAAAACCTAACTCCTTTACTCATCATCTACGGAATTAAATCTTCATCTATCAAATTAATTACCCACTTTTTCCATTAAAAATTCCCAGTTCATTACCGTGTGAAATGCCCAAAACCTAACTCATTTACTCATCATCTACTGAATTAAATCTTCATCTACCAAATTAATTACCCACTTTTTACACAGTTGAACACAAACCCATTTGCATTTAACTTTGAGCTTCCTTTCATGTTTAGATCAAGTGGAGTGCGTTTGCTGCAAATTTCTCGTCTTCACTTCCAGCAAGTCGTCCACTGTTCCTTGAATCTGTGCCGTCGTCTCCCACCGAATCGAGGTAATCATCCAGTTTTTAACTTCAGATCCGCAACTGTGTTAGTGAAAATGCAGATTGAGCTGTAAATCGTTCGTTTTGGTTGGGTGTATTGTTATTTATTTGAGTCGGTCAATGTCAAATCTGTTTATTTTATTGCTTCTTCGAAGTGAGCCTTTTCTTATACACACAGCAGTCAACTTCAACAACCTTATTCCTTTTTGTTAAGTAGCTGGAATCTTGATGATGAGCTTTTCAGACGTTATCCCTTTGTTGCACATGTCTGATCTTTATCTTAGCTGCTGACAGAACCGATGAGTAGTGTGTCATTTCTTTTGGTTGTGAGTATCGGATTCAACCAGGATAATGTGTTCTAGACAGCTTTATGCATCAGCTAACTTATGCTATGTGAGCCTTTTCTTATACACACAGTAGCCAACCTCAACCATCTTATTCCTTTTTTCTTAAGTAGCTGAAATCTTGAGGAAAATTGGCGTGCATATATATATATATATATATATATATATATTATCCACCTAATCCTAGAAGTTATGCACAAGGTTTAGGTACAATTGTAGCCAAACAAAAACCAAACCCAACTGTAGCAGGGAGTTTGGATTGGATGCGAAGTCAATAAACTGCTGCTATACAGAATATAGACCTAAACAAATGAAACCGTGAAAGAAAAATTAATTGCCAAGCTTACAAGAATAAGGTATCTGAATTAACTTCAGAATTTTGAATACTTATATATTCATAGAAAGCTGTGACTTCATGGCCTATTCATAAGAAGAACAGAGGCTTGATGTTTGTGTAGGAAACTGTAGTAAATTCTCGGGAATTATGTGAGAAGCTTGTTCAGATTAAGTAATTGATTTGAGAACTTGTTACTATGTGATATTGGATTGAGTGTTATATGAATATTAATTTGATTTGACATCTAGGAAGTTGCATAATTTCAATCAAGGATCACCAAATTTTGTATTCTTGTCTATCTAATGAACGGGATATCTACTTCGAAATTGTAATTAATTTTCCAGCTTAAATTTCAGTTCCCTAACTCTGTCTTTGTATTAACCCATTGTAATTAATCAGGTTTTGGTTTGTTGCAGCTGTTTTTCAACACTCTTGTTTGAAGAAAGAGAACATCAGGCTTTCATTTGTTACTGCTCTGAATATTCGGATTCCTGCCCATCATTTTGAATAGGTATAATTTTTGTTTTTGAACCCATTGCTGCACCTGCATTTTGCTTCTCAAATTAAATGCATGTCTGTACTACTTTGAACATGGTAAAAGGGCAGATTTGTTTCTCTTATTTTTTTTACAAAGTTGGCTTCATAAAAAGTAATCGTTACATCATATGTTGTTCTAGTATTCTGTCAGTTTTAAGCCTGATGTTTTGGTGTTGAATTGAAGTCTAGTTGACGGGGTTGTAAATATGTTTGAAATTTCTGTATGTTATGTCCTTTTCCCTCAAATATTATGTTATGTCCTCTTCCCTCATATATGACAATAATCCAATGTTCCTCTGTGGACAGTAATGGCTCGTTTAACTAAAAGGCAGAAGCATTTGGTGTCCATTATGATGATGTATTTTCATACGATGGACACCCTAAACATCATACTAGTTTTTACGACGATTGCCTTGCTGCTGAAGAATAGGAATAGACATAGACGGGGCATATCATATGCGGGTAACTTTCGCAGTAACCATACCATTAGGACCCTCAATTTACGGAAAATGATTTTTCAAGATGATAACCAATGTGTAGTGAACTGTAGAATGAATATAACAGCTTTTGAAAAATTATGTTCATTACTTCAACGTGAAGGGGGGTTAAAATCAAATAGAAATACATCTGTAGAGGAAATGGTGTGTAGTTTTCTTCACATTTGTGCACACCATATCAAGAACAGAGTCTTAAGCCGCCAGCTAGCTAGGTCCGGTTAGACAGTTAGTAGAAATTTTCATGCAGTGTTGAACGCTATTTTAAGAATGCATACAATTTTACTGAAAGAACCTGAGCCTATCACGGAGGACTCAACGGATGAACGCTGGAAATGGTTCAAGGTACATAATGAAGAACCTAAACAATATATTATGGCAGTTTTTATGTAGGTTCCTTTTTAGTACAACACTAATTTATTAAATTTGTGTTATCCTTTTGGTAGAATTGTTTGGGTGCATTAGATGGAACACATATTAGGGTTCAAGTTCCCGCCCATGATAAACCTAGGTATCGCACTCGGAAAAATGAAATTGCGACGAATGTTCTTGCCGTTTGCACACCAAAAATGCAATTCATTTATATTCTCCCTGGGTGGGAAGGTTCAGCTGCTGATGGTAGAGTCCTTAGAGATGCAATTAGTAGGAGAAATGGATTAAAGGTCCCTCAAGGTATAGTTTCTATACAATTTTCCAAGTTCGTTACAATAACGGTGAATGATTATATGAGTATCTGTAATTGATATTTTTATTATCATGCTAGGTTTTTACTATTTATGTGATGCGGGTTACACCAATGGGAATGGGTTTTTGGCACCTTATAGAGGGCAGAGATACCATTTGAATGAGTGGAGAGATGGTTACCACCCAACGACACCTCAAGAATTTTTCAACATGAAACACTCCCGAGCAAGAAATTGCATTGAGAGATGTTTCGGCCTCTTGAAAGCCCGTTGGAAGATTCTAAGTGAGAAATCTTTCTACCCTATCAAAACGCAGTGCAGAATAATATCCGCTTGTTGCCTGTTACATAACTACATTAGGTCTGAGATGGCCATTGACCCTATGGAAAGTGAGGTTGGTGAGATGAACAATACCCCACCGGAAGCCGATCCCGAACCTGAATTTATAAGCCATGTGGAGCCAACTGATGCATGGACTGCATGGAGGGATAATCTAGCAGACCAGATGTTTGAAAGTTGGCAACAATCTAGGCTATTGTAATTAGTTTAGGGTGTTATTTCTTCAGCTAACAATAGTTATGGTGTTTTGTACTTCGTAATATATATATGACGTTTGAATGTAAATTATTTGTCTTGGAATATATGTTTTTTGTTTTTAAATCTTATATTGTATAAATATATTCTACTAGTTTTTGCTATTTTGTTGTTATTGTAGCTGTTGTTTTCTGGTTCTGGTTAATTTCTTCTACTGTTGGTCTATGGCTGTTGCTGCAACCGACTTGGTGTACTGTTGTAGTTTTGTTTATATATGAATTGATATAATTCAGTATTTGCTTGTTCTTGGATTAATCTAGGGTGTTTTGGAGTTCTGTGTTGTTTGACTCTATTTGTGTGGTTGTGGAAGTGGTTCTCGGTTGTTGTTGTTGTGAGTGATATTTGCAGGAGAATAATAATTTTTTCTTCATATTCAAAATTGCATGGGGTCGACTATTTTAGACTTGGGAAGATTTTCTAGTTGGACCAAATTGTGACTTTGTATTTTTGACATCAATTTGTCTTGGATTATATATTTTTCGTTTATGGATCTTCTATTGTATAAATATATTCCTGACTTTTATTATTTAGTAAGGGTTAGTATGATTCAAGATTTAATTATTTGCCTAATAAATGTTTAATTTCTTTTTCTTAATAGTTCATTCAACAATGGATAAGTCGGCAGCTAGTGGAAGTCAGGATATGCCTTTGGCAATGTATGACCCAAGCAACAGTAATAAAGGGAAGAAAAAAGTTGGTGGAACCGGAAGGAAAAGACAATGGACAAAAGAGGAGGATGCCATTTTAGCTAATTGTTTGCTTACTTTGAAGGAATGCCGTCATTGGGCTGCTAACAATGGTACTTTCAAAACTGGGTTTCTTGTCCAACTAGAAAAGATGATGGCAGAAAGAATTCCATCTTCTGGCTTGAAGGCAACACCACATATTGAATCACGATACAAGTTATGGGTGCCATTTAAGATATGTTAAATCACGGCAGTGGCTTTGGGTGGAATGATGAAGATAAATGCATAACTGCAAGCAATGATGTGTTTGAGGAGTGGGTGAAGGTAAGGTTTTTTCTATCTTGAATGCATCAGTAAATTTAATTTGTATATTAATTCTAAATGTCATCTATCATTTTTTCTTTTACAGAGCCATCCAACTGCACAAGGATTAAGGAATAAACCTTTCCCCCACTACGACACATTAGTCATTGTTTTTGGTAGGGACCGGGCAAGTGGAGCTAGAGCGGAGACCCCAGCTGATGCGGTCGAAGATCTTGATTCAGAAATTCCCGATAACAACAATGAATCAATGGATGTTGATGTTGATGCTGATAAAGGGAGTAACGTTCCAGACAATGATGATGTGGCTGCCTCTGGAGCTAGTGGAACTCGTAGGACATCTAGTAGCAACAAAAGAAAAAGAAATGATGATGGCATCTCTGAAATGGTGGACCAAATGAAGAAGTGGAGGGATACGTATGAGGTTGCTTCCCGAGGGATGGAAAAGATTGCCGCAGTTTTTGACAAATCGGACAATAGAAGTCAGTGTTTGTTTGCAGAAATTGAAGAATTGGGACTTTTAACCCCAACAGAGACGATAGATGTTTTGGAGGTAATGTGCAAAGATCAGCACAAGATAGATGTTTTCATGGGGTTGCCGGAGTCACTTAAGAGGACATATGTCTTGCGCATATTGAACGAAAGTAATGTCTACCGCCCACCTGTTAGCCCCTGACACAATCAAGTTGACGGGGTTGTATATATTTTTGACTCGTAATTAAGTCTATGTTGTCTTGTCTAAGGACATATAAATCCTTAGATGTTTTTGATGTGTTTGTTACTGAAATGGTGATGGGTTTAGGTTCCCACATGGACAGTAGATGTATATTTTGTCGATCACCCGCTAGTAAAAGGAAAGCAACGTCAAGGAGGGCTTTTGGTTTTTAACACGAAGGGAAGAAGTCCAAAGTCAGTAACCAAAGCATTTGAAGTGTCTATTGAAGACAGCGGAATTGTTAAGACATCTTTTGTCACGGTGAGTAATTCTTAAAAGCATTATTTTTGTTGTTGCAACTTCTTATTGGATTATCTTTAGTGGCAGGGAAAATGGAAGAATGAAGGCATGATTGATCACAGTTTCATCCACTCACTGTTGAGCTCCAGCTAAACTGAAATCGAAACTTCAAGCACTCCGCTTTTCCGTTCTGTTCTTGTAAAAATTTGTACTAAGTTTAATGTTTATGACTTATTGCCTCTAGATTGCTTTCAGTTGGGTGTAATATATATGTTGGTTGTGTTGGATGCTACAATCTTGTTCTAAATATTTTCATTTGTTGTTACATTGCTTTAGATATATGTATGACAAATTGTAATGGTGGGAATGAAATGGAACAGATAATCAAGTGATAAATTGATTATTTACACAAGAACAGCAAAAAAAACCAATAAGCAAAATAGCCAACCCTTAAGAACAGCTAAAAAGCCACACAGGCTGCTGCTGCAAAAAAAAAAAAAATAAATAAAAAAAAAAAAAAAAGGCAACCCTTATACAAGACCAGCGAAAAAACCCAATAAGCAAAATAACTGCTGCCCACAAACACTAGAAAAACAGCAGTTGCTGGTTCAAAAAAAAATGCAGTTGCCGGTTAAAAAAAAACTGCAGTACCTCACTAGTACAACAGCAGGACAACATTTAACAAATCCCCCTATCAAAAAGAACATGTTACTGCAGAATCATCATCTGGATGTTCTTTCTTAATTCTGAAGACTTCCTGCAATATCAAAACGCCATTTCAGTTCATGTAAAACAAAATAAATGAATCATAAAAAACAGAGAACAATTACAAAGTATTAGTCAGTTATTTCTGGAAAACTGATTTAGTAAATTTGCAAATAAACTTGGACAAGGCAACCTGTTCCAGTCTCTTTTTTCTTAACTTCAAAAATGTTTATGTATCAGAAGCACAGTTTGTTCCAGTCTATCTTCAAGCTGAAATACATTCAACACCAAAAATAAACGAAATTCAAAATCCAAATTATAAAATTTTAGCAGTAAGACTAAAATGAATCATTTTTATAGGTATAAAAAAGTTATTTCCTATTCAAGAAACAGATATGTATGAAAAGCTTTCTTAATTTCCAATAACTGAAATAACATGAGCATACAAAATGAAACTTACGCATCGAAATGCAACAACAATATTTTAACCTGCAAGTCTGTCAGGAATGTATCTGAGCGCGGCCCACGCATGCAGGCTTCCACTCGAGTATCCCAACACCCAGAACTTGCCATTAACACCCACAAACTAGCCAGAAACAACATATCCAATGCTGATGACTCAACGTTTCTACTGGAATGAGGATCACTCTCACCAAAACCTGGAAGATCATAAGTCAACAAGCAAATACCAAACTCTTCCAAAAGTGAAGTCTTAAGTCCAGGTATTCTTGATCAAGAAAGGATACAACATAACAAATAAAAACTTTACAAATGTAAGTAAAACCAATAGCACACTACAATCTTTTAACACTAAGATTATCCAACCTGCAAGTCAAGAGGAAAGAAACGTATAGGGAACAATTATAGAAAACCTAGCTCTGTCAACTGGAACACCTGGCACCCTATATGCCATGTATCTACCATCCGGAAGCAAAATTCGTTCAGCTCTAGCAGTATGTAGGAATACTTTCTTTATCAATGGGGTCGCTGAAGTGTTACTTTCAGTAGTTACACACAATACTGCACACAGTTAACCCAGTCACAAGATTATATGGTAGCAAAAGGAGACTGCCGCACAACCCATAAAAGTCCTTTACAATTATTAATTTGTTCTCATTTTGGCACTCATAAGAATATGTAAAAACATGGTAAGCTAAATAAGGATACTGGAAAACTCTGAATGAGGAATATTGTGGTGAAAACAAAAGTTGATTTAATATAGGCTTGATTAACTTGCAATAGATCTACTTTACCATTCAAAGCCCCTTTTCTCCTATGAGATACCCTAAACCTTTTTCTTTTTCTGGTTTTTGGTTTTTAAATCACAAACAATCAAAATTGCTCCTGTCAAAACTTTAATTCTCGCCTTCCCTACATTTTCTCAGAAAATAATCCACCACTGAACAGAAAAAGAAAAAAAAAAATTCATCCACAAAAGACAAATTTTACCTTCATTTTCTGACCAACAAAAGACAAATTTTACCATTTTTTTTACCTGCAAGAGCAAGAACAGAGACGAAACAAATCACCAACCACGCATGCAGAGGATCTTTATCTTCAGGCAAATACTCATTAAAGAATCTAAGTTGAGCACAGAATTTCGCACAAGGCCCTTTAATTCTCCTGAATCCTCTCCCAAGATAAATGTAAAACAAAATAAATTAATCATCAACGGAGAATATAGTGTTTGATATCAAATTAAGAGTAGTTGTTAAAGCTGCTCGGCCAATATCTATGGCTCTACTGGCATCGCAACTTTCTTGAACATAAGAAATGAGCTGTACCACTTTCTGGCGCCGCCGGAGGTGTTGATTAGCATCCAGTTTTTGAGTAGTGAAAATATTCGAGTTGCTGATTTTCCTGAGAGTTCTCAACTCAATGGAGGCCGGTAGCCAAGCCATGCTGAAGTCATCATGCCGGTGGGCGAGAAAGGCGTCAGCGACGGAACGACCCTTTCAGTTCCTTATGAACAGCAGAGTATAAACGATACAAGCAAATAATCAGGACTGTTAAATCCATCATAAATCCCACCAAAAGCCGGAAACTGCTGTCCATACGCCGTTACGTTGGTGGATTCTGGCAACCGGCGGTAGTTGCCGGCGGCTGACAGTGGCTGCTTTGGGTGGGTGTGTATTGTTCATTTTAGGAAGGGCCTGTTTTTGCCGAGGTTTTTAAAGATAGGAGTTATAAAATATAAATAATATTATAATAAAAATATTTAATTAAGGGACAATTTAGTAATTTAAACAACATACCCACCAATTTATTCCTTCTAACCAAACATATTAATAAAACATACCCATCAATTTATTCAAACTAACCAAACACATTTTTCTAAAGATTCCCAGTAATCTTCTAAGGTAATCTATCTTTCCAGTAATCCAACATTCCTAGTAATCTAACATTCCTGAACCAAACGCCCCCTTAGGAGTTAGGATCCCCCACAATATGTTTTCTTTACAGAGTTTTGCTACTACAAATAGAGCAACACAAATCAAAAGTTGGTTGTCATAACTTTTGTGTTGAAAATTCCTCAAAATAGAAGAATCCTTGTAAAGAGAAAATAGTGTGAACCCCTTTGGAGGCAAGATATGCAGAAAGACATGTGGATTAATTACTAAGTGAGGTAAGATTTTTAATTATGTTTAAAATTCATAATTGTTGTATGCTAGATCTTGGGTTTGCATTAGAATTAGTTTATAAGAAGTAGGATATTATTTTCTAATTCTATCAACACTCAAATGTATTTAGATAATACTATTCTAGATAAAGTTAATACTGAAAACCCTTTTAATAAAACAAAACATACATCCTTAGTTCAATTCTTAACAAACCTTCACTATTTGCCTTTGCAAGTGAATGGAGTTCAAAGTATTTTGCCACTTAAAAGACGATGCAGATGGAAAATTATTTTGTCCATTTTAATCATAGATTATGCCAAAAGATAGGATTGTTGCATCATGTTTTAAAAAAGCTAGTAGTGAAAGCTACTGACTATGTGTGACAATGACGATAGTATAATCATGTGTGTTAGAACGAAAATGTACAATCAGCTTGGAGCAAGTAATGGTCTGAAGCAACCTATAGCTCTAAGTAGCTTATGAGACTACGATCAGATTGAAGCAAGCTATGATCATATTAGAGCGAGCTATTTGACAGTTATCTTTCATATCATGGATAAGCCTTATCCCCTAAAACCAAGGAAAAGATCACGACAATGTTCCCTATAATCTCAACCTAATAAGTACGCCAATGATCATGGGATTATCTCTTGAAAATCATACTATTATCCCTGAAATTTACTATTGTGACCATTAGCTTTTCATAGTATATAAACTCCTGAAAATCATTGTAAAGGGGAAATATTGAGAGAGAAAAATCATTATTGTAAGGCTAAACACTTTAAATAAAATATCAGTAGACGTAGGCTTGATTTAACTTGTAAAACCATTTTAAAAATCTTCATTCATTCTTGTGTTCTTTAGCTTAATTAATTTCTTACTGATTTTAATTAATCAAGCACACATTCTATCCAATTCTTTCAAGGTCAATTGGGTATCGCGAGTTGTTGCGAATTTTCGTAACAACAATGTGAATTTATTGTCTTGTCCTTGAATGAATTGGTTCAACTTGCAACAAAGTCATCATTTTATCCCTCCCCAGTTGCCTTTGACCAATGTTNTTTAACTAAGCACCCCCAATAATAGAATGTTATAAATTAATAAAAACACCCCCACCCACCCACGTATTGTTGGCAATCGGCCACTACCGTCGAAAGGTGGCCAGAATCTACCGAAATTATACACGATCGGTTGGATTTAGTCAATCGTTCGTCGATCTAGCCTTTTCCAGCCAGATCGTTGTCTCCATATCAAAGCCTCCATCACCCCAAACTCCAATTGGCCGCAGATCGTTGTCATCGCCATTTGATTCGTGATTTTTTGCCCAAATCTTAGGGGTGTATTTAATAGATTTTAAATCTTAGGGACTTATGGAATTTTGTAAGAGTATTTTTGTTAAATTTCAAATTTATTGGAGTGCCAAAGGCCGGCAAAAACAGCAGCCCATTGACTACGTTAAGGGGTGGTCCGGATTTGATGGAAAGTTAGAGAAGTATTCTAAAATATAAAGGAATGTTAAAATGTTTTCCCACATGTATGCGTTGGTGTCTTGGCATGGATGATCCACCTATTGATGTGGGGGCTAGTGACCCCATTCAAATTTTTTTCAATAATTTTTTTTTGGTCACTCTCTATTTGTATTATTGTTTCCATACCGTGATCTCACTTATTTAATTTTTTTCTTTTTTTGAATTTGTCCCTCTAAAGTCAATTTCTAATTCCGTCCTTTGTCTTGGTGATGTTTAATTTCTGAAAACCTCATGAGAAGTCAAGGATAAAATATGTAGTTGCATACACTTAGCAACTAATTAATATATGAGTAATGCTACAGCCACCGACGGTAGTGCATCGAATTTGAGCATCGAATAACGTGGCAAAATCCTGACCGTTGATTAATATTATATTAAAATTAATCAACGGTCAGGATTTTGTCACGTTATTCTGTGCACTACCGTCAGTGGTTGTATTATTTTCCTTAATATATATAGCTACCATCCATGGCCACAACAACACCCATAATAAATTTGTCCCTCTAAAGTCAATTTCTAAGTTCGTCATTTGTCTTGGCGATGTTTAATTTCTGAAAACCTCATGAGAGGTTAAGGATAAAATATGTAGTTGCATACACTTAGCAACTAATTAATATATGAATAATGCTACAGCCACCGACGGTAGTGCATCGAATTTGAGCACCGAATAACGTGATAAAATCATGACCGTTGATTAATATTAAGTTAAAATTAATCAACAGTCAGGATTTTGTCATGTTATTCGGTGCACTACCGTCAGTGGTTGTATTATTTTCCTTAATATATATAGCTACCATCCATGGCCACAACAACACCCGTAATAAATTTGTCCCTCTAAAGTCAATTTCTAAGTTCGTCATTTGTCTTGGCGATGTTTAATTTCTGAAAACCTCATGAGAGGCTAAGGATAAAATATGTAATTGCATACACTTAGCAACTAATTAATATATGAGTAATGCTACAGCCATCGACGATAATGCACCGAATTTATGCACTAAATGACGTGACAAAATCCTGACCGTTGATTAATATTAAGTTAAAATTAATCAATAGTTAGGATTTTACCACGTTATTCAATTCATAAATTCGATGCACTGCCGTTAATAACTGTATTATTTTCCTCAATATATATAGCTACCATCCATGGCCACAACAACACCCGTAATAAATTTGTCCCTCTAAAGTCAATTTCTAAGTCCGTCCTTTGCCGTTTAATTTCTGGAAACCTCATGAGAAGTCAAGGATAAAATATGTAGTTGCATACACTTATTAACTAATTAATATATATAGCTACCATCCATCCGTAATAAATTTGATTAAACAGACACAGCCATTGGGAGTGAATGATTGGGTCGGGCTCTCTACCCTTAATTTCTTTTCAATCACATTTATTAAACAACATTTTTTAATAAATAAAAAATATATTTATTAATTTTTAAATATTAAAAATAAAATTTTTATTCAAATTCAATAAACTCTTTAAATTTAATAAAAGTACTCTTTATTTATAAAAAAAAGAGAGAATTAATAAATAAAATTTATAATTTATTAATTAAAATTAGGATAGAGAGTGAAATTTGACTCTTTAAATATAAATAGTCAAATTCACTCTTTAATTTATATTTAAAGAATAAAAAATATATTAAACTTTTATTTTTATAAATAATTCTTTATGATAAAAAATTTGAATCACACAATATAAACAGTACTTAAAAAAAATCTCTACTATACTTGAAAGTGTATATTGAATAATTGTTCACAACTACCTTGACCTGTAAATAAATATAAATTTCGCCTGCCACTACTGTTGCCCCACCACTCTCTCTCTTCACTATAAATATGATACTCTTGTGCCTAGAATTTTGCTTTTCTCATACCAATTAACTCTACCCTCAAAATTATCAACTTCATCATTCTCTTCCATTCAAAAAGGTATAAGAATTCTACGTCATTCTTCGCTACTTGTTTTATTTAATTCCTTTTCGATATATAATAGTTATTTATATATTTTTATCATGAAAGAAACTATGTTTCAATCATTTAATTTGAACCCCTTTATTAATGGTACTGTAACAATATCATTAAACCTACACCGGTGCCTGATTTTTCTTGCGTCAGTGTAGACCGTTTTTCTTGTGGTGTTCATGAGGTATGCATGACCTACCAATATATTTATATTATATCCTTTCTATGTGATTTATTTATATATATATAATTTCTTCTTATTTGCTTGCTTACATGTAATTTTTAACAACTGGGATTAACAAAATAGCATGCTGTCAGTGATTCATTATTGAGCAATCTTTCTCTTTCCTTTGCTACTTTCTGTAAACAAGGTTTTGATCCACCCTCTTCTTGGTCTGTTCAGAGCAGGCCTTTCAACGAACTTATTATCGTACAAGTGTTCATTTCAAAGTGAAAAATATCATCGCATTGTTTTTCATGCATGTGTTGAGTGTTTACTTTTGCCACAGAACTTGTTTTCTTCCTCCAATCAACTGTATTTTAGTAAATCATTCACACATATCCTAAGTCCAATAAAATATATATCATGGAAAACAAAAAAATTGTTGTTAATTTTCTGAGCGGATGCAGTAAGCTACATAGATATCTCAAAAGAAGAATACTTTTTGATGATATCTGCTAAGTGCTATATATTACTTGTTTTTTAATTAATGTTTAGCCATTTTAATAATTGATTTCCTTGATATATAGATTAAAGAGATGTGGAAGCTGAAAATAGCTGAAGATGGACCATGGCTGAGCACATTAAACAATCACATCGGAAGGCAACATTGGGAGTTCGATCGAGAGAGTGGAACCCCAGAAGAAGTTGGCCAAGTGGAAAAAGTTCGCCAAGAATTTAAGAAGAATCGGTTTCGAGTTAAACAAAGAGCAGATATGTTGATGAGAATGCAGGTGTGTCCATCTGTTTCATGAGTTATGATTATTAATTAGTAAACAACCTTGTAATAATAGGAAATAGGAGGTTGGAAAATTAGAATTCTGGCCGGTCTTTAATTACAAATACAAGAATCTAAATTGGGTTGGTGACTCTTAAATCTTTGAATTTTTGTTTTGCCTGCCTTTTTAGTAAGTGGCCAACATATCTTCCAAAAATATTTACTGTTGAGCCATTTGCACATGACATTTGGAAACCAATCGTTTCATGTGTTCATTTATGTTATCGGTGAATAGATCTTAAAAACAACTATGGTCCTGAGCCTTTAGATTTTCATTAGGACGTTAGTCATGTCATACAACCTGTACATACAAATTATGTGATATTTATTATAATTATATTTTATTTAATATTGATTTTTAGTTGTAAACCCTTTCAATTTTTTTTGTGGATACATTAATTGTATATGTTATAATATTCTTTGGATGATAAAATAAACTCTTTAAAGATCTTTTGTATAGAAGCAAATTATTAAAAGAAAAGAAGAAGAAGAATAGCGATTACGACAGGAGAGTGAAAAGACATACTTAATTAAAAAAATATAAACAACATAATTAATAAAGAGATAAAATTGAAAATATATTATATAAAAAAGAAAATTGATGAAAGCTGCTCAAATTAATTGTTCATCTTTCAAAATTATATATTTTAAAACAATTATGATATGATATGATATTGTGATTGATTTAATTTGTGGCTTATGAAATGTAACAGCTTACAAAGGAAAATCCTCGTGGGGAAATTCCCGAAAGAGTGGAAGTTAAAGAAGGAGAAGAGATAACAGAAGAAGCAGTGACTACTACACTAAGAAGAGCCATAAGTTTTTACTCTTCCATTCAAGCTCATGATGGCCATTGGCCTTCTGAATCTGCTGGCCCTCTCTTCTTTATTCAGCCTTTGGTAACAACTGTTTATTTATGAAATTACTAGTAAAATAGTAATGACTATTCTATTCCAACTAATGATGTGATGAGCAGGTGATAGCTTTGTACGTTACTGGAGGACTTAATGCTGTATTATCATCAGAACACCAGAAGGAAATTAAACGCTACCTCTACAATCATCAGGTGTTTATAAATACAGTAATCTAACCCTTTTTAATATTTTGAAAATCATTTATTTGATTGATTATATGTTGGCAGAATGAGGATGGAGGTTGGGGATTACACATAGAGGGTGAGAGCACAATGTTTGGTTCAGCACTGAGCTACATAGCCTTGAGATTGCTTGGAGAGGGAACTGAAGATGGAGAGGACATGGCTATAGCACGAGGCCGCCAATGGATCCTTGATCACGGCGGTCTCGTGGCCATTCCATCTTGGGGAAAGTTTTGGGTTTCGGTACTTGGAATCTATGAGTGGTCCGGCTGCAATCCTATGCCCCCAGAGTTCTGGCTTCTACCTAAGATCTTCCCTATCCATCCAGGTACATATATATCATATCGCTAGTAAATGAGTATAAGATTTTATATATAAAGTTTGGATCCTTCTAACTAAATAAATAGGCTTTCTGTGTGAAACTCAAATACATATCCAAAGCGAATGTAAAGTTTTAGAAAATTTCTAGTTTGAGTGGCATAATTCAAAATGGGGTATGGTTCCAAAGCAAATAAATAAAAATAAAAAATCTACTTGATAGAAAATTTTAGGGTTTAGGTAATTAGGTATCAGTCCAAAGCGAAAAAACACTTGATTAAACCTCGATGCAAAGATTTATATCAATTTATAATTTAGGAGATATAATTCAAAACTGGGTATCAATCAAAGTGAAGAATATCCACTTGATATGAAGTTTTTTAAGAAAATTAACTGAAAAATTTAAATGCAGGAAAAATGTTATGCTATTGCCGTTTGGTTTACATGCCAATGTCATATCTATATGGAAAGAGGTTTGTTGGGGCAATCACCCCATTAATTCGATCACTCAGACAAGAGCTTTACAATGAACCATATCATCTCATTAACTGGAATAAATCCCGAAACACAGTTGCAAGGGTTAGTATTACTTTGGATTCCTTATATGTTATGCAATTATATATGTATTATATTTGATGATGGATCATCAGGAGGATCTCTACTATCCACATCCTTTAATTCAAGATTTAACATGGGGGTTTCTACACCATGTTGCTGAACCTTTCTTCACACGTTGGCCCTTTTCTATGATGAGACAAAAGGCACTCAAAGTTGCAATTCAGCATGTACATTACGAAGATAAGAATAGCCAATACCTCTGCATTGGATGTGTTGAAAAGGTATTTTAATTTAAACATATTTATATCTAAAGATTTTAAAAATGTCTAATTAAGATAAATTTATCATAATTATATAATTAATTGTACTGCGTGCAGGTGCTATGCCTTGTTGCATGTTGGGCCGAAGATCCAAAATCAGAAGCATACAAACGCCATCTAGCTAGACTGCCTGATTACTATTGGATTGCTGAAGATGGCTTGAAATTTCAGGTTCAAATTAGATTATTTACATTCGTGTCTAGTACTCCACATCCTACCGCTTATACAGGGATTGATCCCTGATTCTGATATAAGTAATTAAATTACGTAAGCACAAACGAATATAATTTTTATGTAAATATTAATTTTTTCAATAAAGTTAGGTTAATGTCACCTTGAGGACATCTTTTGTTTCTGTGTAAAAAATGGTATTTCAAAGTCAGGATTTAATTAACAGGGGGGTATTTGAAAGGTTAAGATCTTGACTCTTGCAGGATTTAAGTCAAATTTATCAAAAAATTAATAATCAACAATTAAATTAATGCATGCCCTATGATTTGAATAACATAATGCAGAGTTTCGGTTGTCAACTGTGGGATGCAGCTTTTGCCATCCAAGCAATTATCTCAAGTAATCTAGTTGGAGAATATGGGCAAACACTTCGTAAGGCACACGAATTTGTGAAAGCTTCACAGGTAATTAAATCTTAGAATTTGAACTCTTAATTCTCACTATCTCATGTACTAACTGAAATCGTGGTGCCATAAATAAAGGTACGACAAAACCCTTCTGGCGATTTCTCTTCAATGTACAGGCACATCTCTAAAGGTGCATGGACATTTTCGACACAAGACCATGGTTGGCAAGTCTCCGACTGTACTTCAGAAGGATTAAAGGCTGCACTCTTATTGTCACAAATGCCATCACATCTTGTTGGTCAAAAACTGGAAACAGATCGCTTATATGATGCTGTTAATGTTATTCTTTCCTTGCAGGTAATCAGAATTCTACTTATCATCCTTCATGCATGTTTTCTAGAACGTTATAAAACATCAGAAATTCTTAACTGCCGACTTCAACTCGAACAACACTATTTTAGTCTTTTTCTATCAAGAAAATCGCTAAAGATAAAATTTCACAAACTCCTATAACCCTCTGCATGCACAAGTTAAGTTCATATATTCTTAAGAGAATATGTTTTTCTCTCGTCTTGGAGATTTATTGCCACACTTACTATATGTTGCTAATGTCTATACAGAGTAGAAATGGTGTTTTCCAGCTTGGGAGCCCCAAAGAGCATTCCGATGGTTGGAGGTAAATTTGACAACTTATTAACTAACTTGTCCCTTTTGTAAACATGTTCAATCATAGCTTATAAACCTACTAGTTACTAGGTAAGGGAAGTATCACTCAACATTTCTAATTACTGTATCTTTCTCTGCAGAAGTTCAATCCTACAGGTTCTTTGAAGACACTCTAATCGACACGAGTAATGTTATGGCAACTAAGTACAGGTATTGTATAACTATGTAAATATATGATGATTTGAACAAAATAATTTAGGTTGGAATGCACTTCTCTGCAAACAAGGTTTGGCACTCTTCAGAAAGTTAAATCCCGAGCATCGAAGGAAGGAAATAGATAGTTGTATCTCAAAAGCAATTCGTTACATTGAAGACACACAAAAGCTGATGGTTCATGGTAAGGTTTTAGAATTAATTATACCCTTCGAAATCATACTGATTAACATAGTTACATTTGTGGTTTAAACTAAAACTAGGTAGGTTGTTGGGGAATTTGCTCACCTAGGGACATGGTTTGCAGTAGAGGGATGGCAGCCTGTGGTAAAAACTAAACAACAGTCCTGCATTGCGCGTAAAGCTTGTGAATTTTATTATCAAGCATACCTTGTGGTGGGGGGAGAGAGTTATCTTTCAGCAAAATAAGGTAACAATCAAAATTTTACGGTTCGTAACTTCAACTAAAGTAACTTTGTGTTTGTAAGGTTAACATACTTTCTCCCACTATAGGTATACGAATTTAGAAGGTAACCGAACAAACGTGTCGTAAACAGCATGGGCTTGTTGTCTTTAATTGATGCAGGACAGGTCCTATTATACTAATTTACTCTAAAATCAAGTAACGATACTGATCATGATGTTGTTTTTCACAATAGCTAAACTTGATGGGACATGTTTGTTTAATTTAGGCTGAAGTGATCCTACACCCATTCATCGCGGAAAGGGTCTTGATCAATTCACAGATGGAAGATGGTGACTTCCTCAACAGGAAATACAGGAGTTTATGAGGAACTGTACACTAAATTATCTCATATCGAAAACTCTTCTCTTATGGGCTCTTGGAGAATATCGACCGTGTTATATTTGCCTAATTATCTAAACTAAAAGCAGAGATGAAACTAAAGTCACAACAATTACACTCAGTGCAAGAATGAAGATTAAGGTCAGTTGTGTTCGGGGTTTAGGGACATTATGGGTAATGTCATCTAATTACTCTGATTACCACGTTTGGTTGTCAAGTAATATAGATATAGTAATCTTCAAATACCAATAGTGGTTATATGGTAATATAGAGGTAACTTGATACCTCCATTTTCTTAGGTTTTCGAGATTACCAGGGTTATCTTTTTTTGTTACAATTTTATCCCTTATTAATAAAAATTTGGACAATAATACCCCTACTTTAAAATAAATTTACATTAATACTATTTCAATTTTACCCTTGTTTAATTAAAATTTTGGACAATAGCATATATTAAAAGAATTTAGACAACCACGCCACAAAGCCAACACACAACGGCCACCCAGCCACCACCATCGCCGCCTGCCGCCATCGCGAACAACCACGCCAAAAATCACGCGAGCCCCAAAAACACTGGAAATTCTGTGGGAGGCCGGGAGGCTTCGATAGGCCGTTTTTGGCATATTGATGGCGAAAACGGCCATATCGGGCCAGATCCCTCGATCTGGCCGGAAATGGCAGATAGATCTGGCCATTTCCGGCCAGAACTGGCTGATATGGCGTTTTCGGCCAATATATGGCCAAAAACGGCCATATCGAAGCTCCCGGAGCTCCCACAGAATTTCCATGTTTTTGGGGCTCCGGCGATTTTCGGCGGTTGTTCGCGGTGGCGGCAGCGGGCGGCAGGAGGTGGGGGTGATTTCGTCATGAATTAAAGTTTTTTATAAGCGGGGTGTTTTAGCTAATCTGAAATATTGGGGGTTAAAAAAATTATCCAAAAATTAATAATAAAAATAATATTATATTAATATTTAAAAGAGGGTCAATTTAGTAATTTAAATAACATACCCACCAATTTATTCCCATAACCAAACATATTAATATAACATACCCACCAACTAACCAAACATATTTTCTTAAAGATTCCCAGTAATCTTCCAAGGTAATCTATCTTTCCAGTAATCCAATATTCCCAGTAATCTAACATTCCTGAACCAAACGCCCCCATATAGTAAACCACAATATATCAGTTTGTCAGAATATGTAAAATATCAGAGAAAATGTAAAAGTCTCCCCTATCAACTGTGCAAAATCTCTTCAGAAATGTCAATGTGAATATACTGTATATGTAACATGTATGATTGTACTTGTTATATATACATCATTAAGATTTTACATGGTGTTTAACTTTGTGTGAGTTAATAGAACATCTGCCAATGCAATTTGCACAAATAACTAAGCAAAGATTATTAAAACTCACGTAAAATAGTTGAATAACAACTTTAGTACTGACTAACTTTTGGCCAGCAAACTTATCGAATCCATTGTTAACTCTTTTATCATCAACCGAATTGGTCTAATTTTCAAACTACAGAATTGGCTCACTACTATGTGAATGATGTGATTTTTTGGATTTAGGTTGAAGATTGGTTTGATCTTGTGGGATTATGAGGATGTTAATATAGAACAACTTTATTGGGGAAACTAACTAGTTTTCACACCAATAATTAATTCATTGTAGGTCCTAGTCATTTCATTTTTAATGTTTCTAATTAACTTTCATGAATAAAATATTACCTTAGGGAAATTTAAAAAAAATAATAATAAAACATTAATTATTTGCCCCATTTTTTATTGCCTTTCAGTATGACATTTTATTTTAAGTTTTCCTACTTTACCTTTGCCTTTTCATCACTAAATAACACAAAATCCTTCTCTTCAACAGAGGGTTTAAGAATTCTTTTATTTGAAATTGAAATGTAGAATAATAAATGTTCTTTCAGCATTAAAACCAAAAAAAAAAAAAAAAAAATAGTGTGCTAATTCAATTGGGTTCAGAAGTAAAATTTCCTAAAAATGATAAATAAAGCATGGTTTGACTACACTCAAGTGCTCGACTAACATTACCCAGCTCAACTAGGGTGGATATAATAATGAAAATTATAAGGGACTTCTTGATATTGAATATATCCACCAGTAAAATTGCAGTGGATTTTTGGCGTACAGTACACAAAAAGATGTCAAGATCAATATCATCAATTTTTTATAAGCCTAAAAGATATCATACAAGTCGCTAAAAGATGTACACTGGTTTGATACATTAGATATCATATCATTTTGATTGATGTTATGCTTCATATAGGCTATGGTTCAAGTAAAGATGTTGTATTTACCATGAAATATTGTACATTACTTCAATCAGGACCAATACAAAGCCCAACTACCTGTTTATGCTATATGGGAGAACACAATTTGGAAGATACAAAAAGAGGAACTGAGATGCTCCACAGATTGAGCAAATTGGTTGACTCCAAAAAACTTGGGTTGTCAATTTCTCATGTTTTTTATGTTCACACGTGTGATTACACATGCATAATTTAGCATACTTAAAACCCTAGACAAAATATCGGGTGCTCTACGTATCTGGGCACTAAAAGCTAGAGTCTCTGATGAACAGATTCCAAGAGGTCATGAGATTTGGCATTAAGAAAAAGAATCTAGGAGAGTTGCTAACTTCATAGGTCAGCAAAAAATGAAACACTTAAGAGTTTGTCAAAGACAATAAAAAACCAACAAAGCCATAGTATAACCAAATTGTATCACATTCTAGTTTTTGTTCATAATGGAAAATCAAACACAATAATTGCTGAAATTTTCATTAGCATAAGAGCTACATACCCTACATTACAGTCATGGACATAATCTGTTGTGCGAGACCTGGATCTTGCTGTAAGAGCTCTGTCAAGTTGTTTTCCACCTCTGCCTTCTGCTTCTCTATGTATTCCTTTGAGGCCTGCTCAAGGAAAAGATATCATCTTATTCCAATCCTTACCTTTTTACAGTCAAAAGAAAAAGAATAGAAAGGAATCCATATCCCCTACTTGATCGACAGAAAAATAATGAGGAAAAGATATACAATCCCTCAAAGCTCAGAAAACTTGACCCTTCAATTGTGGAATGAATAGGAACAGAAATATATAATTGTTTTCTTCCTTTTCTTTCTTATTATATTCCAAACAATTGTAAGTGACAACAATTTTCAATTTCATCTTCCTTAGAAATAATGAATTCCCTTCCCTTGACAAAGCAAGGAGTTATGAAGGTGAGACACTTTCTGCAACAAACTTCCAATTTCCAATGAAGTCATTTCACTCATTACCATAGTCCAAAAGTATGATTCTAAAAGAATTTACTAGATTAAATCACATGAGCATGAGAAAGCATAACAAACATAAACAAAACTTGATAGATGCTAGGTCAATCGATACCATTTACGACTTTAATTCTGGCTGATTGTCATGGCAATAAATAATCTGAATCCATGCCAATAGCAAGTTCAACATTTTAGAAATAGCAAGATGAACTTTTTCATGGAAGAAACCTTTATTTTATTTTTTTACATAGCCTCAATCGAAAGATGAATACCACCTGCCAATATATATGCAGTTTCACATTCCCATCCATGAACAATTTGAGGTTCTTAGACTGAGATTTCAAGTTTAGTTAGTTGTGGTAGCTTATATTATCCTTCTTTTCCCTCAGTGATAAAGTGATATAAAAGAGCTGATTGCTTACACACAGAGAAAAATATGGTTTTGTCCAAAGTCCAAATTTGTTATAACAATTTAACCAAAGATAATCCTAGAGTCTACCAAAAATAATTCAGCCATCCTGGTTTTCCATAAAAATGTTAAGAATATTGACATATTAACTCATCCAGTGCTTAGGTTAGAAAGGTGATCCCATACTATGTCATACACTAAATACAATTATCAATGAAGTTGGATATGTTAAATATTAGTAATAAGAATATAAAAAGTTGAAAGTTGTGAGAAGCAGTTAATATAGAAAACTAAAGATCGATATGGTTAAAATGACCAGTTAAAAGTACTGATGGGAAAAGCATTTGCTAGGATGTCTAATTTTCATAATGCAATAAATGAAAATTTATAGCAAGAATAAGCAGTTGAGAGGACATATACCTGTAATGCTGCAATTGCAGTTTCACTATCCTTAAATTTCTGCTCTTGTTCATTCATTAAACCTGACTTGGGCTCCAAAACAAACCTGGCCATGACATGTGAGCGTTAGACAGTGAGAGTAATAATGAGAGAGACAAACAAAATAGTTAGTCAAATTTAATAATTGACATTCCAGGAAGTCTAAAAATGAAATTTAGTGAGAGCCACTAGGTTTTCCGGTACTCACGTTCTCCCTGCAAAATGATAAGGAGAAGAGGGTTAACCATGTAATCTGTCTCACAGAATTTAATATGCTAAAAATGAAAGTTGAAAGTGACAACAGCTACTCATTTAAGATCCAGAAGCATATAAGGCAGTCTTATTACCAAACCACCAAACAGAAACTGGTTAATTTCTTAGATTAAAGAATTGATCTGAGTAAAGCATGCTAAAATAAGATAATGGCTCTAAATTGATACCTATGGATTTGTATGTATTTGTATCATCAGGCAATTGGCGCAGCTCCTCCAAGGTTAAGTAAGCACGCTTCTTCTCCCCTTCTTTATTTCGCATCTGGTTCTGCACCTGAAAGCAACAAGATCACTCACTTCAGTTTAAAGAGTCAAAACTATCTTTCTATCACTAAATCAAATGCATCATGGCAAAACTGTCCTAAAACTATCTTCAAATGGAACTCTTCAATTGATAAAAATACATCCAGTGACGTAAAACAGTAATTAGAAGACAAAGAGAGGTGATGTAATGTTTACTAAAGCACCACCCTAAACACCAAAAGACAACAAGACAATCAAGGGCAGCAAACATATAATCCAACTGAAATGGCATCATCATTACAAATGTCCAGAGAAGATATTCTTGAAAGAGTACAAGAATTAGGATCTTCACAGGGCTGCATGGGCAACTACGAATGTAGCTTCAACATATGAGGTGCAAGTAAATAATCAAAAAGTTAAATTTTCACATTATAACCACAAAGTAAAACAAGTCAAAACCTGACATCAAATCTTTATATTTCACTAATTTTTTAATGACAAAAGAAATCCTATTCAGAGGAACTTATTCTGAAAATAAAGAATTCATACCTTAAAGCTATAACATCAGCGCTTAATGAATGAACAATTACACCAACATTGATCTAGTGTCATATTTTTACATGTGAAGAAGAACTGATACTAAAAAATCCTTCCCCTTTCAGGAGCAGCTTTCAATTCACCTGTTTGTCAAACGTTTGGCAGAGTGCATAGCTAAAAAATTTCATTCATTCTACATCTCTATCCCCTCCATTTTCCTTCCAAACAATCATAAGAGAAGGAAATATTATAATTTTTCCTTCTCCCTACTCCCTAGGCCTTCCTCCAATATTTTCTTGAGAAAAAAAAAAAAGAATAAAAACAATCCTGCTTTGGCTTCAAATCTTCTTCCTTAAAACTAAAACGTAATTATTTTCTACTTTCAAAGCATGCCAAGAGAACACTAAGCTAAATCAACAAAACAAGCCAAGTGAAAATGCGTGAAGCGAGGGAAAACTCATATCAGAACCATAAAAGTAATCAATTGCGAAGAAAAGTAAAAGAGACTGACCTGCTTCAATTTGCCAGTAGTTTCAATCATGCGACCTTTAATCTCCAGAAATGCCTGTTTTTTTAATCAAATGGTTTCAGATCAATAAAGAAATTTGTAATTTAACAAATATGAATCAATGATAATCTATGGCTGTTCTTACGGTTCTGTTGGCTTCGTCAGACATTGTAGAAGATACTCCAGTGCCGATATGTTGATTCTTTTGAGCTTCAAAGCCCTATTATTCAGGAATTTTGTTAAATAGCTCTTTTCTCTTTGGTTTAAGCAGTAGATATGGCAATGCGTCCGATATTTTCGGCACTCGGTCCGGCCCAAAAAGGTTAGGCTTTACCTGATATTCGCGAGCTTAAGCTTGGACCTGATTTTAAGATCCAACTTTGGGTACGGACTGGACTTCGGTATATCTTCAGACCTGACCCGATAATTTTAGTATTAAATTATCTTTATACTATATATTTAATTACAAGACTATCCTAGGTATATATATTCATCTTTCTCAAACCCTATATGGATGGATAGATTCACTTTGTGGAAATTTATTTATATATTTGGTGAATATTCAAAAATAGATTAATATTTTAAAAATTGTTTCTAAAATTAAAAATATAAAAAATAAAATTTATTAATATTTAAAAATGAACGGGCTTGGATCGGGCCTGAGGTTACAAAAGCCCGTCGGGCTGGGCTTGGGCTTTACCTGTCTTACCAGTGACAGGCTCGAGTAGGGCTTGGGCATTTGTCATGAGGTCGAGCTTGGGCCTGGGCCAAGGGGTATCCGGTCCCGACCCAGCCCGGCCCATTACCATCCCTATTAAGTAGGAAGGGTAGCCCACCCTAGACCTGAGGAAGGATCGGTCTGGACTCGATTGCGACCAATTGCCCATGAGAAATTTCAGGTCCTAACCCCATTTGACCAGTCCGGTCCTATGGACTGGAAAATTATTTTTCACCCCCAATTTTTTTTATATTTAGGGGCTAAAAAAATTATCTTGAGAGGTTTATGTAATTGTTAGGGGCATGGAAAATTTATTTCCACCTTGAGAGATTAGTAAATTTTTAATTAATTTTAAAAAATATTAAAATAATTAATGGTTAATTATAATTAATAATTATTTATAAATATGGGGATTTAAATTTAAACTTTAAAGAGATAATTTAATTAATTAATTTTAACATAAATATAAATTCACACATTCACACTTAACAAATAAACAATTAAATAATTTTTTTTTATTAAATTATTTATCGTCAACAATATTTACACCGTTCAAATTTGTGTTCCTGAAGAGTTCGAGTAGTTTGGGATCTTTAGGGTGTGTTGTAGTCTTCTTTCTACATGAGTCCAATCTCATAAACACGTTATCACTTCAATCATCTCATTGGTTGAGCATCTTTTGTCTTTGACAATCCAACCACTCGTTGAGAATGCTAAATCGGATGCAATTGTAGAAACCGGCATAGATAAAATGTCATGTGCCATTTGGTCTACAATGGGGAATCGACTTTGATGTTGTTTCTACCATTGAAGCACATCCATCTCACGTTTCTCCTTTTTTGCCATGTAGGAAATGTCCATTTGTAGGTAGCGATTTAGCTCATTTGGTCCATGTATGTACGCGTTGGAGCTGCTACTTTCGCCGCCATGTTCCATATACGTCCATATGCTCGATTCTTGATAGTTGTCTTCATTAGGGTCCTGTTGGTCGTCTTTACTGGACGTTCGAGTTTCACTGTACCTACTCTGATATAAAGAAAAAAGACTTTCCAATTTTTGCTTAAAGTTAATCAAATAATACATATAATCATGTCCTAAATGCTAGCATATCTTAGTAACTATACAATTAACTACGTGTAATTTAAATATAAGATTTACAACAAGGCTTAATCCATATAAGAATGGAATATCTAACCAATATTTCTCGAATTTTTTTTTTTTCCATCTTTGAAACAATTTCCATTAAAACGTCATTATATTTATATTTAGCAAAAGTTTTATAAATTTGAAATAAAATATCTAACGCTAAATTAGTAGTAGGATAATAAATACTACTTAATGTATTAGTGGATTCATAAAAAACTTTAAGAAATGAATAAAAAAGTTTGTAAACTTTCCAATCATCATAGTTGACAACTTCCTACGGATTCTTCTGATTAACAAAATCTGTAATTTGTCTTGCGGTTGGCAAAACTTTTTCCAACATCAAGTAGGTAGAGTTCCAACTGATAGGTTACCTTTAATGTTTCTAACTTAACTCTTTTTGATGATGTAGATTTGAGGACGAATCCATTTCAAGAGAGAGGGTATGATGAAGACATGACCGAGCAGCATGTTGTCGTAAAGCCGATACAAGATCCTCTTCACATTCTGGTGGGCTCGATTACGAGGAGTCGAGCTAAAAAGATGCAACGTGCCTTGTTAAGCGTAATTGAAGAACTTGAAGCCAAGGAAGCAATGCATGAAGCCGAGTATGCCTTACAGGGATCCAAAAAGATTGTTAGCAAGATTGAAGCCCAAGTTCAAGTTTGAGGAATTAAAGACCGATTCTTGCTAGCCCTAATTGGGTCCAAATTGGCGTCCAAGTCTTTGTTCAGGGGGCTTAATTATTGTTATTTTATATGGGTTATTTTAAGACTTATTTTGGTGTACTGGGTTGAAGCTCTTTATGTTAGTAATTGACCGGGTTCGCGCAGCGGAAAAACGTAATATTTAAAGCAAATCGATCAATTACACGAACCAAGATCCGAGTACAGATTTTAACGTTTTCACGCATAAACTGAAACGCAAAATAAAACTGTATAAAAACAAATTCATACAAGGATTTAGTTCATACCAACGTTTGGAGGCTCCTCCGAATATCTCTGACTTTGGACACGAACACTGTTCACCGGCTACTATTCACTGGATACTGTTCACATGATTCTTTGCTAATCAATCCAATGTAGGATCGCACTCGCGGAAGTCCACACGAAAATAATCCATAGAACCCTTGATTATTTTGCTAGAACAATCAAGGACTTCAAGAATCAAGAAAAAAGAACAAACAAAATTTTCTTCTTCACTCAAGAGTGTATGTGAGAGTGACAGAGAGAGAGACAGGGTGGCTAGGGTTTTTTGATTGAATGAATATATCACATTTGTTTTAATTTTAAGTTGCACTTATATAGTGCAACAATTATAACTCTATTCCACTTAGGAATAGTCATGGGCTCCAACCCTAATTCACCCTTACAACCAAACACCCCCTTTATGGTATTTTAATTAATTAATTATTATTATAATTAAAATCAATTAATATATAATATTAACATTTAATTAATAATAATAATTCATTTAAATATATACATGATATATTTAAATATAATCTCATTAATTTAATTTTAATATTAAAATTAAATACAGGCAACAACCTCAGCAAATTTAATTGCACTGTCAGATTACCAAAATACCCTTTCATCCTGGAAGACGAAAATACCCTTCTCACAAATTGATTCTTAAATTATCTTCTAAGTATGTGACCCGTAGGCTCTTCATCATATCGGCAGTATGTAGTATCGCAATTAACACAAATTAATCGACTCATTACACATAGACCGAGATTGGCCTCTAGCAAGGCATCATGACCATCCGATATATCCGAATTCAACGAAACCGTAGCCTGTCAACGGTATGGTTATCGTGCAATATAATCCTTTCATTATCTATTATCTCATCGAGACTGAGGTACAGAAATAGTGTCAACCTCAGATATCCTCGACATGTTTGTATTCAATTAATGGACCAATGACCGGAATAATAAATTGGATTGAGTATCAACTCAATCCCACTGTGGCCACGGATTTAGTGTCATTGTCATTTACTAAATTACCTAGTGAGATAACTTCTCCCGTACCCAAGAGTGATGAATCCTTTGTCAATCCACTATAGTCTTGATACACTTCTCAATGTAGTCAATCACTACCGTATTGATAGCTCTGAATAGAACTACGTTGGACTAGTGTCAAACTACACCAATTGGTGCACAAGGCGCTCCGGTGATCTTAAGTCTAAGGATCATATGCACCACCATCCGTTAGAGGATTTATTCCATAGACACTAGGGTTACCACCCATATGAAATCCTCTTGTGGGTCTGTCCAGTGAACTTGTCTCTAGCAAGTACCCATGCATTGCAGCAGGTTGTCGACAAACAACCTTGACAAGTGAGATCAGTCATTGCCTTTCAACAGGGTCGTTCAACACTATGATAACCTTATCATATTATCTGTGCCCTTGGTCAGAATAATACTAGGGCTACAGACGTTTCTAGAATGGCCACCATATGGATCATAGGGTTCTCATTATCAAGATTTGAAACACTTGATACCCTCGTCAGGGTTCTACCATCCTAAAGACATATATCATTACATATAACTATGATTTACACGATATAGAAGAATATGTCTTTTATTGATAAATAAACATTTATTATAGAGTCAACTAAGGCCCAAGTCTTTTATTATTTTTATTAGTTGGGTTTGGGATAGTTATTAGGGTTAAGACCTACTAATGGGCTGTTAGCCTTATTTGTTAGTTATATATAATTGTAAGCTGTTTTGGCCGCACACTTTTTGGGAGGAATAATTAAATGTTTCGGTTTTTTTTCTTTTCAAGATTGCATCTTGATCTCTATAACTCATCAAGAATCACCAATTCTTGTGATGTTTTTCCACTAAACTTATCAATCTAAATCAAGATTGTGGCCATTTAGATTATCTATACCAAGGTTGTTATGATAGATTCGTTTCGGGTCGCAATTCTTCGAATTCTGATTGTTCCTAGATCTTTACGTTCTTGATTGGATGACCTTTTATGTTCACATGCATTAATGGATGACCTTTCGTAAAGTTTTATTGGTGCAGTAATGAGTTATTAATCTATTAAGTTTTTGCACCATACATTTACTGTATTAAACTTACAACCCTATATTGAGGCGTCGTAATCGTTCAGTGAGATATAGAGAGAAGAATAGAAAGAAATTCAATACTCCATATATGATTTTGTCTCTTTACTTATTCTTCCTACTTTATCTCTTTGTTCTATTACTTTAGTTTTGTAACAAAATTATCAAATACCTCCTATCTAAGGGCTTTTTTATAAGATACTATAAATGACCATAAATTGGGGGGTTAAAAAACATTAATCAACTCCCCATATCATAAACGCTTATAACTAGAAGTGGGCGAGTACTCGTGGAACTGGAACTGGCTGGTTCCAGTTCCTAAAACCCTAAAATCAGAACCTGAAACACAGGTTCCAGTTTCGGTTTCGGGTACCCAGGAAAATTATTATTACTCCCAACTATTCACAAAAATGACAAATACATCCCTAAAAAATTACAAGCATACCTCCAAAAGTTTATTAAAATTACAATTCAGTGTTAGTTCTTACCCAAGTACCAGGTCTCGGTTCCCGGTTTCAGTTTCGGTTCCTGCAGTGGTGGAACCGAAACTGGAATTGCACAATACCAATTCTAATTTTTTAGAACCGAAACCGACCTTGTGTTGGAACCCCATGTACCCATCAGTTCCCGTTCTACCCTATTTTTTTGCCCACCCATAGTTATAACCAACAGTTTTAAATAAATTACAAAATACTCTTATCTCTAACCTCCCAACACTTAAGTAGATACACACCATTTATTCCCTCCATTCATTTTCCACACATTACACCATAAACGCCATTATGTTACACCATAAAAAGCAAAGAGGTGAGATCATCAATTTGTAATAAGTATTAGTTTTTGGTGATTTTTTCTCTCCTTCCTAGTTGCAAAATGAATTTAGTTTATTATGTGGTGTCAAAATTGAAATTGTGTTTATTGGTAGTTTGGTACTTGTATTCTTGTTAGATATTTTGTAACTTCGTATGATATAGTCTTTTATGTTGTTAACTTTATATGATATAATCAATGGTTCTTCCACCTCTACGGATTCTAGTGTAGGGGTGATATATATTGGCTATTCCTAAGGAACTTGGGGCCCCTTTGGTACACAATTTTTCCCTACCTTATTCCTTATTCTATCCAAAATACACATTTATTTTTTTATTCTCAAAATATTATTCTATTTTATTTAATTGTTTTTAAACCCCCTAGGTTTATTAATTTAACTAAACACCCCCAATTTTTTTTTTTAGAAATTGACAAAAACATCATACCAACTCACATTTACCAGATTCCGGCCACCACCGCCTAGAGATGGGCGTTTGCCCCATCCCCAAGGGGATCCAGACCAACCAGCCCGAATGGGGCGGGGAATCCCCGAAAAATTTGGGGATAGGGCCGAGGATGGTCCTTAGAAAAATCTCCGCACCCGGGGACGGGCCGGGGGAGGGGATAATGCAATCCCTGGCCCACCCCGCCCCGTCCCCATGAAGCCCCGCTCGCCCCGCCCCGCTTTTTTGAGAATTTTATGTTTTTTTTTTTTTCTTCCCTTTGCGAGATTGTATATAAAATTAGAGTTTAAATCATGGTTTTAAGTAATGTATCTAAATTTATGATATTTACTTTTATAATACTTTCTAATGTTTATATTAAATTTATAGAAAAATAATTTAAATGAGGGAGTCTAATAATTAAATATATGTATTATTACTTTGTGAATTTCACAAAATAATAATACATGGCCCAAATTTTTTTTTTATTAGATTATTATAATTTACTAAACCAATATATTATGAGGTTTATGTTGCAATGGATGATTTGAGTATACTATGAGGTTTATGTTGCAGCCTGAAGGATGTTTATATTTTATTGCTTTGAAATCCGTGAGCATGTTTCAATTTTTGCTAAGAAATTGTTGTTATTCACCATATTCATATCAATTCTCAGCGAAATTTTCTTTTAGGTATTTATTTTATGAATTTTAGTAGATGAGACTATTTCAGTAGAACATTACAATGCTTCAACAACATAAAGCATCAGAATGTGGAATCTAAATTCCTTTATTTAATACTATATAGAAAATGTGTCACTAACTTAATAACAATTAAATTAGTTTATGGTGGTAGTTATGTATTGCTTTTTAAATCTTAATTTAAATTTTACAAGAAATTGTTGATTTTATATTTTCTTACCTTAAATTTAGCCTTTTTAATGAATTAACTACTAAAATTAAGCAGTCAAATATAGTACCTACTAACGTGCTAGTTTCTCACAATTAAAATAAATTAATATCATTGTCGTGAGAACATGTGGAAAGTTTTGATCTACACGGGACAAATATCCCCGTTTGGGGGATAAATCCCAGCGGGGGGAAATTCCCCGCGAAGCCCCGTTCATCAGGTTAGGTCGGGACGAGGACGGTCATGAGAAAAATCCCCGCCCATAGGGATGGGTCGGGGACAGTCATGGGAGTGGGTAATGCGGACGAGGACGGGGAATGGGTTCCCGGCCCTGACCTGGCCCGCACCCATCCTTACCACTGTCGGAAGCTGGTCGGAATATGTTATAATGGCGCACCACCGACAGGATCTGGCCGATAGTGCACCGATCTACGGCCAAAGATCTTGTCATTGACGGCCAGATCTTTGGCTGTAGCCAGTTGTCAACGACGACCATATCTTTGGCCTTCGTTGACAACTAAATGCGGCTAGATCTGGCTGTCAATGGCCAGATCTAACTGTAAATTTGGCATTTTTTGGTCAAATTTATCGTGGATCTAGTCAGAAAATGTCATATCGGTATACGATTGGTCAGATCCAATCGATTGTGCACTGATACGACGACTTCGGCCATCCTCTGGCGATGGTGGCCGCCTGTTGGTATTTAATTAGTAGGTTGAGATATTTTTATTAATTTTTAATATTTTATTATAGAAGGATTTAGTAAATAAACAAACATAATAAGATATTTTTATTAATTTTTAAATTTTCTATGGTAATAACTATCCAAATCTATTTTTTTAAATATAATAATAATAATAATGAACCGGATGGAGATTAGAAGCTAAAACTAGAGACAGTTTTTCTTAAGTGTTGTGTCAGATTGTGTCTCGAAAAATGTTTTGTGACACCTTGCATAGTAGCTATGACTTTTGAGAGCGTTAAAATATGTGTTTGGCTAATTTCACCCTTTTTAGCCCTCTTGTGTTACTCAGCCGGAAAATGTGTAATGTCTTAGTAAGGGTAGGTAGGCAGTTGTGAACTATATTAACTATTAGAATTTTTCATGATAATTGATATCATTGGCGCCATGCACACCGACATGCGGAAAATTTGACCCCAATAATAAAGGAGAAGAAAAGAAAATGGCAAGAATGTAATAAGTATAAATAACCAAGGGCAATAAAGTAAAAACGAGGTCAATTGCCATGTATGGAGAGTACTTGATCTGGCGTTTTTGGCGGCTATTCCTCTAAACCAATCGATTGCACTTATCCTTCTCTCTCTAAAACCTCTAAACTTCCCCTCTCTCTCTCTCTCTTTTTATTTTAAATAAATAATATATAAAAAAAATCATTAGTGTACATTTTGGTTGGAGTAGTGTCTTTGTTCTTTTGTTGCTCGGGAATTTTGATTTCTAGAATTCCCGGCGATCCGTTTGAGATTGGGGACGCATCCAGATCGGATCGAGGCCCAAACTTCGAATGGAAGAAGAGTGTTTTAAGATGAAAAATGGTGTTTTTGATGTTTAGTTTGATAATGTGGAGATGAAATGTAAATCTAAAAGAGGTTTTATAGTGAGATTCATGGGGATTTGTTTTAGTATTGAACATCAAAATCAACATCAGCAGCAACAAGGACAACCACAATCTTCTATTGTTAGGGCCATTAATCAAGGTTTTTTTCTTTTATAATATTTTCTCATATTTATTTGCTTTTATTGTTCTTTAAGAATTTTATTGTTAAAATGCTCATTAATTGGACGGCAAGAAAATTATAATGTAGAGTAATTATTGCAGCCAAATTGTTATTAGGAATTGTGATAAATTTGGTATGAATGAGTTTGGTGTAACCATTAAATTATCGTTATATGTTGTGTTACTGAATAAATTATAACTAAAATGCTCATTGAGTCATTATTGCAGCCAAATTGTTCAAAACTTATAAATGATTAGGAATAGTAATGAATTTGGTATGTATGTGTTAGTTGTATCAATTGAATTATCATTATATTTTGTGTGATTGAATTAACTATAAGTAAGATGCAATGTCGAGTTTTGATTTACTGTGGAGTAGGAAAAGGGTGTGTTTCTAAACGAACTGACGCGGAAAGGCAAGAATCAATGGGGATGAGAAGTTATAGCAGCAGTTCGATGACTCCTAAGAATGTTAATGAACTGCGCCAAAATCCGGGATATAGTAATGTTGATATATTTACATATGAGGAGATGAGATTGGCCACCAAGTTCTTCAGGCCGGATTTTATTCTTGGAGAGGGTGGTTTTGGAATTGTGCATAAAGGAGTTATAGACGAGAGTGTCAGGCCAGGTTACCCGACAACACAGGTTGCAATTAAAGAGCTTAATCGCGAAGGTTTCCAAGGCGACAGAGAATGGCTGGTATTTGTCTTATTATTTCTTTTAATTATGTTCTCTTTTTCCCTATTAAACAGGCTTGTTATTTGTAGACATGGAAAAGTCTTTTCTTTCTGCCCCTTGGCTAATAGAAGCTATGCTCTTAACAAAATAATTAGTAGAAAAAGGAGGCTAATGATGAATATGAAATGTCCCTACTGTGTGATATGCCAGAAAAAGAGTATGTGTAATGTCTTAGAGCTCAATCCTTAGAGTACTTAGTTTGTTTCCAAATTCTGTTTAGGCTAAAACTTTTACCTAACCAGAAAAAAATTTTAATTTTTTTTCTCTAATGTTAGTTTTAAACCATAGAAGTAGAAGAGAGCATTGCTTCGTTAATCAAGAGTTTAGAATTCCAAATACTGTGTCTGAGATATCATATCCAATAGGTTTCTTGTGGTTTGGTAGTTGACTCCTATTGCAAACCGAGCATCTACAAGGAATTTCTGCGTGATTGAAGTAAAAACATTTCCCATCTCACTGGCCATAAGTTGATCATTTTTATTACATTTTAGGAGATTCTTCTGTCAAAGGATATTGTTAATATCTATATTGTGTTTTGACTACCCCCATCTGCAGTAATTTAAAATGAGACTGAATAGCATTTAATTATTTTTGGACAGTTAATTAGGTTTAAATTGTTTCTTTAATCTAAACAATCAAAACTATGCGTTTGCACAGATATGCGTGCACTAACATTATTTATATACATATTAATTTGTATCAATACGCACACTGCATTTTTGCATATGTGTGAAATAGTGACCAAAGACCAAATTACAAGATATAGTGGATAAGTGAGGGCTGAACAATAATCTCACAAAGTGAGAGTCTATGTTTGAAATGAAAAAAAAGACTATTTTATTTTACGGTACTGAGATGAATGAAGAATGTTTGATTTAATGTAGCTAGTATGGATGGACTGATACGGATGTAACTGGTATGGTGGACTTTCTTTCTTTCTGTTTATTTGATCAAAACTAATCTCATGGGAACATCTAGTATCATCCAAGAAAGAGAAAATGAAAAATTATATCATGCCAATAGTTTTTGAAAGGTTTAATAGTAATGGTGTTATGTTTAATGCCATAGACTAGAAATAAAACTGATTATTTGCATTGATTTTTCATTTGGGAAAAAAATTAATTGCTTATCAGTATATCATTGTTTGTTTTCAGGCGGAAGTCAACTATTTAGGACAGCTTAGCCACCCAAATCTTGTGAAGCTCATTGGGTACTGCTGTGAGGATGAGCACAGGATATTAGTCTATGAATATATGGCGAGTGGTAGCCTGGAAAAACATCTTCTTCGCAGTAAGTGGCTGGTTTTTATTTTGGTTCTATGGAACTTTAAGGAATTAAGCTTTCTTTGAGGCTGAGGAATAATTGTTTTCTTGGCATTCATTCTATAAGCGTTAGAAGTTTTATGTATAGTTTGATACATTATCTGAAATGAGGCACTAGCCTGGTCTACTATGATTCTGTTTTATGAATTATAGCCATCATGTTCCATGTATTTTTTTTGAACTTATTTTGGCTCAACAAGTAATTTTTGTTATGGCTGATTGGGACTTCGGGGAAAGAAGAAATCTTGCATTAACATTTTTAACATTTTATCCTAAGATTTAAAGGATTTGAACGCTTTTAATTTTGTTAAACATAATTGCATTCTAACAAAGGAAGGAATAAGATTTCAGTATTGATTTATTATTAATATTATTATTTTTCTGATAAGAAACATAAAACCACATATCATAATCGAAATGAAAGACACAAGTAAAAGATCCAGAAGTTTACTACCAACAAAAAAAAAAAAAAAAAGAGAGAGAGAGAGAGAGAGAGAGAACAGAGCAATACAGGAAAAGAAACAAAGAACATAAGCTTAAACCAATAGTCTTCCAATCTCAGTGAATAAAGACAGAAGTTTTCTGAAATTAGGACTGATTTCAAAGACTGTTTCTGTGGGTTTCATTATTATTGGTTTCTGGTGGACAGTAGATGTTGAACTAAATTCCAAAATATTTTGAAGGAATTGTTTCTCTATGAAAAACTTGAAGAGGCACAGACACAATAGAAATATGATTTTGTTTCCTTTATTTGTTATTGGGCAGGAGAATGTTTATGGTATAGGGTAGAAATGTAAAAGCAAACGGACCATGTCATGCAAAAGTATTGGTAAGTGTGTGATAGACTGATAAGTTGAAATAATTAGAAATTTATGTTAAGCCTGTCTTACTTATTGAGTCTATGATCAAAGTGCGATAGTTTTAACTGTAAAATTACTCAGTGATGCCAGAGAACCTCCAAATTGTTAAGTTATGAATTCCCCTTTACATTGTCTGTACTAAATTGAAACTTTGAGTGGCTTTTGAGTGGATGGCTGCTTTATGCTTATGGTAATTAAAATATCAAAATACATCTATTTCCTGCATAGGTGTGGAGAAAACGAATTTATATTGAAAGAAGGTGTGCTTGTTTCTAATTTATAAGTAGAACAAATTCTATTGTTCCCTAGTGATTTGATTTTCCTTTGGCTTGCAGGGGTTGGTTGCACTTTGACTTGGTCAAAAAGAATGAAGATTGCTTTACATGCAGCAAAAGGACTTGCTTTTCTTCATGGTGCAGAGAGATCTATCATATATCGCGATTTCAAGACATCAAACATCTTGCTGGATTTGGTTAGTTTTCATTTCTTTGTTGTTTATTGTTGCTTTTTAACAATAAGTACAGTATATTATAAGGCCATTCATAAATTGGGAAAATGAAAGTAGCATTCTGCGGTGGTTCATCTCTTTTCTATTGGATCATAAACAAAAAATCATTACTGTCATCAGCTGTAATAAGAGTTCTGAGATGCAAAGGTAAAGTGAAATGATGTCAGATGAAAGAACCAAGTATTGAAAAAACAAATGCTGGTTTCAGTTGGCCAGAAAATGATATTTTTTAAAACCATCAGAAAAGGAAATTTATGAGTCCTTTTCTTGACTTGTTCTCCCAGCATCATATTGTTCTGCTTATGTGTGAGTACTGTCCTGCGTTTGTCTCCTGTGTGAGTGAAGTATAGCTTATGGGGCTCCTAGTGGCAAAGCCAACCATGGGCTGGCTGAGAACGTATTTCTTCTAGTGATAAATTCTTAACTCAGAATTTTGTTATCTTTAATCCACTTGAAGACAGTATAAAAGCTTTACATTTGATGAATTTGATAGAACAGTCTTTTGGCAAAAACAATCAGGGCCCTTTAGTTATGTCTCTTGACCTTTCTCTTTGTCATGTGTGATTCTCTTTAATTGAGGAAGGCCTGCCAGTTTATGCTGCTGAAAAATTGAATGTGATCTGCAGGATTTCAATGCAAAGCTTTCCGACTTTGGCCTTGCAAAGGATGGGCCTATGGGAGACCAGACCCATGTGTCAACACGAGTGATGGGCACATATGGTTATGCTGCTCCTGAGTACGTGATGACTGGTGAGTTATTTATTATCAAATCACATTGTCTTTTTTTCTGTCTTTTTTTTTTTTTTTTTTAAATTTATTTATTTATTTCTCAAATATAGATTATTGCCCAGCAGAAAACTAAAATAGGGAACTTATGAACAATTACTAATGTCAATCCTTTCTATAATGATTATAGTTTTAAGTCCAAGAACATAAGATTTAATTTTAGAATTTCTAAAAAATTATTCTCATATAATAAACAGGTTGGTTATTAAGTGTGTGGACAAAACTACCGACGAATTAACTGTTTCATTCTACATTTTGTAGTTTGAGAGGGTTCAACCCTAAGACAAACTACATATTAGACGAGTTACGCAAGTTGACACAATCATGACATTACCCGTTTAAGGTCAACCCTAATTGGCTAACTTATGGTGTTAAAAGCTTATGTCAAAAGTTGCAAACACAGGAAGGGACAAACTAGCTGATTTTGGGAATGAAGTAGCTCAGCACCCTGGTTAGGAGAAAACAATGTCTAGTTACCTGCCTTCAGAAAATAGGAGAAAAAGAATCTTGTCTCCGTCTTTGTGGAGAAAAAAGAACATTTAAAGCCTCAGATCTGTAGGTTTTTATGTTGAATATTTCCAAATTGAAACAAACCCTTACGTATTTAGAACTATTTCTTAGTTTGACAGATCACTGATATTGTTAGAAATAATAGCAAGTCATGAACTAAATTGATGTTTGTTCAACTTATTAGGACACTTAACGGCTCGAAGTGATGTTTATGGTTTTGGGGTTGTGCTACTTGAGATGCTCCTTGGAAGGAGAGCAGTGGACAAGAGCAGACCTAGTCGAGAACACAATCTTGTTGAGTGGGCTCGCCCACTTTTGAACCATAATAAGAAGCTTTTAAGGATTTTAGACCCTAGAATGGAAGGACAGTACTCAGTTAGAACTGCAATGAAAGTGGCCAATTTGGCATACCAATGCCTCAGTCAAAACCCAAAAGGGAGGCCAGTTATGAGCCAGGTAGTCGAATTACTCGAGAGTGTTCAAGCACAGGAGGGAAATGATGAAGAAGCAATGCTTCAAAAGGGTGGCAGTGTAACCCTGTATGAAGTTCCAAAACGTTCTACTCAAAGTTCTAATGTGAAGCTCAGTGAGACTGGAATTGATAGTAATAGAGAGACACGGAGAAGGGACAAACCTGCTAATGGAAGGAGTAAGAGTGAGCCTCCAAATGATGATGATCTTTATGTCCCTTACGACTCTGCTGCCACGGTCAAAACAACCGATGAGAAATCAGCTTTGGCAAGAAGTTGATTTTGTACCATAGTACGGATTGAAGTTGAAGTTGCAACTGTAAAAGATGTTTCAACAGGTCTGTGCTTTGGTGTTTTGAAAAATCTACTTACTGTTTGTCTGTACCAAGTATAGTTTGTAAAAGAGGTATTAAGAGGTTAAGCTTTTGAGTTTTGCGTTAGTGGGATTTCTGATGTTTATTGAAATTGTCCAGCTGTATTATCAGTTAGTACGTCCCACCCTTTTGTATTATTTTTGAGGTAAGCATTCTGCTATATTGTAGCTTTTGTTGTACTGGTAATATTTTTACCACAACCAAAATAGAAATGAACTTGAAGCTGGAGCTGGGTACTGGACTACTGGTACTAGGTTTAAAGATTGTTGGTCCCTATTTTAAAATCTTCATAGCAAATAACTTTTTACAATATATACATAACATATATGATTCTGCAGTGTCATGAAGGATAAAAATTTTTTTTTTAATTTGTTTGTTTTATTTTATGAAGTTTATTATTTTTACGATTTGAAAGAGCTTTTATGAAGTTTCGTCTCATGACTCATGAATAAAGCTTTCAAGGTGTGTCAACATTGTATTGAACTAAATTTTTCGTATTGGATTAGAGTGAATTAAATTTATAATTGTTTAAATCTTAACTGGTTGGCAATTTGCAGGCCGACAACACACCATAAGACTCAATAGTAAGTTCTTTAAAATACTAGTTTCCTTTCATTCGCGCAAACTAAAGACTTTTAGTTTAAGATTTGAAGACAGATAAGTGGTAGATAATGTATTTATGAAACCTCAGGTAATCAGTGTATTATTATTTTATTTTTCCTTTTTCTAACTGATTTACCCTCATAAACATTCAAGAGCTACTTAGCGTTGCACAGAAACATGATCAGCAAAACAACCAGCAAGGCAAACATGGAAACAAATCCAAGTTTAACATCATCAATCTCCTTCTAAATAAACTTCACAACAACAAAAACTTGCCTTGCTACTCAAGGACCCAACATTTCTGTAACACAAAATAAAGGGGATGAAGTAAGCAGGTCGAAGTTCCTATGACAATGTAGTTAAGTGGAACCACGCTTCCATTCGGCTAAACATCAGCAGCATTTCCCTGCAAAATAAAATGCCTGCATTACTGCTATATTGTTTCAATACCACAGAATAGAACACCAAATGAAAACCCGGACAAATTCCAGTTTTAGAGGGAAATGATGCCTTCCAAACTAGAGGCAGGATTGGTTGTAAATGAGAACCCAGAAAAATCCAACTACAAAACCACTCCAAACAATTTTAAATATATCAAATTCAATATAGTTGATTAAATTATTTAACTTAAAGAACCAAAGAAAGAAACCAGTCCAAACTCTTTGTTAAAATATATGTATATATATATAACTAACAGTCTCAAGTTAGATTCAGCAATTTTTCACATTGAAACCATCAATTTGTTTTTTTTTTTTTTTTTTTTATGCTCAGGCACATCTTCCTTCAAAAATGGAAACTTTATCATTGGAAGTTACTGCCCTCTTCACCCAATGTGTTTTGATTTGCTGAAAATTCACCCAAAAAGAAGTTTCCTTACCCCATACTTGGCACAATTTCATTGCCAATTGAGTGATAGATCTTCTCTCTGCAGAGTTAGAAAATTCCATTTTTAGAGTCTCCTGAATTGCAGTTAAAAATTCTCGCCTTGCTTTTGTAGAGAGAACAAGGTGATTTGGTCCATGAATTGTGCTTAAGTCCACCACCTAAAAACAGAGGAGAGGCAAAAATAGCAAATCAGAGAGATTTAGAGTGATCAATGGGAACACAATGTAACTTCTTGGTATGGTATTGTCACATATAACACTACTAATTATTATATCACATTGTTTTTCTCAAATCATTTCAGCTATAAGCACGTGGGTGCATATATTCGGATGCAAATACATATATGTATAACATGCCAGGAAAATTCAATATTAAGGGTAACAAAACATCTTTTCTAGTGATACAATATTAAATATACAATACTATTATAAAAAACATCAAAATAGTGAACCAACCAGAGCCATAAGGTTGTATTATGTCTATTAACATATTAATAAAGGATGACGAAGGTGATGGTGTGTGTACCCCAACCTTTTTAATTTCTTCTATTCGTCATTTCTTATTCTAAGACTAGTATGTTGACTGTTGTTAAGTGGCAAAAAGAATGAGGCACTTGAGACGAAGCTCAAGATTTAGCAAGTGTGCAGGGTTTCAATTTTTCATGAACCTTTTCAGATTTTATACATTCCCGAAGTTACTATCACCCCTAGTCTGCCTCCCTTTGGCTGAGTTTTTCAATCTTGATTGTCACTTTTTATTAAATCTTTTGTGGGGATTTGTCATCCAAGGAAAGTAACTAATAAACTTCTTTATACGGCTGATTCACCTATTTTATTAAGGACTTTTACCAACATGTGTGATGTTTATTTCCTTTAGAGAACTAACATATTACCCACCTCCCACAAGTAACACAGAAAAGACACAACATTTTGTGATAATGAAAGTGTAATCAAAATGGTAAAAAAACTTGCCTGCTGCAACCATGGGATGATAGAGTTAATGAACCTTTGTTCCAGGAAGTAGGATGCCAAAGTACTAAGAAGATCATTGATGGTCTTGTGCGACAAACTTTCGAGAACAGGACCAGTTCTATCGAGAAGCTCAATTAAAATGAGTTCATCACCAGCACAGAGAGCTTCCATATATGCTGAGTCCAGATCCCCTTGACATAGATATCCTTTCACACACTGCCACAAGCTATTCTTGCTTTCTAAATTATTTATTCTGGCATTAGCACTTGAAACTGAAGCAAAGACAGAATTTGTTTTTCTAATTTGACCCACAGCCTGTGTTCCCAGCCTGGAGCTTCTGTGGATGTCCTTCCCTGTCAGGTTTCTACTATCATTTACTGTAGGGTTAGTCCATATCTCTGAACCTTCTTTGGCAGAATTAGTTGATCTGCTCCTACAAAGTCCTTTTTCCTCCCAAATCTCAGAATTCTTCACAGCAATCAATGAGTGTTTATTACGAATATCTAAAGATGGCCTAGGAGAGCATGTAGAGAGTCTGGGAGAAGGAACACTTTGGTTATGCTTGATAAATTTAGAGCTTGCTAAGTCTGAATGCCTCCTACCATGTACAAGATCCTGAGCTATTTTGTCTACCACATGCTCTAAACCTAACACCTTGGACTGCAGCATCGATAAACTATCCATTATGCCAGTTGAGAACACCTGTGAATTAGTTTTGAAAAATACTGAAACCAGATTAGATGACTGCTAGATCTGAAGACACAGTACAAAGCGATACTACAGAATTTAAACAATTATGAAGTCAGGGCTTTGTCTGGATTTGGGCAGTTAATTAGAAACTAAGAAGCCAGCACATGAAAGTCACTTTGGTGATACATTTCACAGGACTTTTCAACTGATGGTAAAGCTCTGGACCAGTCAAGATTTAAAAAAAAAGCATGAAATTAGTACCTGTAGTATATCCATTAAGTTTGATTGTTTGTTTTCAATCTCCAAAAGCTGTTTCCGAATGCATGCCATTTCATTTTCCATCTGCGAACAACACCCACCTACAGTTTGGGAACAAGATTCTGTGACTGTAGAGTCGAGACTTCTACAATCTCGCATCTTTGCAGAATGTATACGTTCCTCACTACCAATGTCTTCAGGTCTAAAACATTGGTTTCTTACCATGGGCTTCAGCAAACCACCCTCTTCAAGACATTCATGAGAGACTGTCACAAACTTGGTCTCAAAGTTCTCAGTAACAAGGTTTGAGACAGAAGAAGAACACTCTTGTTTATCATCCATTGGCATGTATTCATTTTCAATATCTTGCATACTTGTAACATCAGTGCTAATCCTTTCTACGGTCTTTGTAACGCAACTACCCTCAGATTCTTCATTGTGAATATCTGCTAAAGGGACATTATGGGTTTTTGGAACAGCAATTTCAATATGCCAATTATCTGCTTTAGAATGTTGAGAGTTTTCCATATAACTTTGGCATACTTTCCTTGCAGACAGAGGAATCCTTCTATTGGCCAAGTCTGTGACAACTTTCTTGCGTGACGAATCCTTCATTCCAAAGTCACTGGGACTTGTAAGACCACTGAAGTTACCTCCACCGAAATTTTCTGGCAAAAAATTGTATAATGAGTAGACAGAGACAATATATAAAGAGAGATGAAACATGCAATCAAGAGAAAAATGGCATATGATATTATAATTCATAGAACACCAAAAAGTGTCACATATAAGAGTACTACAGAATAAAGCCTTCTCTAGTTCATTTTAAAGATAAATGGGAAGTTTATAAAGCACATGTTGTAACGGGCAAAAGCTGACTGCTTCAATCTACCACATGCAGGCATCATTTATATCACAGTCAAAGCAGGGATTAGATACCAGTCAAGGACCCCGCAAATCCAATTAATGTAGCTCCAAGAAAAGCATAGAGAACCATGAATTTTAGAATAAAGGGGGATAGGATTGTATCATCAAAAAAGGCTCTGTACACATTAAATTTAATGCGAAACATGAAGCAGCCTAGGTAAGGGGATTTATGATCGGAAAAGACCCTGAATTCTGGAAAGAGTGAAATTGGTTCTGTTATTGGAAAAAAACTGTATTCCATTAGTTATAAGTCGAATTTAATATGTAATAACTACTCTTAGTGCAAGTCTTAGATTGCATGTCACAAGTTAGGCATATAGTCTAATAAATTGTACTTCTTTAAAACACTTCTAGCATCCATATTGTGATATTGTAGACTGGCCCCATAAATGGATATATAAAAGTTTCATAATGAATAGAACATTACTTGAACATATGATGTTTATCAAAAAACTTCACATTATTGAGGATAAGGACCGAAAATTCATAATTTGAGTTTAGGGGCACAGATCATGGAAGTTCATAGTTGATTAAAGGAATTTGATTGTCAAGGGATGCACTTGTAATTTTTCTATCAAATAAGCACTCTAAACCGTGTGAAACACTCAAGCAAAGGACTTCATGTCTAATAAACAGACCAAAGAGTAAATTCTTCAAGAGAGGAAAATATCCAAATCAATAGAAATCATCATAGGCACCATCATCATTTATCCTTGTGTTATACAAAAACATGAAGTTAACTGAACAAGTTGTTTTCAAGTAACCACAAAATAATGCATGAAACTGTTTTTAAAACATTTCATATGATTGGCCTATTTGGAAACTTAAGGAAATGTGATGATTATTTCTATTAAAATTGAAGGTGAAATGATTGCTCTGATGAAGCCTGCAATTGGATTGTTCATATTGTTGTTAAGAGTTTCATAACTTTATCTGGACACTTAAATTCACCTAGCATTAAACAAAAAGGTATATACTGCTGATCATCCATATGATTTTGTGTCCAAATTTACAAGAATAAGGCATATTTGTCATCCATGCAGATAGACTAATAATGCAGTACAAAAAAGGGTTATCCATGTACTTTTAGTTCACAATGATCAAGTGGGAATCAAAACTAGATGCATATGATGGACACACAAGAACGATCAAGCAGTTTAACTTGGTTTTCCTGTAATGCCCATACTCAACTTGTTTAAATCAAATTATCCTTGGTAATATGAAGTCCACCTAACAATAGAGATGCAAGCCAGAATGTCCAAAGCATGTTAGTGGATTGATGTCAAACTATTAGCAAAGAAGGAAACTATTTGGATGATGCATTAAACTCAATGGTAAGACTAATGTATTAACCATGAAAACCAAAATTAATATAAAACACAAAATAAAACTAATATGAACAGAACTTTTTGACACATTAGAGTAGCAGGCATCAGCCACCAAACCTTTTATAGAAGATCCAGCTTCAGAAGGTTCAGGAGTATCAGGCCCTGGAAGACCTCTCCAGTACTGTAGGGCATGCAGCACTGTCTCCCTAACTGGTTTCACCTATAAAAACACAGAGAAGCCACTATAAGATCCAGTTCAGTCATTCATAAGAAAGTGAACTTCTCCAAATATTGGTCTATAAGAAAAATCAAACCTTGTCAAAACGAGATGATTCAAGCGAAGAAATGCACGAAGCCTTGAAACTTCCCAAGAACGATCCACCACTTGAAGCAATTTCGGCTAATGCTACAGAAGCAGCTTTGCGTGTTGTCCAATCACTATTTTTGAGAGCATCTTGGATACTAGTCATTGCTGCTGATAGAACACTTTTAGTAGCAGCACCCCCTGCCTAAAGTTCAAATTTGTGCAATTGTTATATAACAATTATATGCAGCAAAAAACATAGTAAAGAATCATCACTTTCCTAATAGTAAAAAAAGCAATAAAAACTTAATTAAAAATAGAAGCAGTTGATGTGTAGCAATAAAATTGAATTTAAAGGACTGTCATATTTAAAAAAATGACCACACATTTTTCTCATGTTTCATATTATTCCGCATATCCAAAGCAGTGTTGGTGCAGATTCCAGTTCAACTTTTGTGTAACAATTGGTATACTATATTGCCATTCTCTTAAAATTAGATAGTCTATTAGTAAGGGAATAAATTAAGAATGAGAATATTCTAAATGAAGATTGAAATTTGCAATTAAGTGGGTGATGAAATTATCTAGCCCCACTGGACGATTAAACTTGGCATTAACAATTACTTGATCAGACTAGATATATAAATACATATATTTAAACAATCCAAAACAATGAAGTAAAAATAATATCCCTAGTAATCCCGGAACAAAGGGATATTGGCACTATTTAATCATAGAGCAAACTTATAAAAAATAGAAAATCTCAACCCAGTAGATATAAATGATAACTGATCTGGGTAGGTCAGAGAATCTTAAACCAAACAGCCATAGATTCAACCCAAGTAATCATTAAAAGATGTAATCTTTAGAAAGCCACATGGAATGATGCCAGGAATATGAGATGGAAATTATCATAGTCAAATGATGTTCAAGAAAGATATGAAAACACAAGGAAAGTCGTTTTTATTATGATCATTGTAACCACAAGATAACCCATATTCATGAAAACCATCCCTGGTTTTGTTTATCAAAAGTATTATTGATTGCATAGTAACATAAAATAAACAGAGAACAAACAAGTTAATATCAATCCTCACATTTTCAGCTGTAGATGCATGATAATTTCACAAAATACAGCAACACATGTTTCAGCAAGACCAAAAAAAAAAAAAAAAAAAAAGGCATCAATTAATGAAGTTCAAGGCAACCAGACTTGCATGCTACAGTTAAAAACTTACCAGAATAATACTTCTGTTCAACTCAATTACAGCTGGTTTTGCCATAAAGTGAGGATTCTTAAGCAACTTTATGGTTCGAGTCAGCATTCGCTGCAAAATTGAAACTGGAGCATCGTGGATATTGTCAATAACCCTTGCCAAGCACAATGCTGCACCAAACTGCATAGACTTATTTTGTTCACCCAAAGCTTCAAAAAGCGGCCTCACTAATGCAACAAAAACCCCATCACCGTCATCACCACGATTACTCAGTTTTGAAGCCAAAACACCCATTGTTTCCACACAAGCATCCCTCACTATGGAATCTGAGTCCTTGAGTCGCTTAACTATGCTAGCAACCATCTTGCTCAGATGTGGTCCCATTAGAGCCTGGTGAAACCTTGCTAATGCGCCTATCAATCTAATGCATTCCTTCCGAACTAAACTTTTTTGTTCAGAATCAGTGTCCAGTATACAAGAAACAAATGGGGCAATCTTATCAGGGGTTAAACATTCAGCCATTTTGTCAAGCTCATCAACCCCTATTTGATAAGTATCCCTATCAGCTAGCTTGTTGAGCGCAAGAATCACTTTATGCTTAAGCTCAAACGAGACTTGCTGGACATTTATCCTAGAAGATGCTCTCGTTTTCATCTTAATAAGCTCAACAACCTAAATGCCTTAAACCCTTAACTTTGCAATTCAACTTATTGTAATTGAATGCAAAGATAAATATGAGTTCTTCATAGTCTCATAACCTATAAAATAACACAAATCAGAGCTTATAGGTTAATATTTATCCCTACAAACACACAAACATAATGAAAAACAAAAAACGAAAAATACATAGTAAATTTGGAGCTTCTACCTAATTTTCTCCAGAATGAAACAGACAGTGAGAGTGAATATAATATAAAAGAAATAGAACAACTTACTCTCAGAAATAAACAAAATTAGTACTAATTTTAAGAGCGATTGAATATGCATTGTTAAAATTAAATAGAAACAAGATGAAAAATAAACAACGTAAATGTGGAGTTTCCACCTATTTTTCTCGAGAACCAAACACAGATGAAAAACATTGAACAACGTATACTGAGCAAGTGGACGAAGAAGACTTAGGAATAAACAAAAATAGTACTAATTTTTAAGAGCTATTGAATATGAATTGTTAAAACTAATGAAAAATAAACAAAGAAATTTGGAGTTTGTACCTAATTATCTCGAGAGCCAAACAGAGAAGAAAGAAATTGAACAACTTACAGTGAGCAAGTAGGAATAAACAAAAATGAGTACAAATGTAAAGAGCGATTTTGAAAATCAATAGTTGAAATTAAATTAAATTAATTGAATCAAAGAACGGAGTTCGAGAAAGGCTCACCAGCTTTTACAGTTTAGAATGGAAAGAGAGAGAGGGCTTAAATTTTCGCGCTTAGTGTTTGAGTTTCGAAATTCAGGAGCCTTTGGGTGTGGGTCCGTTTAAGAGATTTGTGCTGTTTGATTGGTGCCACGTGAATCTATCGAACGCATTTTTGTCTGCTTTCAGTTGCTTTAACTTCGAGAAAGAAATCTCATTTAAATTTTGAAATCTGTTTCGGTAGCTTTTTTAAAAGATTTCTCTAATTTAGTTAATTACTCTTATTCAAGAAAATTACGATAATTTCAAAAATTAAAACACATTTATCTAAAAACAATATTTAAAAATATGAAAGTAAGGTACGAAATATGTTTCCGCAACAAATAAAATTTATTTTATTCACCTCTAACAACTTATCTTAAATATGTCAATTTTTTATTTTCATTTGCAAGTTTATGATTAAAAATATAAATTTTTGTTTGGTGGTAAAATAGGAAAAAAAAAGTTTAATGAGCTCTTGAGTTCGAGTCCCCACAAGCTCTAATAAAGGTGGTCATTACAGGGTTTACCTAGTCGTAGAGCCGACTATGGGTTGTGTCGTGCCTAAAAATTCAAGGTCTGTCATGCCATTGGTCGTGTCGTGTTACAGCCCGTAGAAATTCATGTCGTGTCATGCCACGTCGGCCCACCAAATCTAAAGGCCCATGACACGACCCGTTATATAGCGTGTCATACCCTAGACTGAGCACGCAGGGCAGTCCGCATGCTTTGTGGACCGGCCTACCAATTTTTTTTTTTAAATTTTTAATATTTATAAATTATGGTAATTTTGATTTATCATTAATAATTATTATAAAAATATTTTATATGTTATATTAGAGACATTTTGTTTTTATATTAATTAAAAAAATATATAATCATTATGAAATATAATAAAATAATAAGACATTAAAATATTAATTGAATTTCAACACTTTTTATTCTAAGTAAATGATTGATTAAAAAAATATCATACATCTTCATTTTCATTAATTTATTTGAATATTTGAAATAGTTGCATTGTATTTGTAATGGAGATGTAATTATTAATGTTAATTCTTAATCCTAATTTATAAGTTTGTATTTGTAATTTATAATTATAAATAATAAAAAGTGTTAAAATTCAATTAATATTTCAATATCTTATTATTTTATTGTATTTCGTAGTAATTATATATATTTTTAATTAATACAAATACAAAATGAGAGAGAAAGAAGAATGAAAATTGAAATTGGAGTGTGAAAAAATAAAAATAATACTAGGGTATTTATAGGAAAAAAAAAAAAAAAAGTGTGAAATAGCCGTTATTGACAGCTATTTTCTTATTTTTTTAGCAGGTCGTGTTGTGCCGACTCGTGTGTTTTTTTTAAGGCCCACAACATAGCCTGCATGATTGTAAGTCTTGTCGAGCCACGTTTTTTTTTAAGGTCGTTCCCTAATTCTACTTGGTCGTCAACTTTAAGGCCTTTGAAGATTGGTTGAAATGTGCACATGCTGATCTAAACAACTCCAATTATCAAAAAAAAAATTTTGTTTTGTGAGAAAAAAAAAAAATTGTAGTATTTTTTTAAAATTTACTCTCACCTTGATTCTAAATTTTGTGTTTTATGAAAACAAAAAATGAAATTTATAAACAAACAGTTACCGCACATTTGATGAAGAACAAAAAAATGAAAACCATTAGTTGGTAAACGAATATGGCCATTGTATTCTGTGTTTTTGTTTTCCGAAAATGGCTAATTTCATTCGTCCCAGCGTGAAAATTATGAAAGTATCAAGTGACACAGTAATTACTAAAAGCACCATTTGTTGTTAAGACATGTTCACTTAAGTCAACTAAAGAATAATAAATGACCTCTTTGACTCTTTTGGAAATTAATTGATTGTTGTTTTCCTAAAATTTTATTAAAGGACACTTGAAAAATTATTTTGTTTTACTACTGCTATTTATTCTTTTGCAGTTTAATATCAATTTCGGTTAAAATGTATTAAGATTGAATCAACGTATTATGTAAATATGAATATGCCCTTTACCAGTTATGTTTAACAAAATTTTTGTTAATGCCTTAGGTATATTTGATAGTTTCCAATAAAATCGTGTACACTTGATTGTTTCATATCTCTCATGTGGCGGATAAAATTATTATGTTAACCATTTTGAAAACAAGAAGTTTGATTTTATGTTTTTAAATATTTATCATTATCATTTTTTATAAATGATATTTGAAAATGAAAAAGCTTTTGTTCATATTTTTTAGGTCCTATCACATTTTCTCAGCCACGGGTAGGGAAACATCGATACCCTTGGCTTTGAAACTTATCAACATCCCACCAAATGTTTTATTTTCGAATAAAGATTAACTCACAACCAAATTTCATAAATTTTTTCTCACAATTCTGACATGACAGTTTGCAACTGAACAAATGAGATTCATTACGAACTGTCACGTTAGGATTGTAAGAGAAAGTTTGTGAGTATAGTATTGCCCCTTATTTTCAAATATCAAAACTAACGGTGGATTGTAAGATTTTTTACACCACATATTAAGCTGAGTGAATTACATTTTAGTCCTTGTGGTTTTGGTTAATTGCGTCAAGGACATATTAATTGTTTACTTTTGAACATCAACATGCACCAAAAACAAGAGTAACATCTTATTCTGATTCCACCCAACACACAACATGGAAACAAAAACTTTCAATTGGTTTAGGGTATTAGGTTTTGCTTGATTTGAAAGGGAAATAATAGGTTTGGTGCACACTGTACGCTTGAATTGGAAGATTTAAGGAAGAAATCCCATCGAATTGTTGGGTTTGCAATGACACAAGATATGTAAATCGATTTGATGCCCAAATTTTTCAAGGTAACCCAGAAAGGCCCAAAGCAATTCCGAGACCATCTCACACTAAAACAAGACACATTAGGCCTCATAACAAGGAGATAGGCGGACTCAAGCTATTTCATGTGGTATTTTGGAGAGTCATGGTGTCGAGGTATTTCTTTGAATTAGGTGGATTCTAATTGGATACCTTAGTCTTAATAAGAAATGAAAATAATTTAAAAGCCCAACTCTAAACTATACTATTTTCGAAATGATTTTCCACAAATTAAAAAAAAAAAAAAATCTTCCAAAATGAAATTGTGTGTAATTACATAATAATTTCCCATGCATTTAGACATCAAATTACATATTTCCCGGGTTTTGTTCACTAAAAAACACTAAATTACGAAAGCACTCCTATTTTTGGAAAGTCATTTTACTGATTTTATATTTTCTAAAATTTTAGAAAAATAGGAAAAGCTGTAGTTTTAAATTTCATAATTGTTTGAGTTGTATTTTATATTATAAAAATATTTCTTCATTAATAACTTATTATTTCAACCTTCCAAGTCTTATTTTATTTTAATTCTTTCCAAAGGACATCTTTAATATTTCTTAAAATACTTTTTCTACTGTTCTAGAGTTATAAATTCTTTTTTAATTACTTTCTTTTCTTAAAATCACTAAAACATCCTTATAAAGCCTTTACTTGTTGCAAAAATTGTATTTTAAATTAATTTTTTCCATCTAAAATTTTGTATTAAAACCGAACAATAATGTCTATAGCATTTATATTGATTTATTAATTTATTTCAATGTAAATCTCGTTTTTTATTTAATCTTATTTTATAAAACATGTTTTGTCTCATAAAAAATAAAAAAAAAAACCCTTTGTTTATCTTATTATCCATTTTTTGTTATTTTATATTTTATTAAGATGAGATAATTATTTAATATTTTTTCTAGTAATTATCTCCTAATAATTGTTTTGGAACCATTTTTCCTAATGAACCTAGATTTTTCCAAAGTTACATTCAATCTCTTATTCTTCTTTATCAAAATGGCTTTATTTATTTATTAGTATTAGTATTAGGATCGCAGTTGCACTAATCCAAAAGCATGCATATTATCGTAGTTTATTAATTTCTTCATGAGTTTTACCCTCACTAACTCAGTAGTACAAAAAAGAACTCGTTTTGTAAGAAGAGGGATGCAAGAAAGAAACACACAAAGAAACCTACGCCATAGCCATTTACACAATACCACTCGGTTTTGCGTTAAATTCTCTTCTCGTCTTCCATAGTCCCTAGAACCTTAATCTCCTTCTCTATTCTCCAACGACCACACACTAACCAAAAAAAAAACCCTCACCATAGCAACCACAAACAGCTCCTACAATTCCATATAACTTCAATCTCGTTTAGAGAGAGAAACAGTAGTTCTTCAAGTGCCATAGCCATATATTCTGACGAAATATAGAATGCATCCTCGATCTCTACTGGCTGTAATCAAGGAATGATTTTGGCATTCAATCAATCCATAATTTATGTGATTGATTGAATAATTACATTTATTTGTATTTACTATTTTCTTTTTCTACATTTACAAAATGTGTATAAATTAGCCATTGTACAGGCTTATACAATACGAAATATACAAAAATTCTTCTCTCTTTTTTCTTCTCTTTGACAATATCATAATCTTGAACTGTTGCTCTTTGCCTCTCCATCTCAATTCCTTGCATATTCACGTCCTACATCAGAAAAACACATATCACATTATATTTTTCTAGCATGAAACAGAATACTTTGAAAGCATTAAAAGGCATCTCTAATGTTTATTATTCGTTTCATGCACTAGTTTAAACATTGATCACATTTTGGGATTTTGTGTTCATGTTTAATTGTTGCTTTGAAAGATATTTTGTGTTTTAAAGATCCTTACATGTCTTGGGCATGTTTAAAACATCTTTTTAGAACTAATTTTTAAGCCAAAATTACACAACCCGCATTTTCCATTAAAACAGTTCGTATAGATCTTTGTGTCTAACCGCCTATGGCGTCTGGCCAACTTTTCAACATCTGACTGATTTTCAGAAAAGCTAAAGTATTTTTCCTTGACTTTTTTTTTTTTTTAAATAGAGGTGTGACCAGCTTACAGGCACCTGGACTAGTCTCATTGTTTCAATTCATGTCTTCTAGGTTTTGACTCCAAATCAATGTCTTTTAATTGTTTTGCAAATTTTCTTATGATTTATTGGATTTACTTGGCTCCCACACCAAAATCTATTTCCAAACTTGCTCTTGGTTTCTATCAATCGATATTAGCTATGTATGTCTACAAGGACTCTTCTTCAAGTTTCCTTCCAAGGAACGTTGTGAGGATTATTTTAGTATTAGGATAGAATTAAAATAATTAGATTAAATCCTTTTATAATTAAGCTATTATCTAATTAGAATATCTTTTGCATTAAGCAATTAGATTTGAATTAGGTAATTAGAGTCCTTCTAAAATTAGAATAAAGTGTAAGGTTATATAAAATAATTAGAGTTTGACAAGCAATAATCAATAAAGTTTTTTTCCCTTAAACTCTTAATTCTCATTCTTCTTGGAGGTTCTGTTTCCTCATATAAAGCAGATCACTATCCCAACAATTGGTGCTCTTGCTCCTTTTCCATGGCTGACCCTTCTCGCCTAAAGGCTCTGAATGAACTTGTTTCTCAACATGGGGCCAAATTGGATGCTCAAGAGGCCAAACTTGACTCCCTAGAGGGTCTTTTGAAGGCTATTACACTAACTGACTACCATTGACGCCAAGCTAGAACAAGGACGATGATAGAAGAAGCCCGTGGGGGACAGTGATGCGAATGGTGGTGGCACTCCCCCACTCGGCTCGAGTTTGCATTCTTATGGGTCTACTCCACCTTTTAAGCCTTTTCGACAATTGTTAGGATAGTATTTATGCTTTATATGAGACAATAGAACCTCCAAGAAGAATGAGAATTAAGAGTTTAAAGGAAAAGAATTTTATTGATTATTGCTTGCTAAACTCTAATTGTTTTAAGTTCTATATAGCCTTACACATTATTTTAATTCTAAAAGGACTGTAATTGTCTAATTCAAATCTAATTGCTTAATGCAAAATATATTCTAATTAGATAATAGTATAATTATAAAAAAGATTTAACCTAATTATTTTAATTCTATCATAATACTAAAATAATCCTAACAAAGGTCGTGGGCTGACTCTTTGAATCACTTAGAATCAGTGGTTGCAGTGGTTGAGAATTAAAGAAAGAAGACAGCAAGAGTTTTATGTTGCTGAAGTAGGCGCCTCCAATGACGCATCTGGCTAGATGACAATATTTACATTTTCATTTGAAAATTTGTAGTTTGATTAAATTGCTATAATTTATATTATTTTAATTCCAAAACACCACCAACAATCATTTTATACAATGTTATGCCAAAAATACATACTATGTCAGCACAACAAATTAGAGTTTAACAAGTACTCAAAAACAAAATGGTATTAGCTGTCAAAACCCAAATCACATCAAAGAGATATTTTATATCAATCCTATCTTATTTTAAGATAATGATTAAGGAGTGGTCCCCATGTGTCAAAGATAACTTACAAAAGTACTAATTACATTGACCTCAAAGGTATAAATGGGCACATTTCTTCATGAAAGACGGAGCTAGATATATGAGATCTGGGCACAAATTTGAGCTTCGTTATTTTTCTCTGTAAACAAAGAATTTCTCAATTTTGTACGCCTTACTGGCAATATCAAAAAAATAATCAAAATAATAAAATAACAGTGGATTTAGGATTCGCTTTAAGCATCCGAACCATTATAAAAATCTCTCTTGTCAATCTATTATTTATGTTTCTGCAAACATATATAATCTTTGTACCATAATCAACTATCATAATCATTCACGTGTAATTTCTAAGAACAGCTTAGCACTTTGCACGTGCGAGTCATCGGTATCAAAATCACGTATCAACAGTTTGACTCTAGAAGGAGGGCGTGATTCACATCAGCTCTGCATGTTTTTCCAGCAAGCCTCAAAATCTTCACATTATCAGATGTGAAAAATCTGAGCAAGATAAAGTCTAAATCTAGCAAAGTAGTAAACACAAGAGTTGTAGCTCTTTGAGTTAGCTTTCCGATGGTCCAAGAATCATCAAAATCTGAGGTACACCTCAAGTTATGATCAAAATACTAAAGTTTGTTCCATATCAGAGCACTCAAATTGCATGGCTAGATTGCTTAAATCGCTCTGCTTTTCAACTTCAAATCACATGGCCAAATTTCTCAGATCGCATGCATTGGAGATCTCAGATCATGTGGCCAGATCGCTCAAATCGTGCGCATCAGAGCTCTCATATCGCATGACTAGATCGCTCAGATCGTACGTTCAGATCTCTCATATCAGATTGAGCTCCCAAGCTTTCGAGCTCCCAAGTTATCGAGCCCCCAAGCTCTTGAGATCATGCGTTCAAGATCGTTGAGATCATGCATTCAGATCACTTAGATCGCACTCCTGAGCGGCTAGATCGTGCTTCCGAGCACTTAGATCGCACTCCCAAGTAGCCAGATCGTGCTTTCGAGCACTCAGATAGTGCTCCCGAACGGCCAGATCGTGCTTCCGAGCACTCAGATGGCGCTCCCAAGTCCCAACTGACCAGTTCATGCTTTCGAGCACTCAAATGGTGCTCCCGAGCGGCCAGCTCTTGCTTCTGAGCATCTAGATTGCGCGTTCAGATCATTTAGATCGTGCTTCCAAATGGCTATATCGTGCCTCTGAGCACCCAAATTGGTCTTCCAAGAACCTAGATCGCTAATCTTGAGTTCTCAGATCAAGTTTCGCACCTTCTGATCGAACTCCTTATGTTCTCAGATCAAGCTTTGAGCTTTCTGATCGAACTCCTTGTGTTCTCAGATCAAGCTTTGCGCTTTTTGATCGAACACCTTGTGTTCTTAGATCAAGCTTCGCGTTTTCTGATCGACCTCCTTGTGTTTTTCAGATCAAGCTTCGTGCTTTCTGATCAAACTTCTTGTGTTCTCAGATCAAGCTTCTCGTTTTCTGATCGCACTCTTTGTGCTATATGCTTTCTGATCGAACTCCTTGTGCTATCAAATCGCAACGAACTCCCAATCTCTCAGATCGCAAAGAGCTCTTGAGTTCTTAGATCAAAGCTCCTTGCGCTTCATATCGAGTTCTTTATGCACTTTGATCGAGCTCATAAGCTCGCTCATCAGCTTGAGATTGCATGCATCAGATCTTTCAGATCGTGCACTTCATATCGCTTAGATCGCGTGCACATATCGAGCTCTTTAAGATCTCAGATCGTGATAAGCTCCTAAGTCTCAAATCGCAATCAACTCTCAGCTCTGAGATTGAGAACAGTCTTAGATTGTGTTCTTAACTCTCAGATCGCGATCAATTCTCAGATCATGACCAGCTGTCAGCATTAGAAAAAATGCATAGAAAACTCAAAACAGCCCCAAAACATGCCAAAATGATGGATTTTTGCCACGAAAATGGTCTCAATTGGGTGCCCTAGTTGCCATGACGTACAGCTCAGAACGATCTTTCCGTGGATATCTTACGGGCTCCAAAACTCCTCCCGAATCAAAAGTTATAGTTGTTTTAAGTTGGCTTGTCTGTTTAAGACCTTTGAGCCATGTGTTTGGGCTTCTGATGCTCAGTTCTCTATAGGAATTCATCTACTAGACATTTTATGTCAATTATTAGATTGCACTCAGCTTTAGATTGCTCCAAGCGCCCATATCGCAATCCTAGCTCTCAGTACTCAATCACGCTAGGCATAGTTCGGGCTTTTCAATTCGAGACTGTAGCCTATAGTGCGGCAGCTATTCAGATAAAAAACTAGGGACGGAGGGGGGGGGGGGGGGGGGGGGGGGGGTTGGGTTTCTATTGTGCTAAGAATACACACTGATGGCAACACCACCAATTAGAGCTTAACAAGCTCTCAAAGACAAAGTGGTATCAGCTGTCAAAACCCAAACCGTCTCAAAGAGATATTTTATATCAATCCTATCCCATTTTAAGATAAGGATTAAGGAGTAGTCCCCGCATGTCAAGGCAACTTGCAACAATACTTATTACATTGACCTCAAAGGTATAAATTGGCACCTTTCTTCATGAAAGAGAGAGTTGGACACAAATTTGAGCTTCGTTATTTTTCTCTGTAAACAAAATATTTCTCCATTTTTGTACGCCTTACAGGCAATATCAGAAAAATAGTCAGAGAATAATAAAATAACAATGGATGTAGAATCGCTTTAAGCATCCGAACCACTATAAAAATCTCTCTTATCAATCTATTATTTATGTTTCTGCAAAAATATATAATCTTTGCACCATAATCAACTATCATAATCATTCACGTGTGATTTCTAAAAATAGCTTAGCACTTTTCACGTGCGAGTCGTTGGTGTTAAAATCACGCATTAATATACATATTCTTGATTTATTGTTTTGATTGAGTGATTCACATTAGGATTTAGTTACCATTTTTGTAAAGATTCGGGCTTGATTTTTTTTTTCTTTTATTTTGAAATGAATCCTGTGTTAAGAATGATAATAATCAGGATGGGAAACTGGTGTAAGGTGAAGAAAATTTGTACTGAAAATCTGGAAATACAAAGAACAAATTCAAAGGTATGGGTTATTGTTCTAATAGTTGTTTGGCATTTTTGTGATTGTGCAAAAAAGATGGGGGCAAATTATTCTTCTTACACATTATTTCATTTCATCCCAATGAATTTCCTAAGATGTGTTACTTCCAAGATCGACTTGAAGGTGAAAAATAATTTTGGTCTAAATTAAAATAGAGCTATAACCAAGGGGTGGCATTTTTTTTCCCTCCTCATTAACCATGAACCTAAAGAAACCCCAATATTTCTCAAAATCCTCTCATATTAAAAAAAAAAAAAAAAAAAAAAAAAAAAAAAAAAAAAAAAACGAACACAAAAAATTATAAATTATAAAAAAAATAATTAAAAAAATATAGCAAGGTCACACTGTGGTGGCTACTACAAGGCCATTATAGCTTGACTTTGGAGTAGCAAAAGCTGATAGATCAAAGCCAGCATAGGAAGGATGAAAGGGCTTAAATGGTACAACATTAGTTATAAACAGTGCATGTGCAGATTTATCACTCATGCTGTATTTTGAAGATCCTGGGAAAGGAGTTGAAATTGGCACTGAGGGAGAGTAAGTTGATGCGTGTACTAAAGGACTATATGTAGGTGTTGTAAAGCCTTGATACCCGTGATTGAATCTTTTGTAGCATTGTAAGGTTGAGTGGCCCGATTTGCCACAAACTTGACAAACCAATTTTGGCTTAAAATAGCAGCATCTTCTACCTCGACCTTTCATCACATTAGTATTAAACAAAGGTGCACTAGGAGTAAAAAACTGAGAAGCAACTGAGTATGGAGATCGAAGAACACCTTCTACGCCTCTTGAATTTCCCATCCCAAGAGCTTATCTAGTAAAGTGATGATAAGGGATCATAGTAGCTGAGGTACCAGCATTATAATTGTTCTGAGAATAGGGTCCAGTATGCTGATATTGAGATGATCTTGCTTGAACCATGTTAGAAAGAGTACGAAACATAGTTCCTGAAGAGTTAGGCATTTGAGGTCAACTGTCAATGGATCCTTGCTTGGAAGCTATCAAGGCAAAAGTTAGCTGATAATGAAAAGTTGACAAGGCATTATTTTGTCTCTCTAGACGCATTTCGTGTTTATTAAGTAGAAACTAAGCTTCCTGTAGGGTTGCTTGACTGCTATTAAAAGTAAGGTTGGCCACCACAACATCATACTCTAGTCCTAGACCATCCAATATATATCAGTAATTCTTCATCTCCAATCTACACTCCACTTGCAATTAACTCACTCTAATTCTTTCATCTTTAAAATGTACTCATTAATACTCATAGATTCTTTCTTTGTATTATGCAATAAGTTTCTCAAACAAGGATCAGGCTTTCGAAAAAGATTGAAAACGTAGTTCCAAAGTATTCCAGATCTCACATGCACTAGTACACTTAGCTACATGCCTAAACATAGACTCCAAAATCGACAAAAACAACTAGCTCATGAAAAATTGATTTGTTCTTTTCCAACTAAAATCCCTAGGGTTTGGTTTCTTGATTAATTGTTGATTTTTCAAGCTAAAAACATAGAAGGACAAGGAGACTCACCATAAGGAATCCATCAAGTTCATGAGAAGCAAGAGTAGACAAAATCTGTGACCGCCAATAAGTGTAATTTTTCTCCACTAATTTCACAGTAAACGTTGGGAGTACTGAAGAATGAAAACTTGTCGCGTTTACAAAGCCAGTTTGCTCAATTTTAGGTTTCAAACTAGAATTTAAAGACTCATAATTCAGATTAGCCATAGACGTTTGTCAATAGCTCTAATACCATGTGAGATTGAGAGAGAAAGATCAAATTGTCTAGGGTGTTTAGAAATCTTGTATTGACTGAATGAATATAGAGTAAAGTCAGCTCACTTCTTTTATGCTTGCAAGTGAGTAGTTGACCAACATGTGTTTTAATAGTTTTAGCATAAGAGCAAAACGACATCACTTTTGTAAAATACCAAGTAGTCCTCCAACATTGATAATCTTTGCATCTTCTCCTTGACTGCTGAAGACTTTGACCACTGAAGGATAAAAAAAAAAAAAAAGATCTCATGAAACAAACCAAAAAAAAAAAAAAAAAAATGCGATCGTTATTCAAATATATATAAAACAAAGCTTTGATAAATTATGAGATGAATACCAATACTTAAAATATCAATGAGAATGGTAGCTTTGGAAATATATGAGGTTTACTTTCATCTTTGGATCAATTTAAAATTTTTAATGGAATTTCTTTAGAAGTGGGGGCAAATAACATCATTCTAAATTTATTTTTGAATCAAAATAAAAAATAAGACAATTTTAAGTTTGAAATATTTATTAAATTACTTTAAAAATTTTATTTTGTCTAATTTATTAGTTTATATTTAGCAATCTCACAGTTTATGACAGTGACGTAATTGAATAAATATATATGCATTTTTTCTACATAAGTGTGAAGAGAATCATGAATCAAATGGATAACCAGAGCACTATAAAATTCATATATTCTATGCTATAAAAGAGGATCTCATCTTTGATGGACTTTGCATAAAATTGAAATTCTATCAATCAACTACTATAAATACACGTGATTTAAGGGTATGTTTGACACACAACATTGCATAGCATTAAGGGGGCGTTTGGTTTAGGGAATGTTAGATTACTGGAAATGATAAATTACTGAAAAGGTAGATTATCTTGAAGATTATTACTTATTAGGAATATTTAGGGAAATATGTTTGGTTAATTGGTGGGTATGTTATATTAATATGTTTGGTTGAGAGGAATAAATTGGTGGATATGTTATTTAAATTACTGAATTGTCCTCTAATTAAATGTTATTATTATATTATTTTTTTAATATTGAATTATTATTTAGATTATTATAACCCCCTGCATTTAAAAACTTAGCAAAAACAACTCCATAATAAAAGTTTGAAAAATCAACAAAGCAACCCTACCAACCCAGCCATTGCCGGCCGCCAGCAGCCGGCAACCTAACGGCGCACGGAAGGTAGGAAATGGCCTTCGTGCGTCGTATGGCCATTTCCGGCCAGAGATCTGGTTGAAATTGGCCATATCGGCTCACAACAGCCATTTTGGGCCTTCCGTGCGCCGTTAGGTTGCTGGTTGAGGTGACGGTTGGACGTGGCGGTGGTTGCTGGCGGTAGGTGGGTGGGGGTGGTGGCTTGGGTGGGATGCAATTTGTTTTGAATTCAAGGGGAATTTTGTCCAAAAAGTTAATTAATTGGGGTGAAATAGTAAAAACTATATTCATGTAAATAAATTTAAAAATAAGGGCATTATTGTCCTAAAATTTTATAAATAAGGGATAAAATTGTAACAAAAAAAAGATAACCCTAGTAATCTTAGAATACCTAAGAAAATTGAGGTAATCAGATTACCTCCAATATTACCAATAGTAACCACTATTGGTTTTTGAAGATTACCGGTATTTTATATTACTTGACAACCAAATAATATAAGATGATTTAACCCTAGTAATCCCATATAAGCCCCAACCAAAGGCCCCTAAAGGGTATGTTTGACACGCAATACTATGTAACATTAATTAAATTGTATAACATAATATATCACTGTATTATATTATATAATGTTATACGATATATTATACGATGTTTAATAGCACATTACATCATATTATTTTCATATTATACTATGTGTGGGGTATGATTTACATTGCATAGTATTATTTTTTTTCTCTGGAAAAAATCATTTTATTAAAAAAATAATATGTATTTTCAATTCTTATTGAACTAATAAATTCAAACACTCAAAACTTTAAATAATAATAATTTAAAGTAATATACTATTTTTTTTTTTTAATAATAGGAAACTAATTATATGTATTGACTAATAAACTAATAATATATGTTACCGGTAACTGTGAATGAGTAAAATATATTTTTATTATAATTTTTTTTTTTTAAATGAATGAATTGCAAGTTTTACCAGATGATATATGCAAAAGTTCTAATTTATTATTAAATAAGGGGTATTTTAGATAATTTAGTTCATGAATTTGTTAAAAAAAAATTAGAGTTTAGATATAAGCGATGAAATTTAACATTTTTGTATAGTATGTATTTATAAAAATAAGAGACAACTCTGAATTGAGTTAGAGATGGGGTATGTTAAGAGAGTCAATAGGGGTTATTTAGTACCAATATTAATAGTACATATAAAAATGGGGGGCAAAAGAAATAAGAATAAGAATGCTTATGAAATTAAATATCTTACTTTTAAAGATGAGTTCAAATTAGATAGTAGGGTTATATAGCATCACCTTAATTTTAATCCAAAATTGCCCTCTTTTATTCATTTACTAAAAAATTCTAAACTATTAGACAGAAACCAAGTAAATTCTATTAAAACCTAAAGTCCAAATAATATATATATCTCTTTCAAACATTAAATTTTTTGAATTGAAGTCACATAGATAGACTTTTGATTAATCATTCAGTTGCAATCAAAATGTTTGTAAATTGTGATTGGGAATATATATAAACCTAAAGCCCCTGTGGGGTGGAATTTATTGCAGTGATACCTCAGGGGGTTTAGGGATAATACCCCTTTGTAATTAGATGACTTTTGCAACACGTGTCAATGTGCATAGCTGCTGGTTGCCACTTCACTTGCCATACGTAAAATAGCTTGTATTGTAGTTGTAGGTGGCAAGCTCTTTTCTAATTGTATAGTTTATTATGCATGCGATTAGTGATGTTTCGAATTTTATCTCTTAAAGAAGATGAACTAAACAAACATGTTAATCCAATCTATAGTATTTGTGGTACAAGCAAATATTCAAAGTTATTTATTTGATTTAGTATCGTTATTTTGATAACTTATGAGAATCATTGTTGATTATGGAGTTTGATTACCAAAGTAGGACATTACTCAAATAACTAAAGTTCCATAAATTACTCACATAACTAAATTTACATACATTACTCAAAAAAATTAAACTTCCATACATTACTCGACTAACTAAGTGTGTTTGTTTTGTTATTTTGGATAGGATTTTTGAAATAGTATTGTGGAGTTAAGTTGGGTTATTATTATGAGAATATGATTTGAATAAAATGTATTTGGTATAGCATTTTGACTTTGTTATTTGAGTTGAATATTTGTTCGGTATATTTTTTTTATAACTGGGTTGGTGGTGAAAGAGATCTGGTGCTTACTTCACGGATCCTAATAACACACTCTACTAAAAAAAACTTTACTACAATCACTCACTCACACACACATAAACATGATACATAAACAACAAAACCACACAAACAAACATAATACATAAACAACAAAACCTTGGGCATATGTGAAAGAAGCAAGGAGCTGTGCGTCGAAATAGTGCAAATCGGCCTAACTGAGCTTCGCAAGAGGTTGAATGCAGGTGGAAGAGAAGTTGAAGCGGTGGTTGGAAGAAGACGGAATGAAGAAATAAAGAAGAAGAATAAAGATGAAAGAAGGAAAAGAGAAAAATAAGTTGCAGATGGCAGGTGGAAGAGAGAGTTGTCGTGCTGGTTGGAAAAAGATAGACTGAAGAAATAAAGACGAAGAAGAAGAAAGTGGGAAAAGATAAAAAATATATTTGCAAATGGTAAACCCCACAAACAGAACGGTCAAATATGTTAAGAATCAAATTTCTTGGATACAATTTCCTGAATAATAAAACAAATACATATTTTAAAAATTGGAGCCGAAATAGTATCATAAATAGTTACCCAAACGCACCCTTAAAATTAAGTTCTATACATTACTCAAATAACTAAATTAAGTTCCATACATGTACTCAAATAACTCAAGTTCCATACATTACTCAAATAAAACTGAATTACTCAATCATTCATATATTACTTAAATAATTGGAATTAGTCAACCATTCATACATCACTCAAATGATTAATTAAACAAAAAGCTAGTCATCATCAGGATACACGAATTCGTGTATGTCTTTCCAAAGTTCTTGCTAGTATACTATTCATCAAAGTCATATCTTTATTTTCTTTGAACAACCCGCTATTTTATTTTTCAATTGAGACCAGGAAAGAGGTTATTTAATATAATTAATAATTTAAGAAGCAATAACTAATTCTGACCATGTTGACGCTTGATTTTGGACGCTAATGACTCGCACGTGAGAAACGCTGAGCTGACTCAGGAGACACACGTGAATGGATCCATGAGATTTGAATATGAAGCTGAGATTATATATGTTGTAGAAAACATAAATAAAAGATTGGCAAGAGGGGATTTTATAGTGGTTCGGATGCTCAACAAGCGACTCCTACATCCACTGTTATTTTATTGATTTCTTTCTATTTTTATGATTTTGCCCGTAAGGCATACAAAGATGAAGAAATACAGTGTTTACAGAGAGAAAGAATTGAGCTCTTATCTATGGTTAGCTCTCATATGCCCAGCCTCCTCTTCGGGAAGAGAAGTGCCAATTTATACACCTAAACACTCAATGTAATGAGTGTTTTGCAAGTTGCCTTGACATATGGAAGGCTCTCATCCATTCATTTCTTGAAATGAGATATGGTTGGTATGAATATCTTTGGAGATATGGGCTTGCCAGCTAATACAGAAAGACATTTATTAGGCTGATATAAGCGTGACTTTTGAGGCATAACAGACCATATTTTAAAATGAAAGTCATGGGAATTGTAGGGCTAATTTGTATTTGTGTTGTTACAAGAGTGGCTATATATATATTAATCTTTACAATTACACAGCTTATAATGTGAAAGAATTTGGTCACCGAAGAAACAAAGAAAAAAATGTGGGAGCTGAAGTTTTCAGAAGGAAATGATGGATGGGTTAAAAGTGTAAACAGGCAGACAGTTGTGGGAATTCAAACCAGAGCTTGGAACTCTATATATATGAGATGCATCAATTAGGATTAGATTTATTTATGTTTGTCTGTAGTTTGCAAAAGATAATCCGTGTGAGATGAAGCTGCTTCCTGATAAAATGAACAAAACAAGTGAAGAAGAAATAACAGAGCAAGTGGTGAGTAACACACTGAGAAGGAGCCTGAGATTCTATTCAACTCTGCAAACTGAGGACGGCTTCTGGCCTGGTGACTATGGTGGCCCTTTGTTTTTAGTTCCACCTTGGTATGCAACTCTAATATTACATTCACTTATTTCTTCTGTTTCATTTTTGTTTATAATATATCAATATTGGGTAATGGGTTGGATTTCAACTTTGAAATTAAAATCTAATTTCATTTTATAATTTTTTTTTAATGAAATTAGATAATGTTTTTGTTTATATATTTTTATGGTTTGATAATGTTTTTGTGTTAGATGATATAAGTAAGATCAGTTTATTACTCTAACATTCTTAATTAAATTAAAGAATTAATATTTTTAATTGCAAATTTATAGAAAAAGTAAAAATATTTATTTAAATATTATAAATTAATATTTGAATATTTTAGTAGTATATTCAGTTGTCATTTTATTATATAAGTTTTCAATATTATTTATCTTGTGTTTATTATTTAAATTACAATTTAAATTATTAATATAATTCATTTGAAGTCATGTATTTTTATTAAAATGAATAACATTTTTTAATGCTATGTTTTAAATAAAATGAATCATATATAGCATATAGCAATTCCGTAACTTATTATACAAAAAAAAAAAAAAAAGAAAGGTATTTTTCATAATTAGCAGTTAAAGTGAGATTTTCAATTGACAACCAACAATTCTTGATAAAAAATTCACTTTTATAAGCTTTATATGTGACAACTTATTCTTGAAGTCAAACAAATGAATTTTATACATAGCTATGTGATATTTTTAAAATAGATTTTAATAATTCAATGATATATAGTCAAAAGTTTGGATTATAAATTCAAATAGAGTTGGTAACGTTACTACATTCTTAAATTTTTTAACTATATGATATGTAATTTAAGGTTAAAATTGATTATTTAAAACAAATTAAATAGATAAAAAAAATTAAATTTATGGAATAAATATAAGCAGTACTACGTATAAAAATGATTACATTGAAATTAATTAGATAAAGAAATAGAAAAATATAAATTTGACTATTATTAATAAATTAAATTATAAATATATACAAAAATAATTATTTTAAGTACAATAGGAATAGTCTCCACTATTATCCTCTTTAACCCCATCTTCAAGTTTAAGTGAGGACATAATTTTAATAAAAAAAATTATTCATCTTAATTTTCCATATTTTTACTTCAAAAGTTTTATATTTGCATGTATAAAAAATTAAAAGAAAATTTAAATCAATTGGAATTAACAATAAAACATAAAACCAAACAAATCAATATCGTTATTATACAATTATGGATTAATTTGTTTACGGAATTACAATCTTAAGCTTTTACAATCAATGATCACTTTTAAATTCATCTAGACAAAAAAAAAAAAATAATAAAAATAAAAAGAAAATCTGGTTTTATTCCCATTAAAAACAAAACACCCGACATCACAAATTTTTAAATTTCTTGTTATTGATTAGGTGATTGGGTTATTTGTCATGGGTGCCTTAAACACAACACTACAATTGGAACATCAAAAAGAGATGCTACGCTATCTATACAACCATCAGGTACTTTTTTTTTAATAAGATGTATCACATTTCTTGATGGTGGTGATATTTGTTCAGGGGATCTCAAGGAAAAACACAATTATTTTTAAAAAACTGATTTTTCGGAAGGCAATGACCATAGTATCCTTAATCTATTTAAATAAATATTGGTTCCCTGACGGCACACCGACTTTAGAATTGTTACTTTAGTAAACCTTAGGAGGAAAATAAATAATATTAATAAGAGTTAATGACATTAATCTCCTTGAGGTATGATAAAATAACAAAAGTTCATCTAAGGTTTTGGAAATAACAGTAATTCCCATATTTTTAAGTTTTAGATGTTAAAACATACAGTAATAATGTAATTTAGTAATATTTGCTAATTCATAATAGTATAATTTTAACTGTTTAGTAATGGTTGAAGAATTTTTGTTGTTTTATCATAATTTAGGGAGGTCTATGTCTTTTAACTCTAATAATAATAATAATAATAGTAATAGTAGCATTTTGCGTGTTGCAGAATCAAGATGGGGGTTGGGGATTACATATACAAAAATACAGCACAATGTTCTGTACAGCACTCTCCTATGTGACTTTAAGATTGCTTGGAGAAGAAGTGGACGGTGGAGATGGCGCCATAGAGAAAGCTCGAAAATGGATCATTGATCGTGGTGCATGGGGAAAGATGATGCTTTCGGTATGATTGCTTGTCTTCTTCTCAATATAGTATTCATATATTTATTAAGGTTTATATAAATTTTAAATAAATAAATATACGGGTTGGTGTTGAATCTCTTTATAGTAAATTTTTTTTTTTTTTTTTACTTGTAATCTTTTACGGGATCTTGATGATAAATAAATATTATCAGTAAATAATTTACATGTACATAATAAAACTCCACCTAAAAATAATAATTCGAATAACTTAATTAGCTAAAAAAATTTATTTTAATTAATATTCCTTATAATTTAATTTATTTATTATTATTATTTTTTTTTTTTTTGCAGATACTTGGTGTATACGACTATACGAGTGGAGTGGTGACAATCCTTTGCTGCTTCTCCCTTATTTTCTTCCCATTCATCCAGGTTTCATTTTTTTTTCTTCTTCGTCTCTCTCTAATCTTTTTATGGTTATTAAACTTGTATATAGGGTTAAAAATTATGATACAAATTTTGAGTCATTTTGATCAAAGCGTTTCAAATGATTAATGGATTTATACAAATAACGTACTTGGATACAAAATAAAAGTTAGATTATTTAAACTATGAAATGTATTAAAAAATAAAAAGAAGATAAAAAAACCTTAATTTCACCGATTCTAAGAATACTTGAAATTAAAGATTTCATTGAATCATCAAGAATTTGGAAGACCAAACAATTAAGACTTGTTGATTCACCTAGAATTAATAAATAAAAAATTCAACAATTAATTAAAAAAAATCTCAACCAAAAACTTATGCATTAAAGACTACAAAGACCTTTATTTATACTAGTTAGGAAAACAATAATCCTAATAATTAAAACATAAAAAATAGCTAAAAAAGGAAATCTGATTTAATTGAAACATCTAAAATAAGAAATTGGATTTAATTAATACTAAATAGGAAAACCTGAATATAATCCCCTTTCCTAAAGAATACTACTAGTCTCTGTGAATCACCCAAGCAAACCCAGGTACTTTGGGTTAACGACTAACTACGGCCCAAATCCAACCATGAAAATGTAGTAGCACCCGAAACATACCGGCGACTAACAACAACTAAAACTCATCAGCCACCTTAAAAACACGACAAGGGTAGACACAATGGCCACTCAAGCCCCAGGTGCGGTTGCTACGCCAGTGTCCATGTAACAAATCAAGCTCAATGGCATCTCCTGCATAGCGGCTTTTACTAGTAGGTTTGGTGGTCGTCGGATAGTTTTGTGTAAAAAAGATTTACGCTTTGGAGGCAGAGCTTGGCAACAGTGAATAATAGTGGTGAACGGCAGATTGAGTAATAAGCAGGTATTTATATCAAGGGCTATATGGAAAATTGACAATTTTTATTAACGTTTTCAATGTTATAATTTTAGTGGTGTAATATTAATTCAGGAAGAATAAAGTAAAATGAAAGAGATGAAATTGCTTTCTAAAATCTTGGATGATTGAAGCATGAGAGGGATGGTGGAGGTTCACCTTTTAATTATAATGTATTTGTATTTAACCGACTCAAGGTTACCTCTACCACTTATAATATTCAATTAGTAAATGACAAATAAAGGAGGTGAGAGATGCTATTTTAAAGCAGTGGGGTGTCCATAGCAAAACTCAAACCTCAAGGGAGGTTGGTGAGGGATAATAACCCCTAGAATATATTATTTGCTTCTATAATATCATACTTTCACAACTAGAATATAACTATTCACGTGATTTTTATCAGAAATTATCCCTTTAAGCCTAATCCATTAATTGTTTTAAAATCAATATTTATGAAAGTACTAATATGCTTGTTAAATGAAAATATGAATAGTTATTATAACTTATATTTTAAGTGCTGAGTTTAATAATGACTTTGATTTTACTCGATTAATTTGTAACTCGACGATAATTTATAAAATCTAACTTAAGGTAAAATAATGGAAATGTACGACGAATGTGGAGTCATAGTCGAATGGTATATTTGCCAATGTCGTATTTGTATGGAAAAAGATTTGTAGGACCAATCAACTCTCTCATTTACACTCTTCCTTATCAGTCTATTGATTGGGACCATGCCAAAAATAAATGTGCCAAGGTATTAATTTCCTTATTTATTCTTTCTTTTTCCATCATATTTTCAATAACGTTATATTTGCACTAATTAATTATCAGGAGGATCTTTACTACCCTCACCCAATGATACAAGATATATTGCGGGGTTGTATTGACAAGTTTGTGGAACCTCTTCTAATGAAATGGCCTTTTGGTAAGCTAATAAGACAAGCTGCTCTCAAGACTGTAATGGAACACATCCATCATGAAGATGAAAACTCTCAATATCTATGCCTTGGTTCTGTTGATAAAGTACTAAACATGTTGTGTTGTTGGGTGGAGGACCCTAATTCTCAAGCATTTAAGCTTCATCTTCCAAGAATTAAAGACTATCTCTGGCTAGCTGAAGATGGAATGAAAATGCAAGGTTATAATGGATCTCAATTCTGGGATGTTGTTCTTGCTGTTCAAGCAATCATTTCTACTAATCTTGTTGATTCAGAATAGGCTGCTTCAGTAATGCTTAAGAGAGCATACCATTTCATAAAAACCACTCAGGTATGTTTATATTATATTATATATGTTAAATGGGTTGACATCTTTTAACTTAAATTTTTTACACAAATTTTCAGCCCTAGATTCAGTACAATCCAATAATGTAGTAATTGCTGAAGTGGTAGACAAAATAACTATCTCCAAATTCGTTCTCACAACCATTGGAAACCGAAAACTTATATCTCAATTTAAGTCAGAATTTTAAGTTAAAAAATTCCGTCCCATATGAAATAGAGTTGGTTAATTTACAGCAAAAGACAAATTTTTAGAGTCTTCAACCCAAGAAAGTTTAGTTGAAATGTTAGCGTCTATTAATGGGACTCACTTTTATAAACATAGAGACATCTATTATGGAGGCAAACTGTATATATACATGAAGGCTACTATTACGTTTGTAGGTTAACTGGTGGTATAATACAAATTAAATTGTTAATGTTAATATAAGAGAATTACATCAGTTTGTATGTAATGTGTCTTATATCTTTCAATTGAAAAAATATCAGTTTTGAAATTTCTGTTTTAATGTATATTAGATTCGGACAGATTGTTGTGGTGATTTAAGTTATTGTTATCGTCACATTTCTAAGGGAGGATGGCCATTTTCTACCAGCGATAATGGTTGGGCTTTATCAGATTGTACTGCTGAAGGATTAAAGGTACTCAAATTCCCAATTACTTCTTGATTGTATATCTTTAATTCATTCATCATAAGTTTTAAACTAATGCTATTATAGGCAGCAATTTTATTGCCACAAATGCCATATGATATTGTGGGAGAAGCAATAGCAGCAAGCCAATTAGATGATGCTGTTCGTGTTATTTTATCCTTACAGGTATTACTTATTTAAACATGTAAATGAATTAATTTATATGCAGATTCTGATTAATGAAATTTTGTATGAATTATATTACAGAACAACAATGGAGGCTTTGCATCATATGAACTCACAAGATGTTATGCATGGTTAGAGGTGTGGAATTCTTTAATATTAATCTCGTTCTCCTTGGATTCATCAAATTAAACTATTCAAAGTTTTGACCACAGTTCATATATTTGTTTGCTTCTATTTCAGATGATGAATCCGGCTGAAATATTTGGAGACATTATGACAGATTATCAGTAAGATATATAATCAATACATTAATGTGTAAAATTATATAATCAATTAATGGAAATTCAAATAATTATTTCAAAGTTAATACATATACAGATATGTAGAGTGCACTTCAGCAACTATTCAAAGTCTAAAATCATTCATGGAAAAGTACCCAACCCATCGGAGGAAAGAAACACAAGTATCAATTGCAAAAGCAGTCAAGTTTATTCAGAGCATACAACAACCAGATGGCTCATGGTAACCTATATATGTATTAATTAATTATTTTTTTATAGAAATAATTTTGTTAACATGAGGTAGTTTGACTATTTTATCATGCTCCATCACGAATATTAATTTATTTTTGACTAAATAATCCATGAAACTCCCTAACTTTGCATATAGATCGATTCCTAGAAGAGAAAAAAGTAAAAGAATTTTGTGAAATGAATAAAAATAGGTATGGGTCCTGGGGAGTGTGCTTCACTTATGGAACATGGTTTGGGATAAAAGGGTTGACGAGTAGTGGTAAGACATATGAAAGTAGCCATTGTATCAGAAAAGCTTATGAGTTTTTACTATTAAAACAATTACCTTCTGGTGGTTCGGGAGAAAGCTATCTTTCAAGCCAAACCAAGGTAAATCTACCCTTTTCTCTATTTCTTTATTTATTCTGTAATATATATGTTATTTTAATTGTTTTCTTATAAACAGGAATACACAAATCTTGAAGGAAACAAATCACATATGGTAAATACTGCATGGGCAATGTTAGCTCTTATTGAAGCTGGCCAGGTACATATATGCTACAAAATATGCAACTATTCCAAATTGAAGAAGGTTATTCTTTATGGATTAGGCCCATAGAGGTCCAGCTCCATTAAATCGTGCAGCCAAGGTGCTCATTAATTCACAAATGGAAAATGGAGATTTCCCACAGCAGGTAATTAAGACACTTATAAAATGAAATAATTTCAAAGAAATTAATGTGTTCATTCTTCTTTACATTTTGATAGGAAATCATTCAACAAGAATTGTATGATAAGTTATTCAGCTTATAGAAATATCTTTCCCATATGGGCTTTGGGAGAATATGGCAATCGTGTGTTGCTATCTTCTGAAAGATATTAAATGCATAATGCAATGTAACAAGTTTGTGTTGAAACATATTTAAATGGTACAAAGTTTTCTAACTTTTTCAATGTAATTTGTGGGTTTGTATTTCAATTCTTCAAAGCCAATTTTTGTTCTTATATGGTGTACAACAAAATATATTTGTAGGGATATTATGAATTAGTGTACAAAGTTTTCTAACTCTTTCAATGGGACAAATTGTTTAAATTAGAGACAATAAACAATTAATTAGGGTTAGATTTAACTTCTTGTTGATGCCCACTTTTGTCAACGGAGCCTACAAAGTGATTCCAAGGCTATCTCACACTCTAACAAGGTTTGTTCTCTTAACCCTCCTCGGGAGACCAATGGGCCCAAACCCTTTAAGAAGACATTTTTGTGGGTTAGAGTGTCTTATTACGGCTGAGAAACTTCTTTGAATTGGGTTTATAAAAAACAAACCCTTCCAATATAGTATTGTGCGTAATTACATTATTATCCATGCATTTAGACATGAAATTACATGTTTTTTTTTCAGGTTTTTCACTAAAAAAAAAAAACAGAAGATTACGAAAAGACCCCGTTTGGACAAATTGTTGACTTTTCAATACAAAATCAGTTTTGTTGTTTTTATATTTTTACAATTTTACAAAAATACAAAAAACCCCAGTTTTAAATTTCATAATTTTGGTGTTAAACTTTATTTTCTAAAAATGTTTCTTTGTTGAGAATTGACTGTTTTAGCCTTCCAAGTTCTATTTTTTATTTTAATTCTTTATAGAAGATGTTTTTGTTGGAGTCTCACATTAACTAGGCACGCTCAAGCCTATTAGGTTATAAAAGAGGGTAATCCTCCTATTCAACAAGACATTATTGGGTGAAGAGTTAGACCCACCTCAAATTCTAACATGATATTAGAGCCCAGGTTCAGTTGAGCTGAGCGCTTGACCAGCCGGTGAGGAGTTAAAGCCAGCAACTACCTCAAATAACAGGCATAACCCAACATATAGGCTTGACCGTGAGGGTAGAGATGGGCACAAAGCCCGGCCCCTTGGGATCCGTCCCGAACGGGGCGGATTTTTTTCGAATTTTTAGGGCTTCGGGCGGGGATCGGGCCCAATATTGTTCCCCGAATTCAGGGATTGGCCGGGGCTGGGATTGGTTTTGCCTCGCCCCGCCCCGNGGCGAGCCAAAGAAAATAGATATAACCTAAGCGAGCTCCTAGGTATTGGGATTAGGAAAGCCTTGTTCAAAAGTCTGAGGAAAGTCCTCCTGCATCCGATACAAATAGGTCGCTATTTCGCTAAAGACAAAATGAGGATATAAAATCATATCTCTAATAAGGCCACCCTTGGAAAATCACCCTAATGCCCTAGGCCACCCGCCATCAATGTTGAATTGATGAATCCACCCCCCATTGATTTATCAATTAGCATTGATAAGGGCCCGTAATAGATTTCTCTTTTGTGGGCCATTGATAGGGGTTTGAGATTGAAAGTTGAGTTCAGTGTCCTTGTGTCTTTAGGTTAATGGATAGTCTTGCCTCGCCTGTTAAAGGTCGAGCCTTCACTGCTTGTCTTCTGTTCTTTTTAGAGATGGGCACAACGCCCAACCTCGCGGGGATCTGTCCCGACCTATCCCGAATGGGGCGAATTTTTCCCGAATTTTTCGGGCTTTAGGTTGGGATCGAGCCCAATAATGTTCCTCGAGTTTGGGGACGGGTCAGGGCCGGGATTGGTTTTGCCCCACCTCGCCCCGTCCCCGGCCCGTAACCTTTATATATATATAACACAAGTTATGCGTACCCAAAGGCCAAATGGCCGAAATCCATTCAACTTTCAAGTTTTCACTTTTCAACTAAATTAAGTAATCAAACTCACCCAACTAAATTATCAAAGTAATCATTTCTATTTCCTTTCTAATATCATCTATTTGATATTGTTATTTATTTTTTCCATCACTTCTTGTCATCTTCACTCTGGTTACAAGTATATTTCTTTGTTTTCACATGTTATTCATCTGTTCTTCGTTTTCTTTGTCAGATTTCTCAAGTTAGGTTCCATTGCTTTTGTTAATATTAAGAACTTATTCTCAGTTGTCTTCTTGGATATGCTTTAAAGGTTTTTCTTTGTTTGCACACTTGTCTTTCAATACCCTTTTTCTTTAACTCTTGCATGTCTTGTTAGTTGATATAATTGGGAGAAAAAGAATCATAAAAGTATAAAATTTAGGATACAAAATTACAAAAAATCCTCAAACTTCCCTGAATTCCCCGTTTGGGGAACGGGCTTTTTTTGGGGATTCCCCGAACGGGCTTCGGGTCGGGATTGGGGAATCCACTCGACCGTCTCTGGCTCCGGCCCTGGCCCCAGCTCGTGCCCATCTCTACGTGAGAGGGAGTGTTAGAGTCCTACATCGACTAGGCACGCTTAAGCCTATTAGGTTATAAGAGGGGGTAATCATCCCATTCAACAAGACCTTATTAGGTGAGGAGTTAGGCTTACCTCAAATTCTAACAGTTTTTATTCCTTTTTAATATTCTATCCCACTGATTTAAAATATAAATTCATTCTAATTATTTTCCTTTCCTTAAGATTACTAAAAAGACCCTTCTAAAGCTTTCATTTGGGCCAAACTATAATTTCAATTATATTCTTTTATTTAAATATATATTAAAATCCAAGATAAATGTTTACAATATTTATCTTATAATTTTAAGATTTATTAATTTATTTCCTTTTTTTTTTAAAATCTAATCATATTTCATAAAATATGGTTTATCTTATTAAAACCCTTATTACTTTATTTTATATTTATATAAAAATGAGATAATTATTTAAATAATTTTCTAGCAATACCCATGAGGGTTTAGTGGATGGCCAACCTTGTGGTTTGCTCCTATAAGGTCTAGGGTTTGAGTCCCCTCATGGGCACGTATGTGGCCAAAAGCCATATATTAAACACACCCCAATGATGGTAGGGTTTGACGGGGGCTTCAATTTTGAAATCGAGCTTGTAAAGTGTGGGGGATTTTTGGATTATAAAAAAAAAAAAAAAAAGTAATTTGCTAGCAATTATCTTCTATTAATAAATAATTAAAAATCCTCTTTAATTGTATTTATCTAACTAGTTATTCTTTTATGTTATTTTATTATTTTGTATAATCAAAATTCTTTGTCTTTTAGAACTTTTTGTTTCATCATTCTTTAGAATCTCTTTAAACTATTTTCCTAATAAGCCTAGCCTTTATTAAGAGTCATATTCTTCTGATACTATGATTTCTTAAAAGAGAAAGGGGGAACAACCGAGATGACATGTGGAACCTCTTAATGAAATGGCCTTTTGGTAAGCTAATAAGACAAGCTGCTCTCAAGACGTAATGGAACACATCCATCATGAAGATGAAAACTCTCAATATCTATGCTTGGTTCTGTTGATAAAGTACTAAAAACATGTTGTGTTGTTGGGTGGAGGACCCCATTCTCAAGCATTTAAGCTTACTTCCAAGAATAAAGACTATCTCTGGCTAGCTGAAGATGGAATGAAAATGCAAGGTTATAATGGATCTCAATTCTGGTGTGTGTCTTGCTGTTCAAGCAATCATTTCTACAATCTGTGATTCAGAATAGGCTGCTTCCGTAATGCTTAAGAGAGCATACCATTTCATAAAAAACACTCAGGTATGTTTATATATATATATATGTTAAAGGGTTGACATCTTTTAACTTAAATTTTTTACCAAAATTTTCAGCCCTAGATTCAGACAATCAATAATGTAGTAATTGCTGAAGTGGTAGACAAAATAACTATCTCCAAATTCGTTCTCACAACCATTGGAAACGAAAACTTATATCTCAATTTAAGTCAGAATTTTAAGTTAAAAAATTCCGTCCCATATGAAATAGAGTTGGTTAATTTACAGCAAAAGACAATTTTGATCTCAACCAAGAAAGTTAGTTGAAATGTTAGCGTCTATAATGGGACTCACTTTTATAAACATGAGGACATCTATATGGAGGCAAACTGGATAATACATGAAGGCTACTATTACGTTTGTAGGTTAACTGGTGGTATAATACAAATTAAATTGTTAATGTAATATAAGAGAATTACATCCGTTGTATGTAATGTGTCTTTATCTTTCAATTGAAAAATATCAGTTTTGAAATTTCTGTTTTAATGTATATTAGATTCGGACAGATTGTTGTGGTGATTTAAGTTATTGTTATCGTCACATTTCTAAGGGAGGATGGCCATTTTCTACCAGGATAGGTTGGGCTTTATCAGATTGTACTGCTGAAGGATTAAGTACTCAATTCCCAATTACTTCTTGATGTATATTTAATTCATATCATAAGTTTTAAACTAATGCTATATAGCAGCAATTTTATTGCCACAAATGCCCTATGATATTGTGGGAGAAGCAATAGCAGCAAGCCAATTAGTGATGCTGTGTGTTATTTTATCCTTACAGGTATTACTTATTTAAACATGTAAATGAATAATTTATTGCAGATTGATTAATGAAATTTTGGATGAATTATATTACAGAACAACAATGGGGCTTTGCATCATATGAACTCACAAGATGTTATGCATGGTTAGAGGTGTGGAATTCTTTAATTAATCTCGTTCTCTTGGATTCATCAAATTAAACTATTCAAAGTTTTGACCCAGTTCAATATGTTTGTTCTATTTCAGATGATGAATCCGGCTGAAAATTTGGAGACATTATGACAATTATCAGTAAGATATATAATCAATACATAATGTGTAAATTATATAATCAATTAATGGAAATTCAAATAATATTTCAAAGTTAATACATATACAGATATGTAGAGTGCACTTCAGCAACTATTCAAAGTCTAAAATCATATGGAAAAGTACCCAACCCATCGGAGGAAAGAAACACAAGTATCAATTGCAAAAGCAGTCAAGTTTATTCAGAGCATACAACCAGATGGCTCATGGTAACCTATATATGTATTAATTAATTATTTTTTTTAGAAAATTTTGTTAACATGAGGTAGTTTGACTATTTATCATGCTCATCACGAATATTAATATTTTTGACTAAATAATCCATGAAACTCCCTAACTTTGCATATAGATCGATTCCTAGAAGAGAAAAAAGTAAAAGATTTTGTGAAATGAATAAAAATAGGTATGGGTCCTGGGGGTGTGCTTCACTTATGGAACATGGTTTGGGATAAAAGGGTTGACGAGTGTGGTAAGACATATGAAAGGCCATTGTATGAAAAGCTATGAGTTTTTACTATTAAAACAATTACCTTCTGGTGGTTCGGGAGAAAGCTATCTTTCAAGCCAAACCAAGGTAAATCTACCCTTTTCTCTATTTCTTTATTTATTCTGAATATATATGTATTAATTGTTTTCTTATAACAGGAATACACAAATCTTGAAGGAAACAAATCACATATGGTAAATACGCATGGGCAATGTTAGCTCTTATTGAAGCTGGCCAGGTACATATATGCTACAAAATATGCAACTATTCCAAATTGAAGAAGGTTACTTTATGGATTAGGCCCATAGAGGTCCAGCTCCATTAAATCGTGCAGCCAAGGGCGTCATTAATTCACAAATGGAAAATGGGATTTCCCACAGCAGGTAATTAAGACACTATAAAATGAAATAATTTCAAAGAATTAATGTGTTCATTCTTCTTTACATTTTGATAGGAAATCATTCAACAAGAATTGTATGATAAGTTATTCGCTTATAGAAATATCTCCCATATGGGTTGGGAGATATGGCAATCGTGTGTTGCTATCTTCTGAAAGATATAAATGCATAATGCAATGTAACAGTTTGTGTTGAAACAATTTAAAGGTACAAAGTTTTCTAACTTTTTCAATGTAATTTGTGGGTTTGTATTTCAATTCTTCAAAGCCAATTTTTGTTCTTATATGGTGTACAACAAAATATATTTGTAGGGATATTATGAATTAGTGTACAAAGTTTCTAACTCTTCAATGGGACAAATGTTTAAATTAGAGACAATAAACAATAATTAGGGTTAGATTTAACTTCTTGTTGATGCCCACTTTTGTCAACGGAGCACAAGTGATTCCAAGGCTACTCACACTCTAACAAGGTTTGTTCTCTTAACCCTCCTCGGGAGACCAATGGGCCCAAACCCTTAAGAAGACATTTTTGTGGGTTAGAGTGTTTATTACGGCTGAGAAACTTCTTTGAATTGGGTTTATAAAAAACAACCCTTCCAATATAGTATTGTGCGTAATTACATATTATCCATGCATTTGACATGAAATTATGTTTTTTTTTCAGGTTTTTCACTAAAAAAAAAAAAAAGAAGATTACGAAAGAACCCGTTTGGGCAAATTGTTGAATTTTCAATACAAAATCAGTTTTGTTGTTTTTATATTTTACAATTTTACAAAAATACAAAAAACCCCAGTTTTAAATTTCATAATTTTGGTGTTAAACTTTATTTTCTAAAAATGTTTCTTGTTGAGAATTGACTGTTTTAGCCTTCCAAGTTCTATTTTTTATTTTAATTCTTTATAGAAGATGTTTTTGTTGGAGTCTTACATTAACTAGGCACGCTCAAGCCTATTAGGTTATAAAAGAGGGTAATCCTCCTATTCAAAAAGACATTATTGGGTGAAGAGTTAGACCCACCTCAAATTCTAACATGATATTAGAGCCCAGGTTCAGTGAGCTGAGCGCTTGACCAGCCGGTGAGGAGTTAAAGCCAGCAACTACCTCAAAAACAGGCATAACCCAAAATATAGCGTGACCGTGAGGGAAGCAGTGGGGTGTCCATAGCAAAACTCAAACCTCAAGGGAGGTTGGTGAGGGATAATAACCCCTAGAATATATTATTTGCTTCTATAATATCATACTTTCACAACTAGAATATAACTATTCACGTGATTTTTATCAGAAATTATCCCTTTAAGCCTAATCCATTAATTGTTTTAAAATCAATATTTATGAAAGTACTAATATGCTTGTTAAATGAAAATATGAATAGTTATTATAACTTATATTTTAAGTGCTGAGTTTAATAATGACTTTGATTTTACTCGATTAATTTGTAACTCGACGATAATTTATAAAATCTAACTTAAGGTAAAATAATGGAAATGTAGGACGAATGTGGAGTCATAGTCGAATGGTATATTTGCCAATGTCGTATTTGTATGGAAAAAGATTTGTAGGACCAATCAACTCTCTCATTTACACTCTTCCTTATCCGTCTATTGATTGGGACCATGCCAAAAATCAATGTGCCAAGGTATTAATTTCCTTACTTATTCTTTCTTTTTCTATCTTTATATATCATATTTGCACTAATTAATTATCAGGAGGATCTTTAATACCCTCACCCAATGATACAAGATATATTGTGGGGTTGTATTGACAAGTTAGAATCTCTTTCAACTATTTTCCTAATAAGCCTAGCCTTTATTAAGAGTCATATTCTTCTGATACTATGATTTCTTAAAAGAGAAAGGGGGAACAACCGAGATGACAACACAATTACAATCCAAAAACGCAAGACACAAAAGTCTTATGCCATTGCCATTAACGTGAAGCTCTAATTTCTTGGTAATGCGAATTTGCTTAGTTCTTCGGCCATCCTTTAGCACCACGCATACTCTTGATTTCATCCCTCATTCACCAGTAAACATACACCAAAATAACCTCACCAAAATAGCCACAAACCAGCTTTATTAATCCCGCAAACTTCAGTCCCGTTTAGAGAGAGAAACTTGAGTTCTTTGACTATGACAATCATACATTTGCATCCCACATCATAAAAGCACGCTCGAAAGCCTTCATCTCTAGACAATCGCTTTCACCCAGATTTCACCTCTGTTTTGCCCCAAATTACAAGTTGTTGATGACAGTAATGTTTTGCTACAAACTTGAAGAAAATCTTGCCGGTTGAAGCTGCATATTTTTGGTGCCTAATTCAAATGTGTTGGGTTGTTAACAGTTGGTGAGGTCTGTTTTTGGGAAAAGATTAAGTGATGTTTTAGGTGTATGTAGCCGATTTTTTGGCTTTGTTTTAATGCATTTCCTTGTATTTTTTAAGGATGTATGGTTAGGATTAAAGTTGTATAAAAAAATCCAGCTTAGAGTTGGTAAAACAGTGATCATTATGTCTTTATTTGGATGTAATTTGTAATATATTGAAATCGTTAATACAATTATTAATAACCTTCTCATATCACTCTCTGCTTTCTTAATCTTCTTCAGCTTAAAGATACCAACAATTGGTATCAGAGTTGTTCTCGATCTTCAGGACCATTTTTACATCAAACACATCTTAGCACAACTCCATTAAAAACTTCACTCAAGATAACAAACCCAACTTCATTTTCCCCACTAGTCTTCAATGGTGATCAGTTCCACGTGTGAGCTATCAAGATGGGGACCTATTTGAGAGGCCATGACTTATGGCAATACGTGGAGGAGGAGAAGCAAGTGCCGCAACTTGGAGCAAATCCAACATTAAATCAAATCAGAATTCATGAGGAGGAAGTTGCTAAAGCTCTTAGAGCACTGTGCTGCATACATTCTGTTGTCACAGACTAGGTGTTTACAAGAATTATGGCATGTGAAACTGCTAAGGAGGCATGGGATAAGCTCAAGGAGGAGTTTGGGGGCAGTGACACACAACATGCAATTCTAAACCTGAGAAGGGAGTTTGAAATGATTAAAATGCTGGAGACTGAGTCTATTAAGGAATATGTGGATAGACTAATGAATGTTGTGAACAAAATAAAACTACTTGGAGAGGAGTTGACTGATAACAGGATTGTGGAAAAGGTTTTGGTAAGCTTGCCCAAGAGATTAGAGGCAAAAATATCGTCGTTTGAAGACTCCAAAAATCTGTCCCAGATCAGCCTAGCAGAATTGGTTCATGCTCTGCAAGCTCAGGAGTAGACAAGATTTCTAAGGCAGGAAGATTCAAGTGAGGCAACCATGTTAGCAAGCCAAAAAAGAAGGGGATTTCAAGGTGAAAACATGAGGTATGTTGGAGAGAAGAAGGGAAATGAGAAAGTTAACAACAAAGGAGGAAAGAATGCAAGAATGAGAACCTTTCCTCCTTGTCCTCATTGCAAGAAAAAGAACCACTTTGAAAACAGATGTTGGTTCAGGCCTGACATACAATGCAAGTCTTGTAATTAGTTTGGACATATAGAAAGAGTGTGCAAGAATAAAGGAGTGCAGTAGGATCATTAATCCCAGGTAGTGGAGAATCAATAGCAGGCTCAAGAACCCGAGCAGTTGTTTGTGGTTTCAGGATGTGTAGCTGATAATCATCCAGAGGTTTGGTTAATTGATAGTGGCTACACTAACCATATGTCACCAAATTGTCCAATTTTGTGAGCTTGGATCAGAGATACAAGTCCAAAGTCAAAATGGGAAATGGCAATCTGCTGGAGGTCAGAGGCAAGGGAAATGTTGTTGTCCAAACCAAGGCAGGTACCAAAATTATAATTGATGTTTTGTTTGTTCCCAAGATTAGTCAAAGTTTGTTAAGTGTAGGCCAAATGCTTGAGAAGAATTATTCTCTGCATTTTGAAAAAGCATCATGTGTAATTGTAGAATGTGATGGGAATGCACTAATGAAGGTAAAGATGCAAGCAAAAATTTTTCCTATAGTGTGGGATAAGACTGGTTTTCAAGGCCATTTGGCTAAGGTAGATGAATCAGACTTATGGCATAGGAGATATGGGCATTTCCATATCTCCTATGCAAGGGAAGGGAAATGTTACTATCCAAACCAAGGCAGGTACCAAGATTATAACTGATGTTTTGTTTATTCCCAAGATTAGTCGAAGTTTGCTAAGTATAGGACAACTGCTTGAGAAGAATTATTCTCTGCATTTTGAAAAAGCATCATTTTTAATTGTAGAATGTGATGGGAATGAACTAATGAAGGTGCGGATGCAACAGAAAAGTTTTCCTGTAGTGTGGGATAAGACTGGTTTTCAAGGCTATTTGGCTAAGGTAGATGAATCAAACTTATGGCATAAGAGATATGGGCATTTCCATTATTAAGCTCTTAAGGAACTAAGACTCAAGAATCTTGTTCAAGACTTGCCTAAGATAGAACACGGGGAAGGGTTGTGCAATACATGCCAAATTAGGAAGCTGAATAAGCCATCTTTTCTGACAAACAAGGCATGGAGAGCAAGTGAGAAACTCCAACTTGTGCACATAGACATGTGTAGACCTATGCAGCAGACTTGCTTGAATGGAAGCATATATTTTACTCTCTTCATAGACGACTTTTCCAGGTTGACATGGGTGTATTTCCTAAACCAGAAAAGTGAGGTTGTTGTTATGTTCAAGAGATTCAAGCTGCTTGTTGAAAACCAAACAGGTCTGACACTCAAATTAGTGAGGAGTGATAATGGGACTGAATATACCTCTAATGGGTTTCAAGAGGTGTGCAGGGGAGTTGGGATAATACACCAATTTAGCAGTCCATACACTCCAGAGCAAAATGGAGTCAAGGAGAGAAAAAACAGGACTGCAATGGAGATGGCCAAGTGTATGTTGGTTGAGAAAAATCTGCCCAAAGTCTTTTGGGCTGAAGCTGTCAACAATGGCATTTATTTGTTAAATAGACTTCCAACTAAAGCTCTTGAGAATATGACACCTTATGAGGCTTGGTATGGTGTAAAACCAAGGGTGGATCACTTTAGGATATTTGGAAGTGTGTGTTATATATATGTCCTAGCAAATAAAAGAACCAAGCTAGATGAGAGGGCTGAAGTAGGAATCCTACTTAGGTACAACAACTAATCAAAGGCGTATAGGATGTATAATCCAATTAACAAGAAAATCCAAGTCAGCAGAGATGTCAAGGTGGATGAGTATGCTATTTGGAACTGGGAAAGAAATCAGGTTGAAGTCAAGCCAAGCTTCCAACAAGATAGAATGCCTGAAAACTAGATTCAGGAAATGAATCTAGATGAAGTTGATGAAGCTCCAGTTAGAGGGACCAGACCATTGTCTGAAATTTATGATAGATGTAATGTGGCTGAGTTAGAACCAACAAGCTACACTAAGGCTGTCAAATCCGAGGCTTGGAGAGTAGCAATGAAGGAGGAGTTCTCTTTAATAAAGAGGAATGGAACATGGGAGTTGGTTGATTGGCCTAAAGGCAGAAAAGTAATACAAGTCAAGTGGATTTTCAAAAGAAAACTGAATCCATATGGATCAGTTAACAAGCACAAAGCAAGGCTTATTGTGAAGGACTTTGCACAACAATATGGGGTGGACTTCATGGACACCTTTGCACCAGTTGCCAGACATGACACCATCCGAATGCTTCTTGCCATTGTTGCTCAATTCAAGTGGAAAATCTTCCAACTTGATGTAAAATCAGCTTTCCTAAATGGGTGGCTAGATGAAGAGATCTATGTTGAATAGCCCAAGGACATGAAGTTAAGGGAAAGGAAGACTAGGTTTATCTGTTGAGAAATGTCTTGTATGGTCTAAAGCAGGCTCCTAGAGTCTGGTACAGTAGAATTAATGAATATCTGGGTGACTTGGGGTATGACAGGAGCCTAAATGAGCACACCCTTTATGTAAAGGAGTAAGGAGGTGAAGTGATGATAATGTCTCTGTATGTGGATGATTTATTGGTCACTAGAAGCAATGTTGATCATCTATTGGAGTTCAAAGAGGCAACGTAGAAGGAATTTGATATGATTGACCTCGAGAAGATGAGCTACTTTCTTGGCATGGAATATATCAAGGCTCCAATGGTATATTTGTATGCCAATGGAAGTATGCAAATGAGGTTTTAAAAATTTTTGGTATGGAGAATAGCAAATCAGTGGATACACCCTTGGTTCCAAGTCAAAAATTAAGTAAAAATGATGGTGCAGAAGCAGTAGATGAGGCTATTTATAGAAGTGTAATTGGTTGCTTGCTGTATTTAACAGCAACAAGACTAGACATCATGTACTCCACTAACTTGCTATCCAGATTCATGTGCAGGCCAAGTGAAACACATTTCAGGGCAGCCAAGAGGGTACTGAGGTATATCGAGGGTACTACAGCTTGGGAATATGGTTTAAGAGGTTTGAAAATTTCAGTTTGAGAGGTTTTTTCAGATAGTGACTGGGCTGGTTCCATTGATGATATGAGGAGTACTTCGGGTTATGTATTCTTCTTGAAAATAGGAACCTTCAACTGGATGTCCAAGTAGTAGTAGACAGTTGCACAATCCACGGTTGAAACATAGTATATCTTTGTTGCTGTTTCCGTGAACTAGGCCATTTGGTTAAGAAAAATTATTGATGATGTAAAGTTGAAACAGAGTAGTCCAATGGTTATGTTCTATGATAATCAATCGGCTGTGGCAATAGCAAAGAATCTTGTGTTGCATGGTCGAACCAAGCACATTAGGATCAAGTTTCATGCGGTTGGGGAAGCTGAACAAATTGGAGAAGTCAGCTTGGTTTATTGCAAGGGAGAGGACCAAGTGGCTGACATTATGACCAAAGCTTTAAGCAAGATAAAATTTGAAGAATTTAGACTGAAACTTGGTGTTTTCAGCAAAATATCAAGGATGAGTGTTGATGGCAGTGATTTTTTGCTGCAAACTTGAAGAAAATCCTACCGGCTGAAGCTACATATTTTTGGCACCAAGTTCAAATGTGCTAGGTTGTTAACAGTTGGTGAGGTCTGTTTTTGGGAAAAGATTATGTGATGTTTTAGGTGTATGCAACCTATTTTTTGGCTTTGTTTTAATGCATTGTCCTTGTATTTGTTATAGATGTATGGTTAGGATTAAAGTTGTATAAAAAATCTAGCTTAGAGTTGGTAAAACAGTGATCATTATGCCTCTATTTGGATGTAATTTGTAATATATTGAAATCGTTAATACAATTAGTAATAACATTCTCATATCACTCTCTCTTTTCTTAGTGTTCTTCAACTTAGAGATACCAACACAAGTTCTCGTTACTCTCTCTCTAGGATGAGTTTCATCAAGACATGAGAGTTTTCCTTTATTTTCGTTGTTCTGAATTCATTAGAAGTATCTAGAAATCACTCGCATGTCATACTACATCTATCTAGCACGATACGTAGTACCATAAAGCACCAAAACACATCTATCATATTCATTACTTGTTTCATACATTAGTAATATTCACTGGTGACTCTTTGTGCATGTTTAATTGCTTTTGGGAAGGTATTTCATGTTCTAAAAATCCTTATATGTTTGGGCATGTTTTAGAGTGTTTACTGCTTCTAACCGTCTAATGTGTTTCGAATAATTCTCTATGTTTGACGGATTTTCAAGAAAAGCTGAATTATTTTTATTTAACTATTTTAGTTCATATCATTCGGGGTTTTGGCTAAAAATCAAGATCTTGCAATTATAGTTTACAAATATTTCATGAATTATTGGATTAACTCGACTCCCATACCAAAATCTTTTCTCAAACTTGCTCTTGGTTTCTTTTGACTTGTATTAGCTATGAAAGTCTGAACCGAGATTCTTTGTTGAGCCAATCTCTGGAAGAGGATTGTGGGCTGGCTCTTTAAACTGATCAGGATTTGTGGTGGAGAATTCAATAGAGAAAGCAACAAAGAATCGGTTGCTTCTAAAGCAAACTCATCCAAAGGGTATTAGGGGTGTTCAAAACCGGTTAACCGAACCAGTTAACCAATTTTGTGAACCAAATCGGTTAACCGATTTTGTGAACTGAACCGGTTTTTTAGTTCAGGAATTTTCCTGAACCAAAACCGAACCAATTAAGGGGAAAACCAGTTAGTAAAAATCGGTTAACCAGTTTTGAATCAGTTTTTATTTAATATTTAATATATTTTTATAATAAACTAGATTTTATTTTATTTTAATTTAATATTTTTATAGTAAATTGGTTTATAAAACCGGTTCCCATATTCTCGTAAACTGGTAACCGAACCAGAAAATTGGTTTTTGTATTTTTTTGAACTGAAATCGAATTTGGTTACTAGTTCGATTCAGTTTTTGCATATTTTTTTTACCCCTCATGGGTATTTGATAGAAAGACGATGTTTTCATTTATATTCAAACAAGTTGTAATTGAAGCACTCCGTTTTCAATGAGGAGAACATTTCTTATGTGGGTGGCCGGTGCAATACTTTCGTTCGGCATACGAATAGAAATGCATGATTTAGTGGATGTATGGGAATGAGAAAAATATTAGGGATTAAAAATGATATGATCACTAGCCCCTGAATTAATTATCCAGATGTCATCTTTAATGATTTAGGCAAAAAGATGTACTTGCTTAAGCTGCCATAGGTGCTTGTGTAATTTGATTTTGCATTTGAAGTAACTGATTATACTATTATGTGCTAATCATGAGTGTTGAAAGTTGGTTTCTAGCAGGAGCGATGGTAACTTGATGAATGGACAAGTTGCCACTTTTGTCATTGTTGGTCGTATTGGGATGCCCATGTAACTTCTTGTAATTATCTCGAGTATGATTTTTTCTTATAATATTCACAAAACAGTTTTCCTTTTCCCGCTTTGAAGGACGCAAACCTGCTTAACCAATTAAACATGTTTGACTAGTTTGACTCATTGGACCAGTTGAACACATTTGACCCCGTGTGTGATGTGGTTGCATGAGCACTGTTGGATCCTTGTAAAAGAGAGTAATTTATGACTGTTGGATTGCAAAACTTGTTTTGGGCCTTTCTTTCTTTCATATAAAAGGACATCATTTGCAAGGTTTGGAAGCCCTAGTCTCTTACTCAATTTTTTTTCTTTGAAGCCAATTAGGCTGAGGATGCTGTCTGTGCACCAACAAAAGCAACGACGTTGCCAAAATGAGCATTGTCTATAATAACCCACCGTTGACTCTTCTCTTTGATGGCTAATTAAAAAATGCGGTGAAGGCCAAAATTTTAGTTTTGAACGGAAGGAAAGCCTCGTTGAGGCCGAGGAGAAAACGGCTGAGCCGTTCTTGGTCATGAATTCTTTTTAATTGATTGAGGGTTGTCGGCGGTCCATCAAAGATCTCTTCGACCATGTCTAATGCGGTCCACATGATGGATAACTTGTTGAAATACGCCTTGACCGTTGAATTCCCTTGCTTGATGTTGGCACATTGTTGCCAAAGAGGAAAATTTTAGCCAAATTTAACTTTCCATACGTATCCTTTATGTTTGTCCACATTTCAACAACTATTTTAGTCGATGGCAGTTTGACCGTCACTTCCGAGGATAAATAGTTGCTGATCCAAGGTTTGACCAGCATGTTACATCTCTTCTAGTGACAGTGGAGATCTGATTCGATTGGTGGTTGGATTATGTCATCAATGAAACTTTCCTTGTCCTAGATTATGAGGGTTTGTTGGAAATTGCGAGCCTGGGTGGTATAGTTGTCGGATCCGATTAATGGTTGTTTGATAAGGATCAGTTCCTTTCCATTTGAGGCCGGTGCATACAACACATCGCCTGGTTTAGGGCTATGGTTGATGATTGAAGCATTTGGAAAGCAAACGAGTAGGGATTCGTACTTGTTTGGTGAGAACGACCCAGGTTGTAACCCGTTATGCCAAAAGGGTATGGAAATGGATTTGGGCTTGGTTCGATGGAGGATGGATTTGGGCCAGTTGTTGGGTTTGGGCTAGTTGAATTTGGGTCATTTGGAGATGGATTTGGGCTGGTTTTAGGAGGATCAAAAACCAGGCCTAGGGCAGCCAAAGTTGGGCATGGTGCTGGATTCACTATGGGTTCATTTTGGGCCTGCAAGGGTGGGCTTTGTTCTATGGGGTTTATGTTTGGATTGGTTGCAATATGGATTTTGAGGAGATTGGTTGTTCTAACCGAGTATTTGTGTCTTTTTGTAGGGATAGAAAAGAGTGGTTAGATTCAAGGATTCTAATTGAATATATGTTTGATTTTGCAGGGACAGAAAAAAATGTAGAGTTTGACAAGAGTGGCAAGGAAGAAACAAGGATTGCTAGGGTATGCCTAAAGAGAGAAGAAATAACAGAGAACTTTTATGTTTTGTATATTTTGTATACTTGTACGTTGTCCAATTTATGCAAAAATTTAGGTGTAAGAATGTAAATACAATCTTGTAATAAAGTCATAATTACATAAAATCAGGAAGACTGATGAAACGTAATATCTGTAATCAAGGTGTAATCACAGAATTCTGAAATCAAGGCGTAATCACAGCATTCTGGAATCAAGGCTTAATCACAACATTCTATATTCCATCATTATCACTTTAGATCATGCTCGTTGGTCCAGAAAGCTTCTACATCCAGAGCTCAAGTTTGAANAGTGCCTCCTTCAAACTCAAGCTCTCATTATCTTCTCTTATGGAACCACTCTTCAAAGTTTTGGTCGCTCGCGCAGTCTTTCTCCACCTTGAACTATTCCTCAAAACTGTTTTTGAGCTCTTGGTCTTTTTCGTCACTGAATTGCTTCTCAGAACCTTTCTTGAGCTCTCATTCATTTTCTTCCCCAAATTACTCCTCAAAATCCTTCTTGGGCTCTCAATCTTTTCCCTTTCTAATTGACTCCCTAAGAAATTTTCTGTTTTTATGTTCTCTATATTATGACAATCCTTCATAGTTTCCAAATTCCCCATGCCAAGTCCAGTATCTAAATCATTTTCTTCCTCATACTTCACAACTGCTGAGGTCCCATTACTCAGAGTATGTTTAAGCATATATGATTTCCCGTCTTCTTTTAAATTTTCCAAGAACATAATATATTGTGCATCTAAAACCTCGCTTACATGATCTTCGTCATCATCATTAACATTAGCCACACACCACTCATCATTATTATCTTTATCTACATCAAAACACTGCACCGTATAATTGAGAAACTCCCCATAATCTGAATCAACTGTTACTGCTTTACTATTTTTTATGGCTTTCCTTGAACCCCCGTTGCTTAAAGAATTTAGCCAAAGATTTTCACATGCTATGCTTCTTCTCTTGCATTGCCTATTCAACTTCAAATCGGAAGCGAAATCAAACTCTCCCTCGACAACCTGTACCATATCGTCCCAAAACTTCTCATAATCTGGAGCAACTGCTGCCACTTTCCCAAGAGCCTCATCATTCCTGTTAATGGTTTTCTTTGAAAACATAGCACTACAAGAATTTAACCCGAAATTTTCAGATGCAATGCGCCTTCTCTTAAATGAACTAAGCAACCTCAAATCATCAAGCAAATCAAACTCTTCCTCATCAACTATCCAACCTGAATCACCCGCAGAATTAATCTTCGAAACGAGTTCCATTCTATCACATAAACGAAACCCTTAGGTCAAATCTGAACCAAAAATTCTCCTAGCTAACTCTTCTAAATGAAAAAATAAAAGAGTAAACGACATATTCCCACCCAAGGTTTGACGAAATCCCAAGTTAATACTATTAGTTCTATTTATTCCAAATTCCCACCCTTAAAGTGACGAAAAAACGTTTGATATAACGGTAAAGGGGTAAATTTATCGTTTTACATGGGCGGCGCACGTTAGCAGACCACCGCCTCTAAAAGTCCTCCAGCGCACATTAGCTGTCGTTGTTCCCGACGTTTTTCGCTCTTTTTCGGCGATTCTTCCACCTAAAATCACCTTTGTCACCACCATTTGAACCCCCATCCTCCCCTCTACAAAACCATATCATTCACAACCCCTCATCACTCACCGTTCTCCGGCCACAGCAACGAAAAACAGTCGATGAACACGAACTCTCGACTGGTGAATGACGACAAAACAGTTGCTGGGGACATAGGGGTTTTATAGATTTGGAGACGGTGGTTGCATTGGTGGTGTCCAATTGGATTTTCAACGCCAGAATCGACCGAAATCCGATGAAGAACCCCGAAAAACTAAGCCTAACGGTGTCGGTGATTAGAGGGGCAAATGAGTCGGAAACCAGAGGGGTTTTGGACGACAGACTATGGGGAAGGTGATGGAGGTGACTAGGGGGTTCAATGTCGTCGGAAACAGCCCAGATCGAGCTGTTTTCGACGAGGGTGTATAGTGATCGAGGGTGTTTTTGATATAATTTGAAAATAAAATGGTAAGTTTTGTAATTCTACTCATTTAGGGGTTAAAACATAATTTACTAATTTAGGGTTAAGGGCATTATGGTACGTAATTGCACCCTCTAAACCCTAAAAATTCATAACACTGTTACTTTAAGGGTGGAAATTTGGAATAAATAGAACTAATGGTACTAACTTGGGATTTCGTCAAATCTTGGGTGGGAATATGTCGTTTACTCAAAATAAAATAAAGAAACCTCCTGGTTCAAATAATCTGCCAAACAAGTACAACAAAACACACAACATTATATTAGACCAAAGTGTCACCAAACATTATATGAGAAATTTTTTGAAAATGACCCTAAATTTTTTGAATTTTTTGAATTTAGAAAAGCTGAACTGGCATATTTAGGGTTCATTAAACATATAAAATGGGTTAAATTGAAAAGTTTTATACATATGTAGGTAAAATCATAATTAACGAAAGTTGTTTAAATTTTGAAATTTGAAATGAGCCCCCACCCTTCAAAATCGCTTAATCGAGCGATATATGCAAAAAAGACCGACGAAGACTTTCGTTTCTCTGCGATTTCTGGCAACCACAATGCCTAAATTCTGACAAATTTTAAATCATAAAGCTTTCTTAAACAAAACCATGGCTGAGATTCACAAAGAGGAGGAAAACCCAACCCTAATCCGAATCGTAGACTTTGAAGGCGCCATCAGTTCAAAGGCTGTCGAAGACGACACTCCGATGGATCATCCGATCAGTGAAGGTGGTCCACAGGCAGAGAAGACGACGGTGGCTTCAAAACAGAGGGAAGAATTGGAAAACGGTTCTGAAGAGGAGGATGTCGGCGAGGAGGAGGATGTCGGTGAGGAGGAGGAGGACGCTGGTGAAGAAATGGTATGTTTTTTAATTGTTTTTTTGAATTGGATGAGAAAATAGATTGATTTGTGCGAATGTGGGGGAGATGTAGTTGGTTTTATTGTTATGGTGGTTGTGGCGTTTTGTTGAGCAGTTGGCGGGCATTAGTGAAGTGGCTTTGTTTGGGTTTCAAAGGATGGGGGAAGGTAAGGGAGGTCGTAGGGAGGTTTTTTCTAGGAGATTGGTAGGCTGGGGATGGCAGGAGGTGGCAGAATAGGGGGGCTAGAGGGCTGCCCTACATATTGGCAAGGCTGGCCTGCTGTAGGGCTCGCGTTTGGTTGTGCTTGAAGTTGTAATGTGTGATACTAATGTTTGTTGGTTGTGCTTGAAGTGTGAAATGAAAGTTTTTTAATTCATACGTTGGTAAGGTTTTAATTGAGTGATTGTTTATATTATTAGTTTGTAACAATGAATGAATGGATGTTGTTGATGATGGTGGTGGAGGTAATATTGATGCTTCGGTTGAGTTTTAGTTTAGTGAATGTGTAACAATGCTTGCTTTTCAATTGATGCTTCGGTTGAGTTTTAGTTTAGTAATGTTTTAGATGTGTTTTGAGTTGTTAACTGTTGTAATGGCATGATAGTATCGAGTTGTGCAGTATGGTTTTTATGTTCATTTACATTGTATGATGCTCCTTTTTTTTTTTTTTTTTTTTCTCATACACTTGAAAAAATTAGTTGGGAAGTTCATTGTATGATACTTTTTCGTTGTTTACAAAGTATGCTGGCAACCTATTAGTTATGGTGTTTTTTTTTTGCTGATATTTAGTTTATATCGATTGTACAGATTTTCCAAAGCGTAAACTATAAAGACTATGGGTTGAAGGTTGTAAGCGATAAAGTACCTTACTTTCCTGTAAAGGTGACAGTTAGGTCGAGTTGGCAAGTTTTTATGAGAATAACAGATATTTTACGGGAACAGAAGAAGGGTTTAGATCGATTCAAAGAGAGTTGTTTCGGTCATTTTATGAATATTAGAGAAAATTAGAAAAAGACGTTCTAGGGGCAGAGAGTGCATTAAATGTTGTTGCACTTTGTTAAAAGCAAAAAAGAAAAAAAAAATGTGGTTCGTGGTGGATGGAAAGGCACTTCGTTTTGAGATGATGGATATGCTTTGATGACAGACTTAAGATGTGGGAAATTCCCAGATGCGACAGAGCAAGAGAGAATAAAGAATAGTAAGATAGCCGAAAACTTGGCTAGAAAGGTTTTGGGGGGGAAAGCGTCTATTACGGGACGCGATTTAGAGGAGAGGTTAGAAGAAGGTGGGTATACCTCTTCAGAAAGGTTTAAAATGTGTTTGGTATGGTTTTTGCATTCGATACTAATGGCTTTTGACTCAACAAAAGCCATTAATATGGATCGGGGTCGGGAGAATGAGGTGGTTGACCTCATAAACGGTCTGTTCGAGAGTTTTACACCAACCGTTTATGAGAGGTTTAAGAAGTCAGTAGGGTGGAGGAGAAAGTTGATAAGGTGGGAGAGAAAGTTGGTAGGGTGGAGGGGGATGTTGGTGGAGTATTGAAAGCGGCTAAAGTGCAACCTAGGCTGAAAAGAGAGAGCCGAAAGAGTATGTTTGTCAAATCTCCTTACACCATGGTAACGTATGGAAAAAAGAGGAAAATGAAGAAAAAAAATTGAGCAAGTCCACGAAAGTGGAGAAGCGAAAATGGAGGAGGTTAAGGAGGTTGCTGGAGGAAGTGGGGAAGTGATAATGGAAGAAGGTGAGGCGGGATGCGAAGGAAGTGGGGATGTGCAAATGGAGGAAGGGTGAGGAAGTGGGCAAGCAAAAATGGAGGAGTTAAAGGTCGATTTGTATAGGCCAATAAAGGAGGAAAAGAAAAAACTCTTATATGCCCATTACAATGAATTTGGAAGTGATGCCCATGTGAAGTGCAAGGCCGAAGATTATTCTCTGGACTGGTTTGAAAAGATGTTGACGATGGACAGGTGTTTTGACGACTCGGTGAGTTATTTTTCCTTATTTTTGCTTATGCTTTCCATGAGGTATTTTATACTTATCATGTTGTTTTTATTTGATGCAACACATCGATGAGGTATTGACACTCATAAGGCTACGACAGAGCAGTAATGGTGATATGTTGTATCCTGATTATGCCATCACCGATGTGGCTTTTGGCTAAACACTAGTAACGATATATGACACTTTAATGAAAAAGGCCATTTGTAGAGTTGCAGCAAGATGAGGTAAGCGAAAAAGATTGGGCACAGATGATTTCGACGACATCCCTAATGATTTTTAGTTTGATGACAGGATCATGCAATATGTGTGGGGGGAAAGGCCCAAACATAGCCACAGTTGGGCAATTGTTAAAAGTCTATTGCATCATCAACATCAAGGATATGCACTAGATAACCGTCGTACGCTTCCAAATGAGGGCTTGCTAAAGATCCTTGACTGCAACCTAACTATTTGTCGAGAGAGGCAGTTGGAGACTGAGTTGGAGCCACTGTTCGTGTTGTTCCCGCTACTGTTGCACTACATTAGGATGTTTCAGTACTTCGGTGATCAAGTGCTAACGGGAAAGTGGCCACTCAAGTGCCTTCTCGTCCCAACAAATGACTTAAGGTAAATTTTGTATAAAACTTACATAATACAGTTGTTCTATAAGCTGATTCTAATGCTGATGTCTTCTTCCTATTGTAGTGCTGCTTGTGGGGCATATGCACTGAAATTTATTGAGTTCGACATAACCAACATCCCGATGGACGACTTGAATGATGAAACAATAAGCAACTGTCGGGAGCGCTGGGCTGTTGAGTGCTTCCAGGGGTATATGAATCCCTTTTGAGTGACCAGAACACAATCCAAGTCATTGTTGATGCTGTCATCAAAAGGTATGGAAGTTGGACTGAAAATTTTATAGTTTATGTGATGTTGTCTTATTTGGTACTCTTGAATAATTGGATTGTCTTGAATTGGATCAGGTTGTGTTGTTAGACGTGAGAGTGTTGATACTTGGGTTGTGGTGCTGATGCTGCAGGTGTGCCGGATAATTTTGGAGGATAGGAAAGTGGTTGAAGAGAATGGGGAAGAAGAAGATGTATAGGACGGAGGAAGAAGAAGATGTTTGGGAAGAAGAAAATTCAGAAGAAGATGTAGACGAAGCTTACAACCAGGGGAGGGATCCGTTAATTTGGCGGGAGGAGGAAGAACAAGGTGTTTGGGTTTGTTTGCAAGAATTTTGATTCTTTGGGGACATATTATAATTTTTAAAAGATTACACAATACTTTATTAATCCTAATTAACTCCTAATCGTGTTTAATTAACCTTAAAAAAAAAAAAAAAAAAAAGCTATTTACTTAACACTTTCAAACTACATGGCCTTTTAATTAAGTTTGAATTTTATATGGCCTTGTAATAAAATACCCGGACATCCCAAGTTTGCATTTAAGAGAATGACCTTGAAATTCCTTTTGAATTTTTTTTTTTTTAATTTAGAAAAGTTGACTTGGCATATTTAGGGTTCATTAAACATGTAAAATGGGTTAAACTAAAAAGATTTAAACATATGTGGGTAAAATCATAATTAACAAAAGTTGTTTGAATTTTGAAATTTGAAAATGAGCCCCCACCCTTCAAAATCGCTTAATCGAGCGATATATGCCAAAAACAATCGATGAATACTTTCATTTCTCTGCGATTTTTGACGACCACCGTGCCCAAATTCTGGCAAATTTTAAATCATAAAGCTTCCTTACACAAAACCATGATTGACATTCACAAAGATGAGGAAAACCAAACCCCAATCTGAATCGTAGACTCTGGCGGTGCCAACAGTTCAAAGGCTGTTGAAGACGATGCTCTGGTGGATCATCCGATGAGTGAAGGTGGTCCACAGGTAGAGGAGACGACGGCGGCTTCAGAACAGAGAGTAGAATCAAAAAACGGTTATGAAGAGGAGGACATCGGCTAGGAGGAGGAGGACGCGGGTGAAGAAATGATACGTTTTTTAATTGTTTTTTGAATTGGATGAGAAAATGGATTGATTTGCACGAATGTGGGCGAGATGTAGTTGGTTTTATTATTATGGTGGTTGTGGCGTTTTGTCGAGCAGTTGGCGGGCATTAGTTGAGTGACTTTGTTTGGGCTCCAAAGGATGGGGGAAGGCAAGGGAGGTCGTAGGGAAGTTTTTTCTAGGAGTTTGGTGGGTTGGGGATGGTGGGAGGTGGCGGAATAGGGGGCTGGAGGGCTGCCCTACATATTGGCAAGGCTGGCCACGCACAACGTGCCAGCCCTGCTGTAGGGCTCGCATTTGGTTGTGCTTGAAGTTGTAATGTGTGATACTAATGTTTGTTGGTTGTGCTTGAAGTGTGAAATGAAAGTTTTTTAGTTCATACGTTGGTGAGGTTTTAATTGTGTAATTATTTATATTATTAGTTTGTAACAATGAATGAATGGATGTTGTTGATGATGGTGGTGGAGGTAATATTGATGCTTCGGTTGAGTTTTAGTTTAGTGAATGTGTAACAATGCTTGCTTTTCAATTGATGCTTCGATTGAGTTTTAGTTTAGTAATGTTTTAGATGTGTTTTGAGTTGTTAACTGTTGTAATGGCATGATAGTATCGAGTTGTGCAGTATGGTTTTTATGTTCATTTACATTGTATGATGCTCTTTTTTTTTTTTTTTTCTCATACACTTGAAAAGATTAGTTGGAAAGTTCATTGTATAATACTTTTTCTTTGTTTACAAAGTATGTTGGCAGCCTATTAGTTGTTATGGCTTTTTTTTTTTATTTTTTTTATTTTTTTGCTGATATTTAGTTTATATCGATTGTGCAGATTTTCCAAAGCGTAAACTATAAAGACTATGGGTTGAAGGTTGTAAGTGATAAGGTACTGTACTTCCCTGTAAGGGTGACAGTTAGGTCGAGTTAGCAAGTTTTTATGAGAATAATGGATATTTTACGGGAACAGAAGAAGGGTTTAGACCAATTCAAAAAGAGTTGTTTCAGTCATTTTATGAACATTGGGAAAATTGGAAAAAGGCCTTTTTGGGGGCAGGGAGTGCATTATATGTTGTTGCACTCTGTTAAAAGAAAAAAAAAATGTGGTTTGTGGTGGATGGAAAGCCACTACGTTTTGGGATGATGGAATATGCCTTGATGACAGGCTTAAAATGTGGGAAATTCCCAGATACGGTAGAGCAAGAGAGAATAAAGAACCGTAAGATGACCAAATGTGTTTGGTATGGTTCGTGCATTCGATCCTAATGGTTTCTGACTCAACCAAAGCTGTTAATATGGATTGGATGAAGTTTGCAAGCAACATGGACTTTTTTAATTCTTATCCGTGGGAACAGATATCATTTCAGCTAATCGTGGACTCCTTGCAAGGAAAAGACATGGCGTTAAAGTAGTCCTAATTGGTCGAGAAGAATAGACCAAGCACGTACAATTTGTTTGGCTTCCCATGAGCCATGCAGGTAAATATTAATACTTTTTGTTATATTTTTTGTATTATATGTGTTTTAACTATGATATGGACTGTTTTTTTACAATGTAGGCTTGGATGTATGAGGTCATCCCTGTCTTGGCTAAGGCAAGGGGGAGGATGAAGACTTTGGATGAGCGATCGCAATTTCCTAGGATGTTGCGGTGGCATGTCGAGAAGTGTACCCACTGGGATTATGACAAAATAGATATGGAAATTCAAGAGGCTCGGGTAAGATTAAAGGATTAAGCTTTTGAATATGCACTTGCTTTAAAATGTGGCTTAAATCTGATTGATTTTGTTTCTTATTGCAGGGAGTCGTTCGTCCCTTCCTCACTACTACTAGAGGTGAAGCAGGAGAGGAGTATGTTACATCTTTCCAAGCACTGGAGGATGAACCAGATGATTAGATAGACCGCCTAATGCGAGACCTAGAAAGGGTCACGCATGTGAGTGCAGTTGCAAGGCCACTGTTTGAGAATGTTGTTGACGTCAAGGATGATGAAGCTCCAATCGGAGGGAGGGAGAAAGAGGAGGAGAAAGAGGTTCGTATGCCTCCATCCAATTGGCAAACCGGTACAACAAGTACTGCTTTGCCGAGGCGTCGGGAGAATGAGGTGTTTGACCTCATAAACGATCTGTTTGAGAGTTTTACAACAGTTATTTATGAGAGGTTTGAAAAGATAGAACAACAGATGAAAAGGGTCGAGGAGAAAGTTGATAAGGTGGCAGAAAAAGTTGGTAGGGTGGAGGAGGAAGTTGGTGGAGTATTGAAAGCAGTTGAAGTGCAACTTGAGCTGAAAAGAGAGCACCGAAAGAGTAAGTTTGTCAAATCTCCTTACACCATAGTAACGTATGGAAAGATGAGAAAAATGAAGAAAAAAATTGATCAAGCAAGTCCACGAATGTGGAGAAGTAAAAATGGAGGAGATTAAAGAGGTTGCTGGAGGAAGAGGGGAAGTGATAATGAAGAAGGGTGAGGCAGGACGTGAAGAAAGTGGGGATGTGCAAATGGAGAAAGGGGGAGAAGTGGGCAAGCGAAAATGGAGGAGTTAAAGGTCGATTTGTATAGGCCAATAGAGGAGGAAAAGCAAAAACTCTTATATGCCCATTACAATGAATCTGGAAGTGATGTCCATGTGAAGTGCAAGGGTGGGGATTATTCCTGGGAATGGTTTGAAAAGATGTTAACGATGGACAGATGTCTTAACGACTCGGTGAGTTATTTTTCCTTATTTTTGCTTATGCTTTCCATGAGGTATTGTATACTTATCATATTGTTTTTATTTGATGCAATACATTGATGAAGTATTGGCATTCATGAGGCTACAACAGAGCAGTAATGGTGATATATTGTATTCCGATTGTAACATCACTGATGTGGCCTTTGGTCAAACGCTAGTAACGACATATGACACTTTAATGAAAAAGATCATTTGTAGAGTTGCAGCAAGAGGAGGTAAGTGAAAAAGATTGGGCACAGATGACTTCGACAACGTCCTTGATGATTTTTAGTTTGATGTCAGGAGCATGCAGTATGTGAGGGGGGAAAGGCCCAAACATGGCCACAGTTGGGCAAAGGTTAAAAGAGTCTATTGCATCATCAACATCAAGGATATGCACTAGATAACTGTCGTCGCACTTCTAAATGAGGGCTTGTTAAATATCCTTGACTGCAACCCAACTATTTGTCAAGAGAGGCAGTTGGAGACCGAGTTGGAACCACTGTTCGTATTGATCCCGTGGCTGTTGCATTACATTAGGATGTTTCAATACTTCGGTGATCAAGTGCTGACGGGAAAGTGGCCACTCAAGTGCCTTCTCGTCCCAACAAATGACTTAAGGTAAATTTTGTATAAAACTTACATAATACAGTTGTTCTATAAGCTGATTCTAATGCTGATGTCTTCTTCCTATTGTAGTGCTGATTGTGGGGCATATGCACTGAAATTTATTGAGTTCGATATGACTAACACCTCGATGAACGGCTTGAATGATGAAACAATAAGAAACTATCGGGAGCGTGGGCTGTTGAGTGCTTCATGGGCATATGGATCCTTTTGAGTGACCAAAACGCAATCCAAGTAATTGTTGATACTGTCATCAAAAGGTATGGAAGTTGGATGCGAATATAGTTTATGTGATTTGTCTTATTTGTTGTCTTGAATAATTAGATTGTCTTGAATTGGATCAGGTTGTGTTGTTAGGCGTGGGGGTGTTGATACTTGGGTTGTGGTGTTGATGCTGCAGGTGTGTCGGATAATTTTGGAGGATGGGGAAGTGGTTGAAGAGAATGGGGAAGAAAAAGATGTATAGGACGGAGGAAGAAGAAGATGTTCAAGAAGAAGAAGATGTAGATGAAGCTTACAACTAGGGGAGGGATCCGTTAATGTGGTGGGAGGAGGAAGAACATGGTGTTTGGGTTTGTTTGCAAGAATTTCGGTTCTTTGGGGGCATATTTTAATTTTTAAAAGATTACACAATACTTTATTAATCCTAATTAACGCCTAATCATGTTTAATTAACCTGAATAAAAAACAAGGCTATTTACTTAATACTTTCAAACTATATGACCTTTTAATTAAATTTGAACTTCATATGACATTTTAATTAAATGCCCCAACATTATACTTCCAATCTTCCATAGAATGTAACTCTAATGTAAACTAGATTATATCACTCCTGTTGGGTCGCATCAAATTTAGAGTTGTTGGGCTCTGGGCCCATTTGGTAATCTCTCCAAATTATTTTAGATGGTGGATATATTTTTATAATATAAGCACTCAAATATATTATTAATGTAAATATGATTATAATTGTAATTTTTAAATTTTTCATGAGGTTCTTCGTTTTAATGTTAGATTCAGTTTTTAAATTTTAGAAATAGAAATAAAATCTACCATCATAGAAAATCCCAATTAAACCAACCCAAACAATAATTTATAATAGTAAGGTTTCATAGTTAAAATGGTTTATAGGTTTTACTCAGGTTTTGTTTTCCAAAGACCACGTCGACAAGTGCTTTTGAGCAATGTTCTTTTTATAATTTTGTTTTGCCTCAGAAGTAACCCGAAACAAAAATAGCATAAAGCAGGGTAACCCTACAAAGAAACCACGCAATCTTTCTAACTTTGATATACGGTGGAAAAAGTTAAAACAGCACGGATGCAATGGAGCTTTCGCTTTGGTAAGCCACAAATTATGTTCAACAACGAAATCCAGACGAGAAATTACGTTTCAAAACATTTCATAAGAGTTTCTCTTGATGGCTTGTGACATATCCTGTACAAAACATTCTGAATTCCGGCCTACTTGTTATACATCTTTTTCAAGTTGCCAAAATTTTTACATGCTAGGTCTTTACATCAAACTGCAAAATTTCCCCAGTGGACGTTTTTCTTTGCGATATCAAGCTATTGCATTCTCAATTAGAGGGGGAGACTCCGAGTTAAACTGGTGGCAAGGTGCTTAGACATTGTGAGTCCATCCAAGGTAAAAATGCTCCTTCCTTAGACAAATTCTGAACAAAAATAAACAGAATTTACAAATCATGAAATGTCATTATGAAATTGCTTTCACAATAATCACAAGTGTAAAGTGATTACGTACTAGCTGATGATTCAACAGAGTGCCTAAAAGATTCAATTTTTTTTTGAAACAATATAAGATCTTCTGGGATCAGGACCTTAGGACAACTGTAAATTGCACACTTGAAAGTGAAATTTCACCAGACCCTTCAAGGAAGCCACTGCAGTATTATATTTTGAAATAATATAATGTACATTACCACAATATGCAAGTAGCCAGAACATCGTACAAGAGAAAAAAAACTTTCATCAACATGCAGAAGCCATAAACAGACAGGCTAAAAACACACAAATTTACATTAGAAGTGAATAGCTGCATATTCCAACTTCCTACTATTTGTCAAGCAAATTAATTCTATTCTATTAATATCAGTTCAGTGGCTATTCTCATTTAGTTGGGCAAACTGACAATGCACTATCATTCAAAGTATCAAATTATCAACCTAAAATGGTGTCAGACTCTGTGATCTAAAATAAAAGATCCATTTAAAGTCGTGAAATTGCAATAAATCACACACCTTCAACCAATAGAAGAATCCACGTAAGAGATTCAAAATTTTACGTCGATCACGTCCAGCCTGATTTACCTTTTTTGCCAGACCTGCAAGGAAACATATAGTAAATTAACATTCTATGAGAAAAAAATCCCTTTAACTTCGTGGAACTGATATACATATAAGATGTAAGACAAAGCAAAATATATTTAAAATGGAGTCATGGAAGTTGTGCTGAAGTAGAAGCATAAAAAAGCATAAACCTTCAGAGTTTGATGAAGAAAACTATAAATAATCATAAACATTCCATCCAATAACAGCTTGCTTCAGTGGTACTAAGGTAATCACCTTGAAGCAAATCCTCATTTTTCTAATGCCACTCTTGTTGGATGTAATACAGAAGTTAATAGGTTTATATTATACACCCCAAGAAACTTTTTCCTTCCGTCAACTCAAAAACTTCATAAGATCAACAGCAAAGTGACCAAATTTAGCTACCTACCCTGGATCACAGAGGGTTCTCATGATAGGATCACAAAGTGGATGAGAATTTATGAGATCCTACAATTTATGGAGTTTAATTACTAAAATTATAAGTAGACAATAAGAAATCTTGAAACACTTCACAGTCTTTTTTTATAAGAAACAAAAGCTTTTATAAACTTATAAGAGGATTTATACAAAAGGAATAAGCCATCCAAAAAATAACCAAAGGAATGTAAGAATAAAAACCAAGTGAGACCCCCACTAGAACCCAGAAAGTAAAAGTAATTACATAAGAATTCTCCATAACAAGCCATTACTACCTTCCAACTAAACAAGTCTGAAGTCAATCTAATAATATAGTGTTCAGGAGGCTTCACAAATAAACCAACAACTTGTTACATGCTTGAGAGTATCTTCCTATATGCTCCTACATTGGAATTTGTAAGGCTGTCCTAGCTGTTTGCTAAAATTTTAGGATCAAGGACTGTGCCATCCTATGATCCTTGTCCCAATTTCACCACTATCATCAAGAACTTCAATGCAACAAAGATAATATCTATCATGAAAAACACTTGATATGTAGTAAAAATTGGCATTATTAGCACACCCAAAGAAAATAAATGCATATTAATAAACTTACTATCGTGCAGCTCAAGATATGATGGCATATCAGAATCAGCTGGAAATACTACTGTCCGTCCACGCAATTCTCTTGCTCCCTGCTTTGGCTTTCGCTGAGATGCATCTCGAAAAAGAGCATCACATTCTTTATTGTCAAAAGGCATTTGAAGCTTTGCCATAAGTGTCTCTCTAAATTGAGATTGCTTGCTTCCATGACATTCCATGATTCCCTCATCATCTATAACAACCTTTTCATTTGTGACACAACATAAAAAATGCACACAACCAAAAGAGCCAACAAAAAATAAATAAATAAAATTAGATTTAGAAACTGAAAACATATAACATCATTTGCTAAAAAAAGCTAATACATAAGAAAAGATTTGAAAAAAAATAAGGCTGTAGCAGGACATAATACATACACAAGGAGCACAAAACTTTGAAGATTCAAATGGAGTAGACTTTCCATTTAAAATTGGATCATTGTCCAAAATAATTACTTCTGAGTCAGAAGAACTGCCCTCATCCCCATCCTTTGCCATTTTGTTACCACCTTCAGGTGTACATAGAAAATTTTGACCATCTTTCATTAAAGAATTTGCAAACTGTAGATAGCTTTTGTCCACAAAATTGGACCTACATCTCTTGCCTGAAAAATCATTTGCTGAGCAAGAAACATGACCTTTGGCTTCTGTTTTAACATTCTCCATAGCCATTAGACTCTTTTTATCTATTGTCTCAACATCTCTTAATCCATTTTGTGTTTTCCTATCTTCGCCCCTTGAAACATTTCTCCTAGGTCTTGAGTTCTCAACCTTTTCTCTCTTAACAACACCATGCAATATAGTTCGAGTCTTATTATTTTCTCTCCTTAAATTATTCCTCAAAGTTCTTGGACTCTCAGTCTTTTCTTTCTTCACAACATTCAAAATGCTCACATTTCCATTATCTTCTCTCCTAGGATTACTCCTCAGAGTTCTTGAGCTCTGGGTCTTTTCTCTCTCTACAACATCATTCAATATACTAGAACTCCCATTAGCTTCTCTCCCAGATGTGCCCCTCAAATTTTGTCTCCTACTCTCAGTCTTTCTCCACCTTGAATTGCTCCTCAAAACTGTTCCCTGGCTTTCAGTCATTTGTCTCGCCAAGTTACTCCTCAAAACTCTTGGTTTTTCATTATTTTCTTTATCCAACTGACTCCTCAAAATATTTTCAGTTTCTATGTTCTGTTCACTTTGATGGTCTTCCAAATTCTCCATGCCAAGCCCATTTCTAGAATCATTTTCTTCCTCATACCTTACAACTATCGAGGTCCCATTACCCAGAGCAAGTTCAAGCACGAATGATTTCCCATCTTCTTTTAAATTCTCTAAGAATATCATATAATGAGGATCTAAAACCTCACCAACATCATCCTTATCTACACCATTAACATTATCTGCACACCCAGCATCACTATCTACATCAACCTCCTGTGCCATATCATTTAGAAACCCCTCATAATCTGAATCAAGTAGCACTACTTCTGCAACAGACCCCTTATTTTTGTTGTTCTTGATATCACTGTTAATAGTTTGTTTTGAAGCCTTATAGCTACCACAGGTGAGCCTAAAATTCTCAGAGGCAATGCGCCTTCTCTTCAATCGCCTTGCCAACCTCAAATCATTATTGTAATCATGCTCTTCCTCATTGACTTTCCCACCGGAATCACTCACAGTCTCAATCTTCGAAATCTTCATGATATCTCACAAACAAATCTCTTAGGTAAAATCTTAACCAAAAATCCTCCTTCAGTCAATGCAAACCCAGGTAACTAAAAACAGAAGCTTCTATCTCCAATAATCTGCACAACAATTACAACAATACAAAACAAGAAAAAACTATACTTCAGTAAAACTAACTAAGAATGTAACCAAATATGCAACCTTATGCTCCTTGTGGTTGCTGAATACAAGTTGGAAATATAAAACCCTAAATTCAATATCATTCACAGTAATAAAATAAATAGCCTGAACCAAGGTATTGTTCTGCTAGTTTAAAAGACAAAACAATGCATAACAATCTACAAAGACACTGAAACAAACGAGGAGTACACTGACTTATATACATTTTAGTATTTTACAAGTAGACGCTGGCAATATGTGTGAAGGATGCCATCTCAGCTAAAACAAACACAAAATCTAAGATTAACAAGAAAACACACATGGTACAGAATTAAACAAATTTTACAAAAGAAAGAAACACAGAAACATTTCTTACATATGTTCTTAAGTTACTCTTCTTCTCTAACGGACTTCTTTGTGACACAAAAGAAAGAAACACAGAAACATTTCTTAAATATGTTCTTAAGTTACTCTTCTTCTCTAACGGACTTCTTTGTGACACAAAAGAAAGAAACACAGAAACATTTCTTAAATACGTTCTTAAGTTCTAACTGACCACCCCCATCACTCAATTAGTGTACTATATACGGTAGAGGATTGTTCTTAAAATTCAACAGCAATTGTGATTGATCCCGACTAACAGTTTCAAGTTTCAACTCAAAATCTAAATCTAAATGAAGGACGCCATTGTTCTATATCCTTCTCCAGGAAGAGGTCACCTAGTGACCATGGTTGAGCTAGGCAGGATTATACCCAGATATAAAGCCAAACCAAAACTGAACCAGACCCTTTAGATCAACAACATTTAGAAAATCCCCAGTCGGTGCCCACCCCCAGACAAACCACCAAACCAAACCAGAAGTCCCACCCACCCACACGCAAGCCAAAACTGAACTTTAATATAACAAGTAAGAAAAAAATTGAATTTGTGTGTGTGTGTGTGTGTGTGTGTGTGTGTGTATGTTAATGTATCAGTGTGTTTATGTTGTTAAGTATGTGCGTGTATGTTACCTGAGCAAGCGGCTTTCGGTGGAGACGTCGCTCTGGAGATTGGAGATGGGGCGACGGTGGATACTGGAGACTGGAGAAGCGGCGACGGTTGAGTGAGTGAGTGTGAGACACGAGATGAGTTGGGGATTTCAAACGAACAGGAGGTGGGTTTTTTTTTTTTTTTTTTTAACAAACGGGTACCCGCGGGTGTACCCATTCACCCGTTTTCAAAACAAGCCGAACCGGGTACGGGTAAAAAGGGTTACCTTATACTCTCTCTGTTTTTTTTTTAAATGTCGTTTTGAAGGTATAAAAATGACAATATATATTAAATTATTTAAATAATTCAATGTGTGCAGCAGGAAAGTTTTTTCCACTTACAAAATCAGAGCAAAGCTTTTCCCACCTACAAAATCAGAGAAAAAAGTCAGGTGGGAGACAGATGAAATTTTTTCATTAAAAGTTGTGTACAAACTTAAAAAGTCATTTATATTAAAACAGTGGAAGTATTATTTATCCAAGTACGGATTCATCGCAGGTTCAAACCCGTTTTATCAGGTCTAAATGTATAGTTTAACTTGGATGGTCCATGACCCGTGAATTTGGGCCGGATCTTTGTAAAATTTTTCGGGCCTTAGGTCCATGTGGTTTGATGTTTTAGAAAAGACCGAACGACTTACGCATACCCAAGGTTTTCTGAAACAACAAGTTGGTACCCAAAAGGTAGATCTGGCAAAACGGGTGGGTGGGTGGGCTGGGTACAGTTCGGGTCAAACAGGTACGGGTCAAATGGGTACGGGCCCTTATAAGGGTCGATATATACGGGTCCAATATTTTGGACCCGTGCCCTACCCTATACGGGAACTGGTGGACCCGTTCTTTCTCTCTCCAGATTTTAGTTTTTACGTTTCACCCCTAACAGTTTTCAATTATGACAATTACATCCCCAAAATTCCTACAATTTTAATTTTTTACATTTACACCCCCTAAATCAACTACTCTAAATTCAATTCAATTAAGAATATAAACAAATAGGAACCAAAATAAACAAATAACACATAAACAAACAATAACATATAATACAAAACTACAAATACCAACCAAAATAAATAAATACAAAATCACTAATACACAATTACACATAAACAAACAAAATAAGTCAATAAACAATAAATACCAACTAAAATAAACAAATACATAATCCAATATTCAACAAAAAATATTCTTAGGACAGCAAATGTTCATCCCACAGTGGGCGTGATAGAGTCTCTTGATTCCACAGTCTCGAGATCAGTCAATGACACATCAAGATCATCATCCGAATCATCATTCACCTCATCATCTACAAAACAATAATCAACTACAAATATTAATAAATGTAAATAATAAAATATAAGAAATATTATGTTAACATGTTAGTTCTGAAGAATTGAACTTTTTTTATTTCTGAAATGGCCACACTTATTTAGATATTCAACATCCAGTGCCTTGTCTAAAATACTTTTGAGGACCTATTGTTTTTCTCAAGTTTATTCAATGTCTATACACTCACTTCATTGAACCCCAAACACCAATTTAATTAAATCCAAAACCCAACCCCTATATCCATCAATTAACACTACATATAACATGTCAAATTCTAATTTGATCACATATGCAGGTAATATAATCAAAGTATATATATATATATCAAAAAGTAATGAATTATGTTATGCATGCGAAAATGTGTATCTCATGGAAATAAAAAGGGGCCACCGAATATTTAAAATGCAGTACTCAAGAACTCAATACAATTTCCACTCAAATTGCCTTAACTTCCAGCATTTTAAAACACCATGAAATCAATTTTCTCAAAGACATTCCAGCTGGGAGCATGCAAGTGTATTCAACCAACCAACCCTTAAATCAAATACATAACTCAAGCATCTCCCAAATGTTGTCCAGCCGAGTGCATGCAATTAAAGTATCCAGCCAACATCACAATTTATTGAAACAACCAAATGCATGCAAGTTCAATTAGCAAGCAAATTACATTCCATTTTAAAACTCAAATTCAACATGCAGCAGCATAAACTAGCAAAATTTCATGCTTACAAAAAGATTCCAGTAGCCAAACATAATTCAACCAACTTCCCACTATATCCTAGCCGAGTGTAAGCAAATAGGATGTCCAACAAAACATTGAATTAAAAACACTATTAAGTCATTTTCTAATATAACCTCCAGCAAGCTTAACAATTAAGAAGAAGAACCAACTCAAGCATTTTCTAATATCTTGTCCAGCCGAAAATATATTTATGCACACAAAAATTTCCAACAACATCACCAAGAGACAGAGTAGCCGAAAGCAATGGAACTAACATCCCACAACATCATGTTTAATATCAATTTCTTTGCACAACACATGAAAAGCAAATCAAAACTTTAACATGCAAGGATCATTAACATGCAAAGACATCAGTCAACATTTTTAAGGAAAAACAGTTTTGGAAATATAAATTTCAGTGACTAGCAAATACGCATAACCAATAATAATTGATTCCAGTATACATCCCTTATACATTTAAGTAAACCCCACTTGCAAAACCCATCAACCAGGGGAACCCAACACAAACACACTCAACGAAAACAACTCTACATAGATCTACGTACAGGGAAAGCTCAACCAGACAACAATATAAGTGTAAACAATGTTAATCTCACAAACAAAAATTAAAATACAAAATATTAACCATTCAAACAAAAAAGAAAACACAAAATATGTCAAAAAAACAAGAACAAACACACAAAATTAGGGGTTAGAGATTCATTACCAGTTGACGAGGATGAGTGACGGCAACCGGCGACTGTGGTACTGGGAATGGGAATGACTGACGACGACGAGTGATGAACTGACTATTAATCGAAGATAGAGACACCGAGACAGGGAGTTGAACTTTAGACGAAGAAGAATGATGAGAGATTGAGATGCGGCTGCGATAAAGTTACTGAGAATCTGAGAGTGAGAGATCAAAGATGAGATGAGAGTGAGAGATCAGAGATGAGATGAGATTGAGAGTGAGAGTGAGAGACGTGAATGGCTGAATGCGTGATAAAATTAGGTGTTACTATTAGGGATTCAAATTCATTAGTGTAAATACGGGTGCCCGCGGGTTCACTCGTATAAACCATGTGTATTTGGGCCGGGTACGGGTACGGGTCTCAAAAAAGGGGTTTAATAAATTGGACCCGTACCCTATATTTTTTACCTGGGTACAGTCCAACTCGCGGGTCCAGACCCGTTTTGCCAGGTCTACCAAAAGGTTTTGAAACGACAAATAGATACCTTCCGTCATGTTCTGTTAGTGATTTTTGTTTGATAATAGTGAAAAGACTAGAATGCCCTTGAAAGTTTGATATTTTAGTTTTTTATAAATTTAAAAATTTCTAAAAAACCCCCTAGGTTTGCTAATTTGACTAAATACCCCAATATATAAAAATTTTATAAAATAACAAAAACACCCCCGCCACCCGCAGTGCCAGATTCCGGCCACCACCATCGGGATCTGGCCGAAAAATTGTGTTACGACATAGACCCGTCAGATCTGTGTCGTAAAGCGTAGATCTGGCATTTTTCGGCAATATTCGTGGCTGATCTGGTAGGAAAAGGCCAGATCTGGCTGTCGAGGCTGGAATCTAGCCAGAAAATTGCATTACGTAACGTGTCGATCTGGCATTTTTTGACCAAATCCGTGGAGGATCTGGCCGGAAAAGGCTAGATCTACGGCCAGATCTGGTCGTCGAGGCCGGAAAAGGCCAGACGTAGATCTGGCTTTTTCCGGCCAGATCAACGCGTTACGACACAAATCTGACGGGTCTGTGTCATAACACAATTTTACGGCTAGATCCCGACGGTGGTGGCCGAAATCTGGTACTGCGGGTGGCGGGGGTGTTTTTGTTATTTTACAAAAATTTTATATATTGGGGTATTTAGTCAAATTAGCAAACCTAGGGGTTTTTTTAGAAATTTTTAAATTTATAAAAACCTAAAATATCCAACTTTCAATGGCATTCTAGTCTTTTCACTATTTTCAAACGAAAATCATTAACAGAACATGACGGAAGGTACCTATTTGTCATTTTAAAACCTTTTGAGTACCAACTTGTCGTTTCAACAAACCTTGGGTATGTGTAAGTCGTTTGGCCTTTAGAAAATAAAAGTGTTGCCCCCATTTGGTCCTTTCCAATTATACTCACATTAATTTCATTATATTATCATATAATAACAGTTGCACAAGTGTTGTTTATATAGGAATGTGTCATGAGAATTCAAGATTCAAAGATAGATGGACATGTAACAGGCAAAACGTGAAGAATTTATTCTCTCCCTTTACTACTCTTCCACCGTAATATATGCTACATATCAATTCAAGATTGTTCGGAAAATTGGGTGAAGGCCCATATTCGATGGAGAATATACTTTATATCAATATGGCATATGCTGGAAGCATTAGCACCTTTCCATGCTTTGGAATTGGTTAAAGCATCACGATTCATAAAACATGAAAAGACACCCCAAAAAAAAAAAAAAAAAAAAAATACAAAAGTGAATGGCCTAGTTTTAAAACGACTTTGCCAAAAAAGAAAAAAAAGTTGTGGTTGTAAAGAAATTACAGGTCACCCAATATCGTTGTTAGAAAGTGTACTTTTTGTTTTGAAGGCAATATATAGAAGTTGGAATCTCATTCAATGGGCCATTTGGTAGAAAATTGGTACATGCTAACGAATCCAATCTTCCACATTTAAGAAATTTATGCTAGTTTTTGTCATGTTAAAATCATTAGGCTTTGATGAAGATGGAGTGCGGCGGGACGTCATGGTCAGTTTCCAATAAAATTTAGGGAGAACGATATCTTCCCACCCAGGGTTTAGCGAAATAATATTTGCCACCCGCCAAGTTTCAAAACAACACTTTTCCACCCATTGTTAAATTCAAACGTTAATTTTAACAGTAAAAAGGGTATTTTTGTCAGTCAGACTGCAAATATAATAAATAAATTAATATCATATGAATATTATGAATAAAAAATTAAACTTAAATCTTCCATACAATAAAATTTTACATAATTCTTCCATATACAAAAATCTTCCGTATAAAAAGATTATACATAATTCTTCAGTAAGACTAAATTTGCCTTCCATAATTCTTCAATACAACCAAGAAATTACTTCACATAAACCTTCCATACAATCCAGATTTTGCTTAACAGAACTGCTCTAAAAAAACAGAATTTTGTTTGGGTGAGGAATTTCGTCTAATAGATGGTGGGTGAGTTGGCTGTGGGAAGGTTGTAAATGATGGGCAATTGCCGACGACCAAGTAGTTACACACAACAATAATCAAATAAAGTAGAGGGAGCGAATTGAAACAGAGAAGGAAAAAGAGCAAAGGATTCTGCCTTCACAAATTTTCAACCCAAAATTTGGTTCACATACATCTTCCAAACAACTCAGAATTTGGTTTACAGAAATATTCACTTCTAATTCCATCAAAAATTCCTCCACCTCAACTCCATGAACATAAATTCATAATAAACAAAACAAGAGAAAAAGAAAATAGTAAATCAAACCCATAAAATCCATGAAAATAAATACAAAAATAACTCCTTTTGACATTGGTTGTGTGATATAAATTATAGAGCAAGGCTGCCAACACTGGCGGCTAGGGTCGTGAGTAATTGTGGTGGGCTTGTTGGAGGAGAGAGGGAGGTTGCCACCCAAGGTGGTGGGTGAGAAAGATGTTCTTGCATAAATATGATAGTGAATTGGGTTTTTAAAAAAAAAGATTTAGAATATTTTTTAATTATAGCAAATTTTATAAAATTATAAACTCAAATGATAAGGGTATTATTGTATTTTTATAATTTTATTCTTGTCAAAAAACAGATTTCATTGACAGATCTTAACTATGGGTGAAAAAATGTCATTTTGAAACTTAATTGGTGGGAATGTGTGTTTCGTCAAACCTTGGGTGCAAAAAATCGCTCTCCCTAAAATTTAAAGATGCGGTCTGAAATGCTGAAAGTAACTGCTACTTTGAATCAGTTTGAGAATTTTTGTTTTGTGGAATTTTTTTGCATTAATGAATATGACTCTTTAATCGCCAGTTCTGTGACATCTACTATTCATTTTTTTTTCTTTTATTTACCGGTTCTTTAGCATCTAAATAATAGTTTTAAAAAATTAAAATATTAAATTATGCCAGTTATAAAACGTGACACTTTCTACCAAAATCTTTTTGAAAAAGTATCATCATTAATACCCTTTTAAAAGACTCATAGAGTCATAGTCTCATATAACCATAGATTTCTTTTTTGTTAATAAATTAATCGAAAATACAGAAACCAACCCCTAACCCAAGCTTTTAACAGTTCTCAATTAGACCCCGCCGTTAGTACTCTCACGTTACTTTAACCGGGAGAGGATAGAATAGTAATTGACCCCTCTTTTACAATTAGTTGCAATTAATTCCATTATTAATAATGAATAAATATAAAAAAACTTAAGCTTAAACACCCCAAAACCTAACTCCAAGAGTCCAAGTTAGGGATGGGCACGGGCCAGGGCGCGCACAGGGACTGCCCAAGGGGATTTCCCGATCCCAGCCCGAAGCCCGTTCGGGGAATCCAAGAAAAAAAACCCGTTCCCCAAATGGCCCCGAATTCCCCGTTTGGGGGTTTTTTGTATCCTTAGTTTTATTATCCTTTTCTCCAAATTATATATACCAACAAAAAAAAAAAAATTAAATATATAATATACATATTAAACGTAAAGACCAAATCATTAAAAAATAAATTAAATCTATAATGTACATATTAAATATAAAAACCATCATACTAATATACAATGTATAATGTATAATGTCAAATGTATACAATGTATAATGTATAATGTTAAATGTATACCAAAAATAATGTATAATATATAATGTCGAATGTATAACTTTTGTTTCATAGTATTAACATATTATGTGTAATATTAATATTAATATATATATTACAAATATTTATAATGATTTAGTATATTTAATCTAGTTTTATTTATTACCTATTTGTATATAGTTTCATAAAATACTTACATAATTATAATTTGTCATTGTATAATGTATAATTAATTTTCAAATATTAAAATTATTATAGGTATATATGATTGATTTTTAATTATTAATATATATAATATACGGGCCAGGGCAAAACCTATCTCGACCCGTCCCCAAATTTCGAGGCCAATTTTGGACCCGATCCCGGCCCAAAGCCCAAACGAGTCGGGGAAAATCCGCCCCGTTCGGGCTAGGTCGGGGCAGGTTCCCGTGGGACAGGACTTTATGCACATCCCTAGTCCAAGTGAGTACAAAACTTCCCACGACAACCGCTTCCTCACCCACTCTAACATTGCGGCTCACCTCTCACCCTCCTTCAAAACCGGCGGCTCACCTGTCATTCTTCTTCATAGCAGTTGCCGGTCCACCCCTTACCCTCCCATGCAACCCAAGCCTTCCAAATATCCTCACAGTTACTAAAACAAAATCAAATAGTGGTTTTATTTTTTAGATTTGTATGTTTGTAGACGTTAAATGAGTATAGGGTGTTGAGGAAAATAAAAAAAAGAGAGTATTTAGTATTGAGAAAAAGAAAAGGTATTTGATATTAAGAAGGAAAAATGGGTATTTGGTAGGGATAATTTTTCTAATTTTTTTTTTTTTTTATTAGAAGAGGGTGGTGGTTTTTGTTTTATGACGTGGCGGAGATGTAAGAGGGCATTAAGGTCATTTAGTTAAACATGTTGGTTTCAACGAGGAAGAACTGACGGCAGGGAGTCTGAGTGAGAATGACGACAGAAGATTGTAATGACGAATTTGCCCTTTTGTCGTTAGTGATTAAGTAGTAACGTTTGTTAGCAACAAGGGGAAAGCAAAAGTCACTTTTAAATTTGAATTTTTTACCTTTTCGAACAAAAGACTCTTCCCTAACAAGCGGTTGCAAACAGGTAATCTCCCGGTGACCAGTTACCAGCCATATAAAAACTTATTCGGCTTGAAGATCTACATCAGCAAGACCACCTCAACTGAAACGCAAGTTTCGCCTTCAAACACGTACGCTATAAACCAGTAGTTTGTATAGTAACTGCCTAGAAACTCCTCCCAAAACATTCTCTACATCTCATCTCGTTAACCAATCTCTCCACCAAACGACTCGTCGTTTTGCTTCTTCCTTCTCATGGCTTCGACGCTTGAATCAACCACCGATAACCTCTCCAAACTCGACATTGATGGCGGTTTCGCCAATTCCGCTCCTAATCTACTGAAAAATCTTTCTACCCTTTCCTTTGAGCAGGTACACCATTGTAGAGTTATCATATGCTGTGTTTTATTTGGTTTTTGTTAAGTTTGTTTGTGATTTGAATTTGGTGGTGATGGTGACGGTGACGCCGACATGGCAGATTGAATTGGCTAAGATGTTGATGGAGATGGGACAGAGTCATTTGTTTGAGCAGTGGGCAGAGCCTGGCGTTGATGACGAGGAGAAAAAAGCTTTCTTTGATCAGGTAATTCATTTTTGTTTGTCAATTATATTGTGTGTTGTGGATGTGTATGGTGAATTATTTTAAATTTTTGTGGCTATTTATTTGTATTTGGTTTACATTCAAGTGTTATCATTCATCCCATGTTCAAGTTTTATCATTATATAGGATGAATGACAAGATCATTGGGACGGATAAAATATTGTTAAATTCGAATGCATTATAAGAGTTATATTTGAGTGAAATAATGAGAGTGATTTGGAAACAAATTAATCTTGTGATAGGCTGATAGTTAGATCTCTTTTAATAGTTTTGTTAAAGTTGAGGTCATTTGTTTATCTGATCTCACAGCCTTTGAAAAATTAAATGATGTGACTATGTCTGAGCGTAACTGTAGTCAAAACTTAGAAAGTATAAATGTAAAAGTAAGAAGTTTATTAATTTTAGTGTTGCCATTAAACCGTCCAGTGGAATTTTTTTTTCTTTATTTAGCATAAGAAAATGATTTATTTATTTTGAGTACATGCATATATTCTTAATGAAATGGTAGAGTTAGAAAAAGAAATGTTGGTTAGACATATTCTTGCCTATTGTTCTGTTCTTAAGTTTTAAAATGAGTCTCTATGATAAGGATATAAAAAGAAGTATTTCTGTGATGGCTCCTGATTCTTTGATTAGTGTCAAAGTATGTATTTTTCTCTGATTTTTGTTCTTATAATTTTGTGTCCCTGTTCCTTTTAGGTGGCTCGGCTTAACTCAAGCTATCCTGGTGGTTTGAAATCTTACATTAAAACTGCTAGAGAACTTTTAACGGACTCAAAAGCTGGGAAGAATCCATTTGATGGCTTCACTCCTTCTGTATGTAAATTTAAATTTCATGCTTCTTAAACTTACAATTTTCAGTTTTAGTGATTTAACCAACTGAAAATTATGTTAAATTTATAGAATTTTAATTATGAATTTCAATCCAATATCCAACTTTCAGAAAGTATTTCCTGGTGTATAATAATTGAGATAAGCAATTTTTAGACATGTCTGCAAATATAAATGTGTTTGTTGATTGGTTAGCAAGAATTGCAATTTGATTATCAATCAACATTTATTGTGATAAAGCTATATGGTATTTTTAGTTGATAATATGGGAATTCATAAATAAGGGCCAGAAGTCATCTATCCACATAATTTCATTTGGTTTATGTTATGTCTACTCGATTCTATGCTTCAGTTTCCTTGTTAAAAGCAAAATGCTCCTTTTGTGCTTGGCCTATTTTTATACCAGCTCCTTGATAATTTTGGCTTCCCCCCCAGGACGGAATCAGCAAAATTGCATAAAATATAGTTTAAATAAGCAGAAGATGGATTTTTAGTTTTATAACAATTGAGTGACACCAAATTCCATAAACTGTAGCTCAATCCACTCTGCTTGGGGGAGGGGACTAAGAAGTGTGTCATTCACTTGAGGTTATATAGCTGGAGAGAATGATGTTTGATTCCATTAATATCAGCTGTTTAACACAACAAATAAATGAACGAGTAGAATTTGGCTGATACATTGCCAACAATTTTTGCAGGTCCCAACAGGAGAATCGTTAACTTTTGGCAATGATACCTTTATCAATTATGAGCAGGAAGGAGTTAAGGAAGCTAAGAATGCTGCCTTTGTTCTTGTCGCAGGTGGTCTTGGGGAACGCCTTGGATACAATGGAATTAAGGTGTGTACTTTATCATCGTATTAATTGGGTTTTCAATAATTTTTGATAATCGTAGTATATATAACTGTTTTGTTTTATAGCTTAGTTAATTTTACTTTAATTTATGATTTTATCTCTCCTTTTTCCTAGTTATTGCATCTCACAAATGCAGTGGTAATGATAATCTTATCTTTCTATTTTCATACCACTCATCTGTCAAAAAATGTTCAAGTTTATTTACGTTTAAGTTTATGGACTTGTTTTTCAATCTGACAGTCCTAAACATCGAAGATGGCTGACCTTGTTGTTGTATAGTTGACAAAACCACTAATGATAACTTCAACTTTAAATCAGTTTGAAGTTGTACTGACATCAGTAACTAATAAGTTTTTAACATCTTGCAGGTGGCTCTTCCTGCAGAAACCACTACTGGAACGTGTTTTTTACAGAACTACATTGAGTGTATTTTGGCTCTTCAGGATGCTAGCTGCGAACTCACACAAGGTTTGCCATCAGCAAAAGCTAAATATATGTAAATACTGATAGTAAAGTAGGTGGTCATGCTAGACTTGAAACAGTGTGATTTCGATTTTGTATGAAAACTATGAAATTATGAAATCAGACTTAGTTCTCCTCCTTAAGTTCATAGTGTGCATCACTTTCTATAAGAAAATTTATGTAGCTTTTTCTCAACTTTTCAAGCAATGATGTCTCTTTCAAATTTGTAGCAGAATGTAAAGAGATTCCTTTTGCTATCATGACGTCGGATGATACACATTTGTGCACATTGGAGCTTTTAGAATCAAATTCTTATTTTGGAATGAAACCTACACAAGTAAAACTTCTGAAGCAGGTACATGATTGGTTGTTGAAGTATTTCTTTTATTTATAAATTAAATACCATAATTTGATGCCTTGGAATATTGGTCATAGTTGTAGAACAGCTCTATTAAAATACCAAGTTTACAATTTGTTTCAGGAAAAAGTTGCATGCTTAGATGATAATGATGCTCGGATTGCTCTGGATCCTAAAAACAAGTACAGAATTCAGGTAGTTATTCTCCGTAATATTTTTTATAAGTGAGAAAATCTCAGAGTTTATGTAATCTCTCTAACCTTAAATATTCAGTTCATATTTGTTAGTTAACACTTTTTTGTTTGTATAGACAAAGCCTCATGGCCATGGTGATGTGCATTCTCTTCTTTATTCCAGTGGCCTTTTGAAGACATGGTATGTTTCAAATGCTTTGTTCATAATTTATTGAATTAGGTCATGTTTATGAAAGTTATTATAGTCAAAATTGTCCCTTTTCTCTAATTACTGGTTTATGTGTTACCACGAGGATTTTTGTTTTGTGAACTTTGGTGTCGTATGTGCTTTACTTTTTTGAGTAGGTGATGAATACAGTTGAAAACACTGTCCTCTAATCTGTATTAGGCCATTACCTGAAAGTAAATGATAGTCATTAAGTATGAGATAAGAAAGAGTTCTAATTTACACCTCAAGCCATCTGTTTGATAACTTCACTCCCCTATTTAAGGTACTTATTCATTGGACTTCAATCCTGATGAATTGGCATCGGGAGTAACTTTCTTGGTTTCCACATACTCACACCCATATATTTGAGAAGATAGCCTATCAAAATTTGCCATAATGAATATGTTCATCAAGTTGCATCTTATAGATCTACTTGAATTTTGGTTCAACAATCTGCAGTATCATAATTTTGGTGGTGTTTTGTCATATTTTCAGGCATGATACTGGTGTGAGATGGGTTCTTTTCTTTCAAGATACCAATGGACTTCTGTTCAAGGTGGAGTTGCTTTAATTTCACAGTCTCTTATAGAATTACTTCTGGTTAAATATAGTTGTACTTGGCTATACGATAAACGTACTTTATTTTTATGTAGGCAATTCCAGCATCATTGGGAGTTAGTGCTACCAAACAATACCATGTTAACTCTCTTGCTGTTCCACGTAAAGCGAAAGAAGCTATTGGAGGCATAACCAAGCTTACTCATGCCGACGGTATGTTATAAAATGCTTTTTTCCTTTCACTAAAGCCCAAGGAATTCATGTATTAGATTATGTTTCTCTATTTGTAGGTTATACTGCTTATTTGGGTGAAACCAAAGTAATCATTTTTGGTTTGGGAGGGAAGAAGGGTTGTTAAAGACTTTAAATTAATTCCACATATTGTTTTTTCTGGACGCTAGCCTCCTTGGTGAAGGAACAAACATCACCAATAGGGAAAGTTTAACTATTTTCCTTAACCTGCACGTGAATGAGATTTTGAAAACTTCTTTTAGATTCACAATCATTTTGACATTAAGGGTGTGTTTGGTTAGGGCTATGGAAAGAAAACTCCGATAATCAATCTTTAATTCCGGAGATTCTCTTGTTTGGTTGTCAAGTAATAAAAGATTTCGGTAATCTTTCAATACCAATAGTGATTACTGTGGGTTAAATAGGAGGTAATCAGATTACCTCTTCAAGGGGTGGTATTTAAAGATTACCAAGGTAATCTTAATTTATACCCATTTTGCCCTTAATTAAATACCATTCCGGACACAATTGCTCTCAAATGTCTACTAAATAACAATCAGCCCAGACCCCCTACATTTTAGAATTTAGCTAAAACACCCCAGAAACAAAAAGTTTAAAAGTTAACAAAATAGCCTCGACCACCAAAGACCACCGCCGGCCACCATCCACCACCGCGGGCCATCGGCAATAGTCATCAGATTGATACACAACCGACGAGATTTGGCCGGCGGTGTGCCGATTTGGCTGTTTCTGGCTAGATCGAAGGCCGTTTTATAGATCGGCCATTTGTGGCCGACCAGATCCACAACGATCTATGTTTTCGGCCTTCCAACCAAATCAGCGTGGATTTGGCTATTAGGAGTGTATACGAGCCGAGCTTGGACACTTGAGCTCAGTTCGTGATGAACAGTGTCAAGTTCAAGTTTGAGCTGAGCTCGTTGCTTGAATACTTGGGCTCTAGCTCTAGCTCGCGAGTATGGGTGGGTACTCGAGCTTGAACAAGCTCAAGCTTTGAGTTTATTGTGAGAAATAGGTTGTTTGTCATTTTAAAAACTAAAAAAAAAAAAAAAAAGTTACAAAACTTGCAATTTGGCCCTTCAAGCGTGATGAGGCGCGCGAGACAATCGCACCAAGCTTCGCCCTGATCGAACTCGGCTCGACCCATTAAACGAGCCACTCGAGCTCAAGTTCAACTCGATTGACTTCGAGTCGAGTTCGAGCTTTTCATGAGTCGAGCTCGAGAACTACTTGACTTGTTTCTTATCCCTAGATCCGGTTGTTTTCGGCTAGATCCACAGTGATCTAGTTGTTTTTGGCCTTCGATTGGGTCGAAAAAAGCCAAAACGGCACATGACCAACTTGATCTCGCCGGTCGTGCACTGTTTTGGTGATTGACGCCGGTGGCCGACGATGGTGGTATTAGGTGGCTGGGGGTATTTTGTTAAAATTTAAACTTTGTTGTTGGGGGTGTTTTAGCTAAATTCTGAAATATAGGGGGTTAAAAGAATCTATTTAAATAATAATAATATTATTATAATGATATTAAAAAGGCAGGGCAATTCAGTTAAAGCCTCTGTTGATAATATTTTATTCTTCCCAACCAAACATCTTAATTATTTATACCCACTAATCTAATCAAATATATTGATATAATATTTCTCCACAATCTTCAAGGTAATCTATCTTGGTGGTAATCCTACCTTTTCAGCAATAAAACATTTTTTGAACCAAACGCATCCTAATTATAATGAAAAACTGATAAGTTTAACACATTTGAATATTTTAGAAGTTACGGAAATTTTGCAAGTTAGGAGGGGAAAAGGCTTGTCTTATTTACAGAGATCTTCATGGTCCATGATAGTTTAATTTATGTTCAATCCTTTCCTTCTTGTGTATCCCAGGGTTATGTTTTTTCATGTGATGTTAACAACATTATATTTACCATAATGTTTTTATCTTTAGTTCTCCACACTATCATTGTGTAACATAATAATAAATACTATAAACCACACTCTGCTAAACTAGCATTGGTGCTTATAATTTAGGCTTAATTACTAATTTGAATTTAATTAAACTTCAGGGAGATCTATGGTGATCAATGTAGAATACAATCAGCTGGATCCTCTGCTTCGGGCGACTGGGCATCCCAATGGAGATGTCAATTGTGAAACTGGCTATTCTCCTTTCCCAGGAAATATTAACCAGGTAATTTCGAGTGCAATCTTATTTACATATTTCTTTTTTTTTAAATGTATCTTGTTAAATGCTAACCTCACTAATTTTATCCAATTATGACTGTTGGTTCAGTGGTCATTACACAAGTTTTAGTTACTTTTGCAAGTTACGCTTAAAAATGAATGCTAGAAAGATTGAAAGAACATGTTTGATAATCACAAGAATATATCGGTTAGTATATCTACATTATGAATGCAAAATCTTTTTAGAATTTCAAAATATTTTATTGATGAAATGATGAGGCTTTGCTGAAACTAGAAGGTTCTTGTCTTCAGCATTTCAATGTTACATTAATGCACAGTTTGATCTGAATTTTGGTTGGCAAGACATACTCTTGCATATATAATGTTTTCTGCATAGGTTTGACAGTGTTCAATATTTTAACGTTTGCTATTTATTTACTCTGCAGTTGATTTTGGAACTTGGTCCTTACCTTGAGGAGCTCAAGAATACTGGAGGTGCAATAAAGGAGTTTGTTAACCCAAAGTAATTCTCTTTTTACCATTACATCTTACTAGATATCATTTTCTGCTTTGGGATTGCAATTCATGGTGTTTGATTGCTTGCATCAATCAAGAAATTAAGTTTTCATTAGATCAGAGTTCTATTTGATGTACAAAATCAGTTTTTCTCCAAACTTTTATTGTTGCTGCAGAGCACTGCTTGCCTTGACTGAATATTTAGTGCAACTCAAGTGCAGTAGAATGATTCTGTAAATGAATTAATAATGATGATAGTTCAATAACTGTATAAGTGGATAATGAGTGGAAAACTTCGGAGAATTTTCATTGTTTACCTAAGTATTCTGCTCAAGGAGATTGCTAATGAATGAGAAGATAAAATTTAGTATTACACTTAGTAGGAAGCTCCTAGTGATCTTGGATTCCTTGGTAGGCTAAAGAAGTTGAATTTAGTATTACTGCCAATTATGTGAGAAAAAAATATTCTGGGCTTGATCCCAAGTTATTGAAGTTTTGATGCGTATATGTCGTTATTTTAGCTTCACAAGTCCATGCTTGTAATAAATAAGAAGGTAAACCTGAAATTATGTCGTGTTGTCATCTCATTTTGGTGCAGATACAAAGATTCTACTAAATCTTTATTCAAATCCTCAACTAGGCTTGAGTGTATGATGCAAGATTATCCAAAAACATTGCCTTCATCTGCAAGAGTCGGATTTACGGTAACTTTTTCTCCTTAGATTTTCAGCACTCAAAATTCAATTTTCTTGTCTTGGCTTGGGCTTATTCCTCTTAATGGGTCAGGCCTTTTATATTTGAGCTAACAAGAATTGCTTTTCTCATGGTTCTGTGCTGTTACTCTTGAGGTATTCTTATTATTGGCATAATCCTTACTAAATGACCAATTGTTATGTCACTGCTTAGGTGATGGATACATGGCTTGCTTACGCACCTGTAAAGAACAACCCAGAGGATGCTGCTAAGGTATAAATATGTTTTGATGATCCTGAATTGTTCTTGGAGTCCATTATATTCTATTAGAAGCTCGTCTTAAGTCCCTCATAGGTTTTCACATTAGATGGTGGATTCAAGCGAAGTTGAAAATGAATAGTCTTGCTGCAACTTAGATATCAACATTTCAAAATGAATTAGGAATTCCAAATATTCTTGGGAATTCTTGATTTAGAATTTTATTGTTTGAGGTGGAAAATTTTTCAGTGGAATAATAAAGTTTTTTATCTTCCTCATTTTAATCTCTATATTAGTTTGACCTTTCCTCTTGGATGCTTGAGAAGTAAGTCTTGAAGTTTAAAAGATCATATACATTACATTGGTTGCTGGTCCTTGTATTCGTATCTGGATATGTATAATTTTTTAATTTAGACTATTGTTTTTTGTCTCTGCTTGAAAGAGCTCCTTCAAAATCAAGGATGTTTGTGATTACATTATGATTGTTCACAGAGATATGCTGCCAGTGTTCTAATATTGATTAGTGGAAGTTTGACTGTTATATGGAAAATTGTAGCAAACAATTACATTACATCTTCTTTTAGATTTTGTTAGTCTCTAAACTAATTTTTAGAATCTTTGATTTTTTTTTTCAATATATTCATACATATGCATGATTTATTTAACATGGTGGCTTTCAATAGTTACTTAGCTCCATCTTTTTTCCATTTAATATTTCATAGTTGGGGAATGCTTTAAATTTTTGGTTGGGAAGATTTCGCTGACAATGGATGTGTTTCTGCTTTTAGTTCTGAAATTTATACTCAAATCTGCTTTTATCTTTTATTGCTGATTCAGGGATTGAAGTATCAGTACTGATGCGTCAAGTTTCATTCTTTTTTTTCTAAAAAATTGTTTTTAATTTTATGAAGGTGCCAAAGGGAAATCCATATCATAGTGCAACTTCTGGAGAAACGGCCATCTATCGAGCAAACAGCCTAATTCTGAGAAAGGTGATTGTATTACTCTATTGTTTTAAGTATTAGAATCTTGCTCTCTTTCTCAAACTAATTTGTTTGAATTTCTAATATTTTCTATATGTCAGGCTGGCGTCCAAGTGGGTGATCCTGTGGAAGAGGTCTTCAATGGCCAAGAGGTAGAAGTGTGGCCTCGTATCACATGGAAGCCAAAATGGGGGCTAATATTTTCAGACATCAGAAAGAAAGTTGGCAAAAATTGCTCCATTTCTGAAAAATCAACATTGGTCATCAAGGGCCGTAATGTCTTTCTCGAAGATCTCTCTTTGGACGGAACTCTTATCGTTGATGCTGTTGACAAGGCAGAGGTATGTGTTACTTCAACTTCATACTACTAAATATGGAAGAAGAAGCTGGGAATGAAAAAAAGAATGGCTGATGTGATGAAATTTGTGTATATTCCTTTGAACAGGTGAAAGTAGAAGGTTCAGTGCAGAACAAGGGCTGGACAATTGAAAGCGTCGACTACAAAGATACTTCAATACCAGAAGAAATAAGGATCCGGGGTTTCAAAATCAACAAAATCGAACAGCTGGAAAAGAATTATAATGAGCCTGGCAAGTTTAGCTTGAAGCCTTGAAAGTGAACACATACAGGGAGACAAACGTCCTCCATCCTTTTTATTTTATTTTATTTTAATTACTCTTATCTGTTGTTATTAAGCATAGCATTTTACCCATTCATCGGGTTAGGAATAAATCTCATTGTTCCTTGCGTAGTTATTATTTATAAGTTGGTCTAAAGCCATTTTTTTGTTTGAAGATGATGATATTATCCTCCTTAAGGTTAAATTTCTTGGATGAATTTTTTTAAGTATTTTAATTCTTTCCCATTCTAGCAAAGAATGAGAAAATTGTATAAAGAGAGGCGAATCTTGCCCTTGTAGCTTGAACAGAAATCCGTATGCCCTTCTTTTTTTTTTTTTTTTTTATAATTTTTAATATTGTTAATACTCCGGGATTTGGTTAGTGACATTGAGTTTAATTTAATAATAATGCTACGGACATCGGAATTGTGTATCGAATTTTTATATTGAATTACGTGTTATCACATTCAGACTAACCACGTATCACCATTAACAAATATTTTATGAGCGAACGGTCGTTCATTAACTATGGATGGTTGTTCATTGTTATTAGATGGTAGTCTATTATATGTGGACATTTAGCCATACGAAAGGAACGATGGAGTCCCGTTTATATTATATGGATGAAAGTCTATTTACTATAAATATGCATCCATATTTAATGGATATTTGTTCAAACTATAAATTAAAAAAAATTAAAAACAAAATTAATAAATATCCGTTTAAATGTTACGGATGACCATCCTTTAATAATGGACGGATGTTCACTGTTATTGAGTGCCCGTTAAAATTATGGATGCTCAGCTAAATTATATAGACGGATCTCCGTTTTCAATGGTGGTGAAAGAGAGGGGAATGCTGAAAAAGCATTGAAAAGATGTGAACGTGGGTTGAAACGTCAACTTTAAGTCTTAAACAGTGAAGAATTCTTTGGTTTTGTGTCTGAATGTGGATAATATATGGCTGCCTCATGTTGATTATGGGAAATGTGCATGAATAGTATCTTTATTTTAAAGTTTTCTTTTCACATAAGTATATTTGCTTTACATGTATTGTGTCATCCTTTTATTTTCTTATTAAAAAATATAATATCTAAATGTAGTTAAAAGAAATGATGTGAAGTGTGAAAATGGACACTAGCAGCATCTTCAAGTTGATTTTTTTTTTTTTAAATCTTTTTATGTCAATGACTGGTTTTAAAAATATTTTTATGTCAATAGACGGCCGTCGACAGTCAGTCCATTGAATATGGATACCCATCCATATAAGATGGACGACATCTATTTTTATTATTTTATAAATTTATAATTTAAATTATGAACGTATGTCTATTCTAAGTAGATATCCGTTCATCATTTTTTTTGTGAACACTCGTTCATTTATAATGACCGACTATTCATCAAATATGGATAGATGTTCGTAATTATTGGATAACTGTTCATTCAAAGAATATGTGTTTTCTCGTAACATTTGACTGAATATCACGTCCTTCGATGCAAAAATTCCCATGATTCTTAATTTAGATGGTATGTGTTCTTGACAATGTTCAGTGCTGGCAGCCTGGTTTCTGCAACCTTTCATTGACGGCAGAATTAGAAAGCATCCAATCGCCTCGAGGTTGACGGCAGAGACAAACTGTCATTTATGATTTCCAAAATCCAAGTTTGTTGGCTCATGTGTCCCTGTCTCGTTCCCTTCACTAAAATTTGAGTGGCTCTTCGTGTAGAGAGGCTGTAAACGTCTTTTATACAGTTTGGCCTTTCCCTCAAGCAAGGGATTTTGGTTTTGTTGTAAGAATAATAGACAAATGCAGTACTTCATATATTCAATATTCATAGTTCCAACAGTGTTAATTTAGACGGATATCACAAGCTTTACTAAATTAAAATTCAATTTAGAGAAGAAACTTTATCCTTTACACGAAAGGTCAATAAGTAACGGAAATTGTTGTGAATTTTCATGTTAGTTATTCAAACAAGTAAATAATATTTAGTTTATACTTCTCATACAGGTTCCTCGCATAACCTTCAAAATAATAAACCATGAAATTTTTAATTAAAGAATATTCATATAAAATTATATGCGGAAATCTGACTGCCTTATTTATCCCAACATGGTTTACATGGCACAAGTCCAGCCTTATAAATTTAGAGAAGACTATTAATTAAGCCACATTTTTTAAGTCAAATAATTGATTATTGATAATTAGAATTCAAAGTTCTAGGTTATTATCAAAAGTTACAAGCTAAGCCTGAGGACTTATATGCATCAATTTGTCCCTTTCATTGTCATTGTAATTGTGTTCTGCCTCCACGAAGTTTCTCTGTAAGTTCTTAACAAATAACACGCTCTATACTCGTCAATTCTTCCATAATTTGTACTTCACAATTGTACAAAAATGACTTCGTAATTTTCCAATTCTACGATCAACTTGTGCATGCATTAGTCTATATATATATAGAGTTTAGCTCTCTCTTACACCAAACATTTGCAAGCATTTTTGCAAAAAAACAGTTAAAACGTTCATCGGTGATCATTGAAGTACTTGCCAATTGCCATTATGTGTCCCCTTAACTCAGCTGACTTGCACAGGATATTCACAAAGCTCGACAAGAATGGCGATAACCTCCTGAGCCTGGAGGAGCTGAACTGGCTTCTTGAAAAGATTGGAGTTCATTACAGCCTGAAAGAGCTCGAGTCATTAGTCGGAAAACGAACCTTAGACTACAATCAATTCTTGTTCTTCTGGGGTTCCATATCGAAAAGGAATAGCAGCAGCAGCAGTAATAATGGTAGTGACCATGAACAAGAGAACGATGATGATCAGACAGGTGTCGTTGATGATGTCGACGAAGAGTCTGACCTAGCTAAGGCGTTCAACGTGTTTGACATGAATGGAGATGGGTTCATTACTAGCGAGGAGCTTCAGAATGTTTTGTCGAGACTTGGATTGTGGGATGAGAAGAGTGGGAAGGATTGTAAAAGAATGATTTGCGCGTATGATACCAATTTGGATGGTGTTCTTGATTTTGAAGAATTCAAGAACATGATGTTGCAGACTAGTTCTTAATTTATTTCTGTACATAGGACTTTTCTCCAACCCTTTAGTCAGCCTGCTAGCGAGCATAGAATCTGACATCCGCATATTTTTGTTACTGTTCATGTATATATATTATTCGGTTCTTTTTTTTCCTTTTAATTTCTTTAAACCATTGGCATTTCTGGAAACTACTGCGGCTGCTATCAAAGAATCAGCTTAGAGTATATAGCAACATTAACTATATATTGAACTGCTTCATGTTAATATGGCATTCAGAGTTCGAAATTCTGCTCATAATGTTTATATATGTGATATTTATAAATGACCATTCTAATTGCATAATCTTATTATGTCAGCACGATAAATTGGTGAAATTGTTCTTTATAATTTTTTCCCTAGTTAATACATTTTCTTAGATTCTTAAAAAAAAAATATATATACATATATCCTTAAACACATATTAAAGAAGGTTACCTCTGCATAGTAATAATTATCTGTATATTACAAAAAAATATATGTTATGTAAAATTAAAGGTTTAAAATGAAATAAAATATTTATTTAAAATTATTTGGGACAATGATTTATGCTTTAGAATTTTTATCACATCTTTTACCTTACGAGTATGTAATAACTCGTTAGCATGTATACCTTCTTGTTGAAGCTAAAATATTTTTAGTTTCTCAAGCATGTTTAAAGTTTCATGACACAAGACTTTTTGTATTTCTGTACTATCATCCTTAGGATTATTTTCTTTCTCTTCTTGTCTAATTGCAATAATGATTTCTCATTTGATTAAAGCATACACGATTTATTGTTCATTTGGATAATCGAATGAGACATTAATATCTATTCGATTAGTATAGTGAAGTTGTCGAATCTGATCACTCAATTCTATAGTAACTTTTTTATTCTCCTAATCCACTTCATTTGTAACTTATAATTCATTGACATTAGTGGTCCTAATTTTGCAGCGATTAAAACTATTGACAATTGTTTGTGGCTTCACATCAATTGACCATGCATCAATTGCATTTACAAATCCATCAAGGACACTTATTTTTGCTGGTTCTAAGAAACGATCTTTTATCCGTTTCAAAAATAGGCAATTGAAGCTCTAAATTGAAATCCTAATATTACTAAAATATGAATTGAAATCCTAATACTGTACTACTAAAACATGAATTATAAAATAAGAAATTAAAACTATATTTTTTGTAACTACACCTCCATTAAATTATAACATCTTTATTACTCCTTATAGTAATAAAATTAATTAATTTCACCATTATGACTATACAGAGATTTTACTGTATTATACTTACAAGGAAATCTTATAAATATTTTCATATAAAGAGGTGACAAAAAATGAATGGAAGGGTAAAACATAAAGTCAAACTCATTAAATTCACTCTTTCATTTATCTTTTGTCACATCACTTTATATAAAGATATTTATAAAATTTGTTTATAAATGTAGGATTACTCTTAAAAATTAGAACCTACGAATATGAAAGCAGGAATCACTTGTTGAATTCGGCATAGATATTATCCTCTTTCTCTGTCTTTTAAAAAAAGGGGAGAATAATTTCTATGATGGGATTTAGTAGACTAAGTTCGTAATTTGTGCAAGGCAATATTGNGCGAGCATAGAATCTGACATCCGCATATTTTTGTTACTGTTCATGTATATATATTATTCGGTTCTTTTTTTTCCTTTTAATTTCTTTAAACCATTGGCATTTCTGGAAACTACTGCGGCTGCTATCAAAGAATCGGCTTAGAGTATATTGCAACATTAACTATATGTTGAATTGCTTCATGGTAATATGGCATTCAGAGTTCGAAATTCTGCTCATAATGTTTATAAATGTGATATTTATAAATGACCATTCTAATTGCATAATCTTATTATGTCAGCACGATAAATTGGTGAAATTGTTCTTTATAATTTTTTCCCTAGTTAATACATTTTCTTAGATTCTTAAAAAAAAAATATATATACATATATCCTTAAACACATATTAAAATAACCTTATTTATAAAGATAATGATATATTGGAAGAAAATTAATTGATGAATCTTATAACATATAATTAAAAATTCAATAATACAGTAAAACCCCTTTATATTGATACATTATATAGGAATAAACTCTTCGTGATCATAAAAAATTTTAGTTTTAATTTGAGATAGATATAAATAAGAATAAACTCTACATTATAATAAGTTATAGTTTTTCTAATTCCCGCATTTAGGAAAGTTGCCTCTACATAGTAATAATTATCTGTATATTACAAAAAAAATATATGTTATTTAAAATTTAAAATTTAAAATGAAATAAAATATTTATTTAAAATTGTTTGAGACAATGATTTATACTTTAGAGTTGTTATTACATCTTTTATCTCACGAGTACGTAATAACTCGTTAGCATGAATACCTTCTTGTTGAAGCTAAAATATTTTTAGTATCTCAAGCATGTTTAGAGCTTCATGGCACAAGACTTTTTATATTTCTGTACTATTATCCTTAGGATTATTTCTTTTCTTTTCTTGTTTAATTGCAACAAAGATTTCTTATTTGGTTAAAACATACACGATTTGTTGCTCATTTGGATAATCGAAAGAGACATTAATATCTATTCGATTAGTGTAGTGAAGTTTTCGAATCTGATCACTCAATTCTATAGTGACTTTTTTATTCTCCTCATCCACTCCATTTGTAACTTACAATTCATTGACATTAGTGGTCCTAATTTTACAACGCTTAAAATCATTGACAATTGTCTGTGGCTTCACATCAATTGACCATGCATCAACTGCATTTACAAGTCTATCAATGACACTTATTTTTGCTGGTTCTAAGAAACGATCTTTTATCCTTTTCAAAAGTAAGCAATTGAAGCGATAAATTGAAATCCTAATATTATTAAAATATGAATTGAAATCCTAATACTGTACTACTAAAACATGAATTATAAAATAAGAAATTAAAACTATATTTTTTGTAACTACACCGCCATTAAATTATAACATATTTATAGTAATAAAATTAGTTAATTTCACTGTTATTTATGACTATATAGAGATTTTACTATACTATACTTACAAAAAAATCTTATAAATATTTTTATATAAAGAGGTGGCAAAAAATGAATGGAAGAATAAAATAAAAAGTCAAATTCATTAAATTCACTCTTTTATTTATTTTTTATCATATCATTTTATATGAAGATTTTTATAAAATTCTTTTATAAATATAGTATTACTCTTCAAAATTAAAACCTCCGAATATGAAAGCAGGAATCACTTGTTGAATTCGGCATAGATCTTATCCTCTTTCTCTGTCTTTTAAAAAAAGGGTAGAATAATTTCTATGATGGGATTTAGTTGACTAAGTTCGTAATTTGTGCAAGGCAATATTGATATTCCAAAGAGGATATATGGTTCTGGTAACTTCTAGTAAAAAATAAATCAATCAATACCCACAGATTTTTTTATTCGGGCTAATTTTCCTCCCCTCCCCTTCCTTTTTTACTATGTGCTGTGTATTTTCTAGTTGCTCAGCTCATGACAAGACTTTCCTCTCAGTAATCTGCAGAATAAACCAGTTGAAATAATTTATTGTAGCGTATGCAATATCTCATCATCTGAGGTGATCATATGCCGATAAATATTTTCTTCCTTTTCTTATTCGAAAAAAACACATAAAAGAAAAGAAAAGAAAAGTCGGCTATTGAAAATATGTTAATATTCACCTGTGTAAATAAACCACTGACAAGAAATTAATCAACATAGCAATATCAGAAAACTACAAGGTAATATTCTGAGAAACCTCATTGCCATATAATATTCCACCAAAGACTTTGACAATTTTCCTGATATTATTTTCTCGGATGCCAATCACATCGTAGAATAGTATTCGATTTTTTTGTGTGGTAATTTACTCGGTTGATTTTTCTCATCAGCCCCACTTGCTTTAATTCTTGTTTTTGAAGTTTATCACAAAATTAACTTTCTCAAAGATTCCAATTTGTTATTCCAAGTCCTGGAAATGACGAACAAGTCAAATGTCAAAATTAAATTGATTGAGATGAAATTTTGGGCGGTTTGGATTCATTATCAACTAACTATAGTTTCTTCTAAGAAATTTCCAGTTTGATTATCTAAAGTCTAAACTAATACTTTCATTAGTCGGTCAATTCGAAGTTGCACGGTTGGTCATATCAAATTATTAATCAAAGTACACGTACGGATAATTTTTTACTGTTCTTCCTAGAAGAAAAGGAGAATTTGTGTACGTTTTGATTGAATAATTTGGCTCTTGGCATTTTCCCTGAAGATGTCACTTATCAAGTAACAAAAGTAAGAGATTATAACATGTGTTAAGGGCTAATTAGTTAATTAATTATTTAATAATGGTGAACGTTATGCCTAAAAGTAGTAGTTCAAATCCTATACTCATAATTAATGTAAAAACAAATAATTGTACCTTGACTCTAATTTAATTTATCACAAAGGAGTCCCCCATTATTGTCTCTTTCCTGAATTATTTTATCAAGAATGCGGCTTCATTGTCAAATTTTATTAATTAATTAGGATATATAGCCGACCTAACCGGCTAACCCTTCATTATTTAGCTGCATATTTGCCAGTGTTGCCACATGTTTCTTGATAACATAAAAAACTCTATTTTTTTTTTTATTATCCAATTTATTCTGATTAGTTTTATGTACATTTTAATTAATCTTTCGAGACCTTAAAATTATCAATCGAATAAGAACATCAATAATTACCCCTATTAATGATTGAAATAACTCAGTCTCAAGAGTATATGAAATTCTTTTACCATCCGGTTAGTTAAAAAACTTTACTTCACAAAAGGTTTTTTAATTACTAATAGTATTTCAATCAAGCAGTAAATTAGACCATTTTTATTAGTTTTAAATTCATACGACTTCTTATTAATTTCCCATAATTCTTTAATTAGAGACAGACAACTGGCGCCTATTTTTGCCAAATTTCATCGAGTGGGACAAAGAAAGGAAACAAAAACGACAATGGAGTCGTGGACACCTCAACTATCAGTAGCAGAGACAAAGATGAGAAGAAAACCTTACTCCATGAACCTCCATTTGTGGCACCAAGCAAAGCTACTTTCTAGAATTCTGTAGAATTCGGATATATATATTTATATCTCAGAAAAATCTATATCATAAAGTTAAATATATTAACAAACCAGATTGATCAAAACTACGTAATTCTCAGAAAGATAAAGACCTGATTCGCAGGAACCTTCATGCGAAGCTTCCTCCATTGCTCTAAACCACATCATTTCTTCGTCTTTGGGAATTATTCAACGTCATATCTCGGAGTCCCGTACTTCTCAGGACACGAGAATTTGTTGACGCCACTCTTTGTGTCTATAAATACCCAGTTAGGTTTTAGTTTTAGTCACGATAAATGTAGTACGTACGTGCAGGCATTGTTTTAGTACTTATTATTAATTTGATATCATTATCGTTTAACTCATCAACGTTATGGCTCCGTTTAACACCAACGACTTGCAGAGGATATTCGAAAAGCTAGACCGAAATGGGGATGGCCTGGTGAGTCTTGAAGAGCTCAACTGGGTTCTCGAGAGAATTGGCGTTCATTACAGCCTTGAGGAGCTTGAGTTACTGTTTGAAAAACCGACTCTCGACTTCGATGAATTCTTGTTCTTCTGCGATTCGCTTATATCGAACCAGAAGGCTACGACTTCAAGTAGCAACGAGAATGAGGAGTCTGAGGAGGTGGAGAAGGATGATGATGAAGAAAGTGACCTTTTCGAAGCATTCAGTGTGTTTGATTTGAATGGCGATGGTTTCATTACTAGCGAGGAGCTTCAGAGCGTGCTGGCGAGACTTGGAATGTGGGATGAAACGAGTGGGAAGGATTGCAGAAGCATGATTCGTGTTTACGATACAAATTCTGATGGAGTTCTTGACTTTGAAGAATTTAAGAACATGATGCTTCGCACCATTTCTTAATTTTTTAACTATTTAATTTCTTAGCAAACTATATAAATATGTTTTTTAAGTTATTGCAAAATTAATAGCCGCACTTAGTATGTAATATTATTGTTTTGTTTAAGCGAATTTATTTATCCCATTGTGCTTAATTTGTACACTATATAAAAGAAGTTATGTTTATGGCTTATAGTTATATATATTAATTAATTAATAGTGTTTATATTTACTGTGTATAGTGTTTGTAATGAATAAAACTAGATTTTATATGAGGTTGTAATTTTCTTTTAATCGAATTATGATATTTAGCTCTTGCTGTGATTTATGGTCAATATTTATTTCTTTTACTGATGAAATTTAATGATAAATACCAACGTTACGTAAATAAAAATAAGAATAGGTATATCACGTAATGTTGCAAACTTTCAACCATAAAAACACAATCAACTGGTTCAAAAGACAAAAAACCAATTAGCTACTGATCAGTAACTAAACGGTAGAATATTTTGAGTCTAGGAGTGTGCAAATCCGGATATCTGATCCGAATATGGCATTTCCTGATCCGATCCGAATTTTCGAATAAGACTATACCCTGATCTGAATCCGATCCGAATTATGCGGATATCCGGATTTACAGATATCCGATTATTCAGATCAGATAATCGGATATCCGAATGTGATCCGAATTTTATAATTTTCTTTTTAAAATCAAATAATTCTAGAAATAAAATTGAAATTATAATTCCCTTACAATTACATGATAAAAGTATCTAAAAAATTTAACATGAAGCACAAAACATTTAACTTATGTTGTCCAAACACTGTCACAGCCTAAATGACTATGCTATCTTCAATTCTTCATTGTCAAATCCTACTCACCTCACACATGGTTTCTTGTTACCAGATTGACCATTGTATCTGCACTCTCTGGTTGACAATGACTGTGATTTTGAGCCACTAACACCAGCAGATTTGGACCAACATGCCATCAAACCGCGCAACAAGAAGAACATGAAAATATGAAATTGTTGGGCGTAAGGCTCCACCTGATGTGTCAAATTATTAAAACAACTAGCTGAATTGACCAACTGCCTAAATTGTTATGCTTATCTTCATATCAGATGGCTTTGTCTCCCTTAACTACTCGTCATCATCCTGTACAAAACAAAACAAATTAAAAAGTTTTCAGTTTCTCATAATATTCCTTTTCCACTTTTCTATCAGCAACCATGCTTCCTTCCACAATAACAAAGCCAGGAAAATTCTCCAGTGGATTAGATTTAGGGGTCAACATACAATACCCATATACTTTTTCGTGTGATAAAGATTAAATTATAAAAACAAAGTTTTATTGTAGTCAAATTTATAGATTAATATTTATTGTAGCCTCAGGGATATATGACATGAACAAAATTCAGCAACTCTAATTCTAAAGAAATAACTTACGATCGATTGGGGCTTCAAAGTCAGAGAGATTGAGATCTGACAGAGTTGAGCGAGAGAACTGGCCGTGTGCATGTTCGAGCGAGAGAGACCGAGGGAGTTGAGCGAGAGAGACTGAGATCTGAGTCTGAGAGAGTTTGAGTGGCTGAATGTGTGTCTGTCTGTCTCGTGTGTGTTAGAGCGAAAGAGACCGAGAGAGTTGAGCGGAGGAGAGTGACTGAGTGAGAGACTGAGCTGAGATCTGGTCTGAGAGTTTGAGTGACTGTGTGTGAGACTGTGAGGTCTGTGCGACTGTGCGTGACTGCGTGTTCTAGCGAGGGCAGCGAGAGCCGAGAGAGACTGAGAGTGAGAGAGACAGAGAGTGTGTGAGGTCTGTGCTGTGCATGACTGCGTCTGCGTGTTGCCGTGTTCCAGCGAGAGAGACTGAGAGTGAGAGACAGGCTTCAGCGAGAGCCGAGAGAGACTGAGACGAGTGAGAGTGAGAGAGACAGGTTGAGTAATTGAATTAATTGTGTTAGACTTGGGTTATTGTTAGTTGTTACACTCAAAACGACGTAGTTTTGTAAATCCGACTCGAATTCGGATATCCGAATTTTTAACATTCCCATCTGAATATTCGGATTTTTTAAAATACGAACCGTATCCGATTCGAATTTTCGGATATCCGGTTTTTTCGGATCGGATCCAGATCGGATATCGGATTTTTTTGCACAGCCCAATTTTGACCCCTAATTATTATTTTCATCTGAAAATTAACCCATAAACAGACTTAGAATTACACTGGTTGGTTATGCATATTAGAGCAACTATAACATACTGTATATCAAATTATCATATGTTATCATGCTTACATTAATTGTATATATTACTGATGATTTAAAATGTATTTTACACATAATTTTGTCACTAAGTTAATATATTCCTGGCCATTCTGCCACTTATAATGGCACGGTTTTCTTTTTTTCTAATTTGTTTGAAAAAAGACCATCTAGCAATCTATCGTGTAATATACCCCAAAGAAATCAGAAGATATATATAGTTGTTTTAACTATATATATCTTTGATTTTATATGGTCTAAATTCAAAACACATGTTTACGAATTAGAATACTTAGAACTCAAGGTTTGTCGTATAGGGAACTTGGGCTAAGTCTTGACAAATTTATATGGTGTAAATTGAGTCAAATACTAAACTTTTTTTCTCGAGTAAAATGAATGGAAATATGTTTTTTTTTTTTTTAATTTTATCTTTCGTTTTGATATATATATAAGATAAATCTTTAACTAGTTTTAATCACAGAATCTTATAAAGGTCGCCAGACTTTCATAATTGAAACAAAATATTTTTCCAATTCCAAAATTGACAGGTCGTAAAACAATACAAATAAAAGTTTAGGGTTTAGTAGTCAAAAGTGGTTGAGAATTAATTGATAGAATGTTGAACGTTTACAATTTATTATTTTCAACTAGCCAAGTCTTCTCCGGAACTCATATAGAAGGAGCAGGTTGGTAGATCCAAAGGGTCTTGTTATTAATTGTAAATAATATAAAAAATGAATGAAAAATATAAAAATTATATGATTTAATAAAATTAAAATGTTTACTTATGGATATACTAAATTAGAATTAAATGTTATAGTTCAAGCACAAACTTTGGTTTCTTATATAGGAGATGACTTTGCATGAAAATGAACTTATTTTATGACGAAATAATAATTTTAAAGTAACATACATAATTTCCTAACTATTGTGCCAGAAATATAATGAATAAAATAGCAAAATTTGGTGACATTTGTGGGCCTGAAAGCTCTGATATCAGCTACCAAAACTTTCTTTATGGGCCCATTGAGGCCTGCTCAGTCATCAACATTCACAAACAGGAATGTGTTGTCTCACTCTGGCACTCTCTTCAAAGGTTAGTTGAGAAAGCAACCAAAGCAGTTTTAGTTTAGTTTAAAAGGAAGGTCTCCATGAAAGAAAAGAATCAAAGCCATCAACAAAGAAAAAAAGTTTTATGCTTTATTTATCAGTTATTTGCTAATATGCTCAACTTTAGAGTCTGCATGTTCTCAACCCTCTGGACAAGCGCCAAAGTTTTCAACTTTTATTTTATATTATTGCAACTGTTGAGCACTTACAGGGCATTAAATTAATAATGTCTTGAAACCATTCTCTCAATCTATAATAATCTTAATTAAACAGTGTAATGCGTTCAAGATCTATCTCTACTCTCGTTACTTGTTAAAAATTAATATTAAGATTTAAGAATTACGACAGTCCTCATGAAGAAGAAGATAAAGCCAGACATGAAACGCACGGGAGAATTCACCTCTTATCACATCACATGGAATGTGATGTAAGAACTAAACTAAGTAACAACTGAACTCTCCCTGTCCCTTTCCCTAAATTCCCGCTAAATACACCCAACTCTGTCCATCCCCTCTTTTTCATTTCCTTGTCTGTTGTCACCCTATTTCACTTCACTTCATTCGTTTCCTTTCCTTTTCTTTCCTCAGATTTTCCCGAGAACCAATCATGAAACCGACTCCAACAATAGATATTTTTACCTCCCCGAACTTCATCAAGTTTACAGCTTTAGCCCTCCTCTCACTCTCTCTTCTCTTCTTTACCCACCGCTTCTTCTTCTCTTCGACCGCCACTACCACAACAACATTCTCCGTTCCCCTTCAGCCTCCACCGCATGTCCTGCCGCCTCCCCTGCCCCCGCCGCCGAGGCGGAATCCGGTGCCTGAAGTGGTTAGGACTGGTATAGTGGATGAAACCGGCGCCATGTCGTGGAATTTTGAAGTTGGAGAGTTTTATGTAGAGACAGATTCAGTCGGTGAGGAGTTAGACAATGTGATTGCGGGAGATGAAAGAGACGTAAAGAAGAAGGAAAGAAGGAAGGGTCGTGTTGTAAAATATAAAGTGTGTGAAGATAGACTGAGAGATTATATACCGTGTTTGGACAATGAACGGGAGATAACGAGAGTGGATAAATGTGAACGCCATTGTCCTCTAAAGGTCTTGGAGTGCCTTGTGCCGCCTCCAAAAGGGTACAAGACTCCTATTCCCTGGCCCCAGAGTCGAGATCAGGTAAGTTTGTGGAGACAATTTTCGTTTCTAATGTTGCTCGTTTGGGTTTAGTTGTAAATGTTTGTTAAGTATGTGATTGTTCAGGGGTTATTGTTGGGTATATTATCAAATTTTGGCAAGGATAGTTATGAGAATGAGACCAGAAGCTGCTTACAGCTAATCATTTTGATTTATGTAGCATCTTAAGATACACTATACTACCTTTTATTCTTGTGGAATTTATTTTCTTTAGGTGGATTTTTTTTTTTTTTTTGGTTAACAATGAGATGTGATGATAAAAGGTGTGGCTCCGTAATGTGCCCAAAACACCTCTGGTTGAAGGTAAAAGAGGGCAGAAGAATTGGGTGAAAGTAAAGGGTGATAAGTTCATTTTTCAAGGAGGTGAAGCAAAGTTTCCAAATGGAGCAGATAAGTATTTGGATCAGATTTCACAGGTTGGCTACGTCTTTTAAATTCCACCTGGATTTATTCTGTTGCATCTGCAAGATGTTGAGGGTGTTTTCTTGACTTTGTTGTGTAGATGGTTCCTGAAATTGCATTTGGCCACCACATCCGAGTTGCATTAGATGTTGATTGTGGATTAGCAAGTTTTGGTGCCTATCTGATGCAACGTAATATAACCACTCTGTCAATAGCATTAAAAGATGTACATGAGAACCAAATTCAGTTTGCACTAGAACGTGGTGTGCCAGCCATGGTAGCAGTATTTGCCAGACAGCGCTTGTTATATCCAAGCCAGGCTTTTGACTTTATACATTGCTCAAGATGTCGAGTTAATTGGACTCATGATGGTATACCCTCTTATATTGATGTATCTTAGTACTATAGACCTTTTTCAGTTTAAGTGTTGGAGAAGTCTCGGATCAGCATCAAGATGTATTTCTGTATATACTTGACAATGTCAAGCTACTAACAGTTTTAATCTCATGTTTTCAATTTGAATATATTTTAAACTGTGAATATGATAGTTTTTGGTAAGGCTCTTATGTATTGATGATCCTTTCTTCTTTGTTCTGTGATGAAGATGGCATTTTACTTCTTGAGGCCAACAGGATGCTAAGGGCTGGAGGATATTTTGCTTGGGCAGTGGAAACTCTAGACAAAGATGGAGAGATTTTATTAGAGAAACAGAAAGGTATCTCATCATGCAAATAATATGTTTGTATGGAATTCACTATTGGTTACTTCTCCAAAATATTTTGTTCTGGAGTTGCATAATTTTCAAAGTTTACACTCTGGAGAATGTGGAAGGCTTTTCCTCTGTCATTAGCACCATCATCATCTTCTTTTATCTCCCATGTTACAGTATTGTTGAAGATGAGAATTGAGCTTTTCAATCACTTGAACTCATATTATGGCTCATCTATGCACAGATATGGAGGACCTTGCTGCTCGGATTTGCTGGGAACTTGTAAAGAAGGATGGAAATATTGCTGTATGGAGGAAGCCATTAAACAATAGTTGCTATATCAACCGTGCAGCTGGAGTGCAACCTCCAATATGTGATTCCAATGATGATCTGGACAATGTTTGGTATGCTCTGCTTCACACCTTTAGGTTCACTTTGCTTAGTGGCTTAACATATTTTCAGATGAATGATATTTGATGCATTTACCTCTGGTCCTGTTTTTGCATATCTTTTGAGGAGGGTAGAAAATTTGGATGGATTAAGTGTAATCTCCTGAATATAAATTATGAAGCTGTTGGAGGAGAGAAGCCGTGGACAATGTTGTAACATGGTCAAAATTATCTGAAAAGTTAACACTAGTGTAATATATAACTATATGCAATTATGCTGTATGTGTGCACAAAAATCAAGCATAATTTCTTGTGCAGTTTGTTGAATTAAACTATTGATGCACTAACTCCCTTACCAATTTTGGTGTCCTGCAAGAGATCTGTAGAACTTCCTTATCTAAAGATTGAGTTAGATTAAAACACATAATTTACCAGCCATGTTCTGTTCTTTTTTGTAGGTATGTTGGATTAAGGGCATGCATCGCACTTTTGCCAGAGAACAGTTATGGAGTTAATATTACTACATGGCCTGCACGGCTTCATCTTCCACCAGACAGGCTCCAAAGCATAAAAATGGATGCCGACATATCCAGAAAGGAAATCTATAGGGCAGATTCGAAATATTGGAATGATATAATAGTTAGTTATGTTCGTGCTTTCCGCTGGAAAGAGATGAAACTACGAAATGTGATGGACATGAGGGCTGGACTTGGAGGGTATCATATTTACAGTATTGGCTGCTTTGTACTTTATTTTTAGAGATCATAAAAACGATCGGATAGAGCTTGGCTGCAGTGCATAAGGTGTTCTGTTCCGATTCTGAAGTAAACATACTTCATGTGGACAAAGACAACTTAGCATTAACTGGAATGTTAGAAGGTTTTACCTTCTTAAGTTGCCTTTATCTGCATGACATACTTTAGTGCATAAAAGATGGAACAGTAGCCAAGGCATTGCCTTGCATTCTATATCTTAATATCATGCGTGTGTAATTTGTTGGTCATTTTGACTATATACAGGTTCGCAGCAGCTTTGCATGATCTACAGATTGATTGCTGGGTTATGAATGTTGTACCTGTTAGTGGTTTCAACACCTTGCCTGTTTTATATGATCGTGGACTTATCGGTGTTATGCATGACTGGTATGAATGATACACATTCTTTTCTCTGCGTTTTGAATTTGCATCTTACTTCATGCTTGATAGATTCATGGCATTTTTTTTTTTTGTATACTATTTTTACAGTCATTACATCTAAATTATTTAAACTATCATACTGGTGAATCTAGGATTATTTTGTTCATTGATATAACTTGGGCTGATCCTCAATTCTAGTGTTAATTCTGTTTTGAGTTGGTGCCTCTATGGACTTCTCTTGAGGGGAACGGCGTTTAGTGGAAAGAAAATATACTCATGGGTGGAATACAGCAAGGATAGCCAATTATCATGAGATCTTATATGAGCTATTTCCTTCTGCAATTATATTTTCACCTTTCATGGAGTTTTTCTTTTTAGTTTCTTAAAATTGAATAAATTTTCGGAATGGTAAGATTACAAATTATTTTGCGGGAATTTTTTCAAATCTTATTTCATTATGCTATAGCTGACTTCTTGTGCTTTACTGATGTATAGGAGGTTTTATTTTCCAGGTGTGAGCCATTTGATACTTACCCTAGGACATATGACCTATTGCATGCAGCAGGTCTCTTTTCTGTAGAGCAGAACAGGAATAAGTAATTATCTTTCTTATCTATTTTATTAAATGCTTAAAAGTTGAAAGCACATCATTTAAGGTGCGAAGTGAATATATTTTTGCAAAAATTTGTGGCTGGTGCAGATGTGATATTTCACTTATCATGCTTGAGATGGATCGGATGCTAAGACCAGGTGGACATGTTTATATACGAGATTTGGAATCTGTTATTGTTGAGCTTCAAGAAATAGCAATTGCTATGGGATGGACACCGGCATTGCACGAAACTGGTGAAGGTCCCCATGCAAGCTGGAAGATTTTGATCTGCGAGAAACGAATGTAACATGCTTGATTGAATTAAACCTGATAAACAACATGAGATGTCGTTCGGCCGTTTGTAGAAGGAAGGGAACCTGGTGAACATCTTGCAAGAGAGGTAGGTAGCTGCAACAGTTGCCATGATATCAGACTAACTATCAATATATAGCTCATATTGAATAATATGGTAACAGAGAATAAAAGTTAACATATTAGTTGCTTTAATTACTTTCTCTTGTTCTGAAAGTGTAATAAATAGATTGAAATTGTAATTGTTGATATAGACAATCCAATGTAGCAGGAATTTTGTATGAACACAAAGATGCAAAAGAGTTCTTTATATGCAAGTGTAATCAATATTTCTTTTTCTTTGATAACGTTCCCCATCCATGCGGTTCTTCTAACAGAGTGTTCCAATATATGGATTCAAACGTAACGTTACGTGACAAATAACTCATACCCCATCTCAGAAAAAGAATATTTCTTGCTTTAGATCATGACACCAAGAAAACAAGACTTGCTTAATGCGACATGCTGAGGAAAGACTCCTGGGCCGCAGCATTGACCTGTTTGGAGAGGTAAACTTCGTAGATTTCCACTACAAGGCGAGGCTCCGTTTCAACAAGCTCCATATACTCATCCCTTCTAGTGAAATTGCTCATATTGTCTGTGATCAATGATAAAGCTGCACGAAGTAGATGTTTTGCGTTGTGTTGGTATGCAAACACGTAGCTCATGATAGAATTGTCCCAGTTCAACTTGGATACAAGGAACTTCTCACAGTATGCTTTAAGATGCTTAACCTCGTATTTTTCAGCCAATTCTAAAAGTTCACAGGCCATTTTCTCTTCAAGACATACTTCACCGGTGTACATATAGTTGATAAATGCACAAAGAGCATCGTATGATGCATCACTGATCTTTACTGTGCCACTCCGCTTTTCTTCCATCTCATTCTCCAGCATCGCTTTGAACACTGGCGAACGATTCACCTGTTCACATAAATAAATTAGGGCGGCAAATGAAAATTAATCATGACGATCAAGCAACGATACTCTGCAAACTAGAAGTGCTTGACATTGCGGAGTGCGACAACATTAATTATGTAAGAAAAAAATTATATTGAGATTCTTTATTTTTGAGTTCGCGAAATGGCAAGTTTCCATCCTTTGTTTCATAAATTTTATTTAATGCAACGGTCAAAAAATAAAATGGTCATTACACCCACCCCATTCCGAACCACGACCATGGTTGTCCCACCCCTCTCTCTCCCATATCCAATTAACTACCTAACATCATCCTACCATTGCCGCCTCCTCGGTTTTTTCTGCCCATTCTTCTTCTTCTTCTTCTTCTCCACTTTTCCCCATCTCTTTCTTCTTCTCTTCCTCCTTCTTCCCTCTTCTTCCGTTTTCTCCCTTCTTGGAATAGGCTCCGAGGCGGCTGGATTTGGCCGCCATGAGGCCATCACGTTGTGGCCAGTTAACCGACAACTAGATCTAGTCGCCGCAAGACACCAACGCCAATCTCCACCTCACTCAGTACCAACACTCATCATACCATCCCTTCACCGTTGAACGCCTATTCCGGCGTCCTCTAAACCTCTTGACTCCACCACCTTACTCCTCTCAGCCTACACATCAAAACCCTTATCACCCCCCATCTCATTGAGCCACCAATCGCCAACCATCGCCCTCTTTTGGTCTGCACGCTTCCAAGACTTTTCCAGTCGATCCCAATGTCGAAAACCGACCTTGACCCCGCTTTTCTCTCCATGGGCACCTCCTTTCAAAAACCCCCAACACCCTAAATCTCATTTGCTCGTCGATCGTCGGAATCACACCGTTAGGAATTTATGGGATTGTCGCAGCTTTCCACCTAAATTCCAGCCGCTCCCTGCACTTCAAATCTTTCCCAACACCAACAATTGCATTATCACTCCTCCCAAACCAAAACCCCCATCAACCCTAACACCTGTTGCTCACTGTTTGCCGTCCCACATTTCCAATCCGGGTATGTAGGTAAGTTTGTGGTTGAATTTGTGGCATTTTTGGGTGGGTTTGTGGTTGTTTTTGGATAGGTTTGTAGGTGGGTTTGTGGTGGTTCGTGGCTGGATTTGTGAGTGATTTAGTGGTGGTCATTTGGTGGCGATAGGGCTGACTTTAGGGTTTAGAGGATTGCGATGGTGGTGGTGGTGGTGGTGACTTTGGGGTTTTGGTCGTGATGGTTGTGAAATGTGGTAGGTGGTGGTGGTGATGGTGAAATCAAAAGTCAAAGGTAGAATGGTAATAGCATCCGCTACAATTGTATTAAAAGTCAAAATTCATTAAAGTGTTACTTTTAGGGTGGGGATATGAAATTTATGAAAGGTGGAAAGTTGCCATTTCGCGAAACCCTGGTGAAAACATGTCGGTTACTCTTTATTTTTAAGAAATTCAGGTTACTTTTTCTTACAGCACTAAAATTATTAGACAAATTAACAATAGAATTCAATGTATTTTCAACTAAGCTCATATATAGATATAGAGAGAGAGAGAGAGAGAGAGATACTGACCAAAACGGCCTTATGAGCCGGGATAGGAACGGCGGACTCAGAAGCTCCGTCCTCAGCTAGCAAAACGAGGTCGGTGTACGATGGCTGGTGGCGGTGATCAAGTGGAGACCAAAACCTTAAGAAGGCAATTTTGGCTTTATGCTCTTCGATGCAATCAATACAATAAAAGTTTAGGGTTTAGTAGTCAAAAGTGGAGAATTAATTGATAGAATGTTGAACGTTTACAGTTTATTATTTTCAACTAACCAAGTCTTCTCCGAATCATATAGAAGGAGCAGGTTGGTAGATCCAAAGGGTCTTGTTATTAATTGTAAATAATATAAAATGAATGAAAATTTAAAATTTAAAATAACGTATATATGATTTAATAAAATTAAAATGTTTACTTATGGATATACTAAAGTAGAATTAAATGTTATAGTTAAGCACAAACTTTGGTTTCTTATAAGAGATGACTTTGCATGAAAATGAACTTATTTTATGACGAAATAATAATTAAAGTAACATACAATTTCCTAACTATTGTGCCAAAATAATGAAAAATAGCAAAATTTGGTGACATTTGTGGGCCTGAAAGCTCTGATATCAGCTACCAAAACTTTCTTTATGGGCCCATTGAGGCCTGCTCAGTCATCAACATTCACAAACAGGAATGTGTTGTCTCACTCTGGCACTCTCTTCAAAGGTTACTTGAGAAAGAACCAAAGCAGTTTACTTTAGTTTAAAAAGGTCGTCTCCATGAAAGAAAAGAATCACAGCCATCAACAAAGAAAAAAAGTTTTATGCTTTATTATCAGTTATTTACTAATATGCTCCAACTTTAGAGTCTGCATGTTCTCAACTCTCTGGACAAGCGCCAAAGTTTTCAACTTTTATTTTATATTATTGCAACTGTTGAGCACTTACAGGGCATTAAATTAATAATGTCTTGAAACCATTCTCTCAGCTATAATATCTAATTAAACAGTGTAATGCGTTCAAGATCTATCTCTACTCTCGTTACTTGTAAAAATTAATATTAAGATTTAAGAATTACGACAGTCCTCATGAGAGAAGATAAAGCCAGACATGAAACGCACGGGAGAATTCACCTCTTATCACATCACATGGAATGTGATGTAAGAACTAAACTAAGTAACAACTGAACTCTCCCTCTGTCCCTTTCCCTAAATTCCCGCTAAATACACCCAACTCTGTCCATCCCCTCTTTTTCATTTCCTTGTCTGTTGTCACCCTATTTCACTTCACTTCATTCGTTTCCTCCTTTTCTCCTCAGATTTTCCCGAGAACCAATCATGAAACCGACTCCAACAATAGTATTTTACTCCCCGAACTTCATCAAGTTTACAGCTTTAGCCCTCCTCTCACTCTCTTCTTCTTTCACTCCCGCTTCTTCTTCTCTTCGACCGCCACTACCCAACAACATTCTCCGTTCCCCTTCAGCCTCCACCGCATGTCCTGCCGCCTCCCCTGCCACCGCCGCCGAGGCGGCATCCGGTGCCTGAAGTGGTTAGGACTGGTATAGTGGATGAAATGGGGCCATGTCGTGGAATTTTGAAGTTGGAGAGTTTTATGTAGAGACAGATTCAGTCGGTGAGGAGTTAGACAATGTGATTGCGGGAGATGAAAGAGACGTAAAGAAGAAGGAAAGAAGGAAGGGTCGTGTTGTAAAATATAAGTGTGTGAAGATAGACTGAGAGATTATATACCGTGTTTGGACAATGAACGGGAGATAACGAGAGTGGATAAATGTGAACGCCATTGTCCTCTAAAGGTCTTGGAGTGCCTTGTGCCGCCTCCAAAGGGTACAAGACTCCTATTCCTGGCCCCAGAGTCGAGATCAGGTAAGTTTGTGGAGACAATTTTCGTTTCTAATGTTGCTCGTTTGGGTTTAGTTGAAATGTTTTGAAGTATGTGATTGTTCAGAGGCTATTGTTGGGTAATTATCAAATTTTGGCAAGGATAGTTATGAGAATAGACGAGAAGCTGCTTACAGCTAATCATTTTGATTTATGTAGCATCTTAAGATACACTAACTACCTTTTATTCTTGTGGAATTATTTTCTTTAGGTGGATTTCTTTTTTTTTTTTTTTTTTTTTTTTTTTTTTTTTCGGGCTAACAATGAGATGTGATGATATAGGTGTGGCTCCGTAAGTGCCCAAACACCTCTGGTTGAAGGTAAGAGGGCAGAAGAATTGGGTGAAGTAAAGGGTGATAAGTTCATTTTTCAAGGAGGTGAAGCAAAGTTTCCAAATGGAGCAGATAGTATTTGGATCAGATTTCACAGGTTGGCTACGTCTTTAAATTCCACCTGGATTATTCTGTTGCATCTGCAAGATGTTGAGGGTGTTTTCTTGACTTTGTTGTGTAGATGGTTCCTGAAATTGCATTGGCCACCAACCCGAGTTGCATTAGATGTTGATTGTGGATTAGCAGTTTTGGTGCCTATCTGATGCAACGTAATGTAACCACTCTGTCAATAGCATTAAAAGATGTACATGAGAACAAATTCAGTTTGCACTAGAACGTGGTGTGCCAGCCATGGTAGCAGTATTTGCCAGACAGCGCTTGTTATATCCAAGCCAGGCTTTTGACTTTATACATTGCTCAAGATGTCGAGTTAATTGGACTCATGATGGTACCCTCTTATATTGATGTATCTTAGTACTATAGACCTTTTTCAGTTTAGGTGTTGGAGAAGTCTCGGGTCAGCGTCAAGATGATTTCTGTATATACTTGACAATGTCAAGCTACTAACAGTTTTAATCTCATGTTTTCAATTTGAATATATTTTAAATGGTGAATATGATAGTTTTTGGTAGGCTTTTATGTATTGATGATCCTTTCTTCTTTGTTCTGTGATGAAGATGGCATTTTACTTCTTGAGGCCAACAGGATGCTAAGGGCTGGAGGATATTTTGTTGGGCAGTGGAAACTCTAGACAAAGATGGAGAGATTTTATTAGAGAAACAGAAAGGTATCTCATCATGCAAATAATATGTTTGTATGGAATTCACTATTGGTTACTTCTCCAAAATATTTTGTTCTGGAGTTGCATAATTTTCAAATTTACACTCTGGAGAATGTGGAAGGCTTTTCCTCTGTCATTAGCACCATCATCATCTTTTTTATCTCCCATGTTACAGTATGTTGAAGATGAGAATTGAGCTTTTCAATCACTTGAATCATATTATGCTCATCTATGCACAGATATGGAGGACCTTGCTGCTCGGATTTGCTGGGAACTTGTAAAGAAGGATGGAAATATTGCTGTATGGAGGAAGCCATTAACAATAGTTGCTATATCAACCGTGCAGCTGGAGTGCAACCTCCAATATGTGATTCCAATGATGATCTGGACAATGTTTGGTATGCTCTGCTTCACACCTTTAGGTTCACTTTGCTTAGTGGCTTAACATTTTCAGATGAAGATATTTGATGCATTTACCTCTGGTCCTGTTTTTGCATATCTTTTGAGGAGGTAGAAAATTGGAGGTTAAGTGTAATCTCCTGAATATAAATTATGAAGCTGTTGGAGGAGAGAAGCCGTGGACAATGTTGTAACAGGTCAAAATATCTGAAAAGTTAACACTAGTGTAATATATAACTATATGCAATTATGCTGTATGTGTGCACAAAATCAAGCATAATTCTTGTGCAGTTGTTGAATTAAACTATTGATGCACTAACTCCCTTACCAATTTTGGTGTCCTGCAAGAGATCTGTAGAACTTCCTTATCTAAAGATTGAGTTAGTAAAACACATAATTTACCAGCCATGTTCTGTTTTTTTGTAGGTATGTTGGATTAAGGGCATGCATCGCCTTTTGCCAGAGAACAGTATGGAGTTAATATTACTACATGGCCTGCACGGCTTCATCTTCCACCAGACAGGCTCCAAAGCATAAAAATGGATGCCGACATATCCAGAAAGGAAATCTATAGGGCAGATTCGAAATATTGGAATGATATAATAGTTAGTTATGTTCGTGCTTTCCGCTGGAAAGAGATGAAACTACGAAATGTGATGGACATGAGGGCTGGACTGGAGGGTATCATATTTACAGTATTGGCTGCTTTGTACTTATTTTTAGAGATCATAAAAACGATCGGATAGAGCTTGGCTGCAGTGCATAAGGTGTTCTGTTCCGATTCTGAAGTAAACATACTTCATGTGACAAGACAACTTAGCATTAACTGGAATGTTAGAGGTTTTACCTTCTTAAGTTGCTTATCTGCATGACATACTTAGTGCATAAAAGATGGAACAGTAGCCAAGGCATTGCCTTGCATTCTATATCTTAATATCATACGTGTGTAATTTGTTGGGTCATTTTGACTATATACAGGTCGCCGCAGCTTTGCATGATCTACAGATTGATTGCTGGGTTATGAATGTTGACCTGTTAGTGGTTTCAACACTTGCCTGTTTTATGATCGTGGACTTATCGGTGTTATGCATGACTGGTATGAATGATACGCATTCTTTTCCCTGCGTTTCGAATTTGCGTCTTACTTCATGCTTGATAGATTCATGGCATTTTTTTTTTTTTTTTTTTTTTTTTTTTTTTTGTTACTATTTTTACAGTCATTACATCTAAATTATTTAAACTATCATACTGGTGAATCTAGGATTATTTTGTTCATTGATATAACTTGGGCTGATCCTCAATTCTAGTGTTATTCTGTTTTGAGTTGGTGCCTCTATGGACTTCTCTGAGGGGAACGGCGTTTAGTGGAAAGAAAATATACTCAGGGTGGAACAGCAAGGATAGCCAATTATCATGAGATCTTATATGAGCTATTTCCTTCTGCAATTATATTTTCACCTTTCATGGATTTTTTCTTTAGTTTCTTAAAATTGAATAAATTTTCGGAATGGTAAGATTACAATTATTTTGCGGGAATTTTTTCAAATTTTATTCATTATGCTATAGCTGACTTCTTGTGCTTTACTGATGTATAGGAGGTTATTTTCCAGGTGTGAGCCATTTGATACTACCCTAGGACATATGACCTATTGCATGCAGCAGGTCTCTTTTCTGTAGAGCAGAACGGAATAAGTAATTATCTTTCTTATCTATTTTATTAAATGCTTAAAAGTTGAAAGCACATCATTTAAGGTGCGAAGTGAATATATTTTTGCAAAAATTTGTGGCTGGTGCAGATGTGATATTTCACTTATCATGCTTGAGATGGATCGGATGCTAAGACCAGGTGGACATGTTTATAACAGATTTGGAATCTGTTATTGTTGAGCTTCAAGAATAGCAATTGCTATGGGATGGACACCGGCATTGCACGAAACTGGTGAAGGTCCCCATGCAAGCTGGAAGATTTGATCTGCGAGAAACGAATGTAACATGCTTGATTGAATTAAACCTGATAAACAACATGAGATGTCGTTCGGCCGTTTGTAGAAGGAAGGGAACCTGGTGAACATCTTGCAAGAGAGGTAGGTATGCAACAGTTGCCATGATATCAGACTAACTATCAATATATAGCTCATATTGAATAATATGGTAACAGAGAATAAAAGTTAACTATAGCACTATATAAAAGAAGTTATGTTTATGGCTTATAGTTATATATATTAATTAATTAATAGTGTTTATATTCACTGTGTATAGTGTTTGTAATGAATAAAACTAGATTTTATATGAGGTTGTAATTTTCTTTTAATCGAATTATGATATTTAGCTCTTGCTGTAATTTATGGTCAATATTTATTTCTTTTACTGATGAAATTTAATGATGAATACCAATGTTACGTAAATAAAAATAAGAATAGGTATATCACGTAATGTTGCAAACTTTCAACCATAAAAACACAATCATCTGGTCCAAAAGATAAAAAACCAATTAGCTACTGATCAGTAATTAAACGGTAGAATATTTTGACCCCTAATTATTATTTTCATCTGAAAAATTAACCCATAAAACGACTTAGAATTACACTGGTTGGTTATGCATATTAGAGCAACATATAACATACTGTATATCAAATTATCATATGTTACTCATGCTTACATTAATTGTATATATTATGACTGAATATTAAAATGTATTTTACACATAATTTTGTCACTAAAGTTAATATATTCCTGGCCATTCTGCCAACATATATATGATCATTTCCATACAATTTTAAGCAAGAATCAGTGATGAGACGTAACATTATTTCCTTTAACTAAGAAGTAGGCTGGGGAACCCTGGAGTCTAGAGATGTGAAAATTCAAGACACATGTTTAAGAATTAGAATACTTTGAACTCAAGGTTTGTTGTATTCAGGAAACTTTGGGCTAAGTCTTGACAAATTTATATGGTGTAAATTGAGTCAAAGTATACTAAACTTTTTTTCTCCAGTAAAATGAATGGAATATATGTTTTTTTTTTTTAATTTTATCTTTCTGTTTGATATATATATAAGATAAATCTTTATAACTAGTTTGTATCACAGAATCTTATAAACGTCGTCAGACTTTCATAATTGAAACAAAATATTTTTCCAATTCCAAAATTGACAGGTCTTAAGCACTACAAATAAAAGTTTAGGGTTTAGTAGTCAAAAGTGTTTGAGAATAATTGATAGAATGTTGAACGTTTACAGTTTATTATTTTCAACTAACCAAGTCTTCTCCGAAATCATATAGAAGGAGCAGGTTGGTAGATCCAAAGGGTCTTGTTATTAATTGTAAATAATAAAAAAATGAATGAAAAATTTAAAATTTAAACATAACGTATATTGATTTAATAAAATTAAAATGTTACTTATGGATATACTAAAGTAGAATTAAATGTTATAGTTAAAGCACAAACTTTGGTTTCTTATATAGGAGATGACTTTGCATGAAAATGAACTTATTTTATGACGAAATAATAATTTTAAAGTAACATACATAATTTCCTAACTATTGTGCCAGAAATATAATGAATAAAATAGCAAAATTTGGTGACATTTGTGGGCCTGAAAGCTCTGATATCAGCTACCAAACTTTCTTTATGGGCCCATTGAGGCCTGCTCAGTCATCAACATTCACAAACAGGAATGTGTGTCTCACTCTGGCACTCTCTTCAAAGTTACTTGAAAAGCAACCAAAGCAGTTTTAACTTTAGTTTAAAAAGGTCGTCTCCATGAAAGAAAAGAATCACAGCCATCAACAAAGAAAAGTTTTATGCTTTATTAATCAGTTATTTACTATATGCTCAACTTTAGAGTCTGCATGTTCTCAACTCTCTGGACAAGCGCCAAAGTTTTCAACTTTTATTTTATATTATTGCAACTGTTGAGCCACTTACAGGGCATTAAATTAATAATGTCTTGAAACCATTCTCTCAAGCTATAATAACTTAATTAAACAGTGTAATGCGTTCAAGATCTATCTCTACTCTCGTTACTTGTAAAAAATTAATATTAAGATTTAAATTACGACAGTCCTCATGAAGAAGAAGATAAAGCCAGACATGAAACGCACGGAGAATTCACCTCTTATCACATCACATGGAATGTGATGTAAGAACTAACTAATAACAACTGAACTCTCCCTGTCCCTTTCCCTAAATTCCCGCTAATACACCCACTCTGTCCATCCCCTCTTTTTCATTTCCTTGTCTGTTGTCACCCTATTTCACTTCACTTCATTCGTTCTTTCCTTTCCTTTCCTCAATTTTCCCGAGAACCATCATGAAACCGACTCCAACAATAGATATTTTTACTCCCCGAACTTCATCAAGTTTACAGCTTTAGCCCTCCTCTCACTCTCTCTTCTCTTCTTTACCCACCGCTTCTTCTTCTTCCTCGACCGCCACTACCCAACAACATTCTCCGTTCCCCTTCAGCCTCCACCGCATGTCCTGCCGCCTCCCCTGCCACCGCCGCCGAGGCGGCATCCGTGCCTGAATGGTTAGGACTGGTATAGTGATGTGAAACTGGGCCATGTCGTGGAATTTTGAAGTTGGAGAGTTTTATGTAGAGACAGATTCATCGTGAGGAGTTAGACAATGTGATTGCGGGAGATGAAAGAGACGTAGAAAGAAAGAGGAAGGGTCGTGTTGTAAATATAAAGTGTGTGAAGATAGACTGAGAGATTATATACCGTGTTTATGAACGGGAGATAACGAGAGTGTATAAAGTGAACGCCATTGTCCTCTAAAGGTCTTGGAGTGCCTTGTGCCGCCTCCAAAAGGGTACAAGACTCCTATTCCCTGGCCCCAGAGTCGAGATCAGGTAAGTTTGTGGAGACATTTTTCGTTTCTAATGTTGCTCGTTTGGGTTTAGTTGTAAATGTTTGTGAAGTATGTATTGTTTCAGAGCTATTGTTGTGTAATTATCAAATTTTGGCAAGGATATTTATGAGAATGAGACGAGAAGCTGCTTACAGCTAATCATTTTGATTTATGTAGCATCTTAAGATACACTATACTACCTTTTATTCTTGTGGAATTTATTTCTCTTTAGGTGGATTTCTTTTTTTTTTTTTTTTTTTTTTTTTTTTTTTTCGGGCTAACAATGAGATGTGTGATATAAGGTGTGGCTCCGTAATGTGCCCAAACACCTCTGGTTGAAGGTAAAGAGAGGCAGAAGAATTGGTGTGAAGTAAAGGGTGATAAGTTCATTTTTCAAGGAGGTGAAGCAAAGTTTCCAAATGGAGCAGATAAGTATTTGGATCAGATTTCACAGTTGGCTACGTCTTTTAAATTCCACCTGATTATTCTGTTGCATCTGCAAGATGTTGAGGGTGTTTTCTTGACTTTGTTGTGTAGATGGTTCCTGAAATTGCATTTGGCCACCACACCCGAGTTGCATTAGATGTTGATTTGGATTAGCAAGTTTTGGTGCCTATCTGATGCACCGTAATGTAACCACTCTGTCAATAGCAATAAGAGGTCATGAGAACCAAATTCAGTTTGCACTAGAACGTGGTGTGCCAGCCATGGTAGCAGTATTTGCCAACAGCGCTTGTTATCCCAAGCCAGGCTTTTGACTTTATACATTGCTCAAGATGTCGAGTTAATTGGACTCATGATGGTATACCCTCTATATTGATGTATCTTAGTACTATAGACCTTTTTCAGTTTAGGTGTTGGAGAAGTCTCGGGTCAGCGTCAAGATGTATTCTGTATATACTTGACAATGTCAAGCTACTAACGTTTAATCTCATGTTTTCAATTTGAATATATTTTAAATGTTGAATATGATAGTTTTTGGTAAGGCTTTTATGTATTGTGACCCTTTCTTCTTTGTTCTGTGATGAAGATGGCATTTTACTTCTTGAGGCCAACAGGATGCTAAGGGCTGGAGGATATTTTGCTTGGGCAGTGGAAACTCTAGACAAAGATGGAGAGATTTTTATAGGAAACAGAAGGTATCTCATCATGCAAATAATATGTTTGTATGGAATTCACTATTGGTTACTTCTCCAAAATATTTTGTTCTGGAGTTGCATAATTTTCAAAGTTTACACTCTGGAGAATGTGGAAGGCTTTTCCTCTGTCATTAGCCCATCATCATCTTCTTTTATCCTCCCATGTTACAGTATTGTTGAAGATGAGAATTGAGCTTTTCAATCACTTGAACTCATATTATGGCTCATCTATGCACAGATATGGAGGACCTTGCTGCTCGGATTTGCTGGAACTTGTAAAGAAGGATGGAAATATTGCTGTTGGAGGAAGCCATTAAACTGTTGCTTATCAACCGTGCAGCTGGAGTCAACCTCCAATATGTGTTCCAATGATGATCTGGACAATGTTTGGTATGCTCTCTTCACACCTTTAGTTCATTTTGCTTAGTGGCTTAACATATTTTCAGATGAATGATATTTGATGCATTTACCTCTGGTCCTGTTTTTGCAATCTTTTGAGAGGGTAGAAAATTTGATGGATTAAGTGTAATCTCCTGAATATAAATATGAGCTGTTGGAGGAGAGAAGCCGTGGACAATGTTGTAACATGGTCAAAATTATCTGAAAAGTTAACACAGTGTAATATATAACTATATGCAATTATGCTGTATGTGTGCACAAATCAAGCATAATTTCTTGTGCAGTTTGTTGAATTAAACTATTTAGCACTAACTCCCTTACCAATTTTGGTGTCCTGCAAGAGATCTGTAAGCTTCCTTTCTAAAGATTGAGTTAGATTAAAACACTATTTTACCAGCCATGTTCTGTTCTTTTTTGTAGGTATGTTGGATTAAGGGCATGCTCGCACTTTTGCCAGAGAACAGTTATGGAGTTAATATTACTACATGGCCTGCACGGCTTCATCTTCCACCAGACAGGCTCCAAAGCATAAAAATGATGCCGACATATCCAGAAGGAAATCTATAGGCAATTCGAAATATTGGAATGATATAATAGTTAGTTATGTTCGTGCTTTCCGCTGGAAAGAGATGAAACTACGAAATGTGATGGACATGAGGCTGGACTTGGAGGGTATCATATTTACAGTATTGGCTGCTTTGTACTTTATTTTTTAAGATCATAAAAACGATCGATAGAGCTTGGCTGCAGTGCATAAGGTGTTCTGTTCCGATCTGAAGTAAACATACTTCATGTTGACAAAGACAACTTAGCATTAACTGGAATGTTAGAAGTTTTTACCTTCTAAGTTTGCCTTTATCTGCATGACATACTTTATGCATAAAAGATGGAACAGTAGCCAAGGCATTGCCTTGCATTCTATATCTTAATATCATACTGTGTAATTTGTTGGTCATTTTGACTATTACAGTGTCGCAGCAGCTTTGCATGATCTCCAGATTGATTGCTGGTTATGAATGTTGCACCTGTTAGTGGTTTCAACACCTTGCCTGTTTTATATATGATCGTGGACTTATCGGTGTTATGCATGACTGGTATGAATGATACGCATTCTTTTCCCTCGTTTCGAATTTGCGTCTTACTTCATGCTTGATAGATTCATGGCATTTTTTTTTTTTTTTTTTTTTTTTTTTTTTTTTTTGTATACTATTTTTACAGTCATTACCCTAAATTATTTAAACTATCATACTGGTGATCTAGGATTATTTTGTTCATTGATATACTTGGGCTGATCCTCATTCTAGTGTTAATTCTGTTTTGAGTTGGTGCCTCTATGGACTTCTCTTGAGGGGAACGGCGTTTAGTGGAAAGAAAATATACTCATGGGTGGAATACAGCAAGGATAGCCAATACATGAGATCTTATATGAGCTATTTCCTTCTGCAATTATTATTTCACCTTTCATGGAGTTTTTCTTTTTAGTTTTCTTAAAATTGAATAATTTTCGGAATGGTAAGATTACAAATTATTTTGCGGGAATTTTTTCAAATCTTATTTCATTATGCTATAGCTGACTTCTTGTGCTTTACTGATGTAGGAGTTTTATTTTCCAGGTGTGAGCCATTTGATACTTACCCTAGGACATATGACCTATTGCTGCAGCAGGTCTCTTTCTGTAGAGCAAAACAGGAATAAGTAATTATCTTTCTATCTATTTTATTAAATGCTTAAAAGTTGAAAGCACATCATTTAAGTTGCGAAGTGAATATATTTTTGCAAAATTTGTTGGCTGGTGCAGATGGATATTTCACTTATCATGCTTGAGATGGATCGGATGCTAAGACCAGGTGGACATGTTTATATCGAGATTTGGAATCTGTTATTTTTGAGCTTCAAGAATAGCAATTGCTATGGGATGAACACCGGCATTGCACGAAACTGGTGAAGGTCCCCATGCAAGCGAAGATTTTGATCTGCGAAACGAATGTAACATGCTTGATTGATTAACCTGATAAAAACTGAGATGTCGTTCGGCCGTTTGTAGAAGGAAGGGAACCTGGTGAACTCTTGCAAGAGAGGTAGTTAGCTGCAACAGTTGCCATGATATCAGACTAACTATCAATATATCTCATATTGAATAATATGTAACAGAGAATAAAAGTTAACATATTGTTGCTTTAATTACTTTCTCTTGTTCTGAAAGTGTTAATAAATAGATTGAAATTGTAATTGTTGATATAGACAATCCAATGTAGCAGAATTTTGTATGAACACAAAGATGCAAAAGAGTTCTTTATATGCAAGTGTATCAATATTTCTTTTTCTTTGATACGTTCCCCATCCATGCGGTTCTTCTACAGAGTGTTCCAATATATGGATCAAACGTAACGTTACGTGACAAATAACTCATACCCCATCTCAGAAAAGAATATTTCTGCTTTAGATCATGACACCAAGAAAACAAGACTTGCTTAATGCAACATGCTGAGGAAAGACTCCTGGCCGCAGCATTGACCTGTTTGGAGAGGTAAACTCGTAGATTTCACACACGGCGAGGCTTCGTTTCAACAAGCTCCATATACTCATCCCTTCAGTGAAATTGCTCATATTGTCTGTGATCAATGAAAAGCTGCACGAAGTAGATGTTTTGCGTTGTGTTGGTATGCAAACACGTAGCTCATGATAGAATTGTCCCAGTTCAACTTGGATACAAGAACTTCTCACAGTATGCTTTAAGATGCTAACCTCGTATTTTTCAGCCTCTAAAAGTTCACAGGCCATTTTCTCTTCAAGACATACTTCACCGGTGTACATATAGTTGATAAATGCACAAAGAGCATCGTATGATGCTCACTGATCTTTACTGTGCCACTCCGCTTTCTTCCATCTCATTCTCCAGCATCGCTTTGAACACTGGCGAACGATTCACCTGTTCACAAAATAAATTAGGGCGGCAAATGAAATTAATCATGACGATCAAGCAACGATACCCTGCAAACTAAAGCTTGACATTGCGGAGTGCGAACAACATTAATTATGTAGAAAAAAATTATATTGAGATTCTTTATTTTTGAGTTCGCGAAATGGCAAGTTTCCATCCTTTGTTTCATAAATTTTTTTAATGCAACGGTCAAAAAATAAAATGGTCATTACACCCACCCCATTCGAACCACGACCATGGTTGTCCCACCCCTCTCTCTCCCTATCCAATTAACTACCTAACATCATCCTACCATTGCCGCCTCCGTCTTTTTTCTGCCCTATCTTTTTTCTTCTTCTTCTTCTCCACTTTCCCATCTCTTTCTTCTCCTTCCTCCTTCTTCCCTCTTCTTCCGTTTTCCCCTCCTTCTTGGAATAGGCTCCGAGGCGGCTGGATTTGGCCGCCAGAGGGCCATCACGTTGTGGCCAGTTAACCGCAACTAGATCTAGTCGCCGCAAGACACCAACGCCAATCTCCACCTCACTTAGTACCAACTCATCATACCATCCCTTCACCGTTGAACGCCTATTCCGGCGTCCTCTAAACCTCTTGACTCCACCACCTTACCCTCTCAGCCTACACATCAAAACCCTTTCACCCCCCATCTCATTGAGCCACCAATCGCCAACCATCGCCCTCTTTTGGTCTGCACGCTTCCAAGCTTTTCCAATCGATCCCAATGTCGAAAACCGACCTGACCCCGCTTTTCTCTCCACGGGCACCTCCTTTCAAAAACCCCCAACACCCTAATCTCATTTGCTCGTCGATCGTCGGAATCACACCGTTAGGAATTTATGGGTTGTCGCAGCTTTCCACCTAAATTCCAGCCGCTCCCTGCACTTCAAATCTTTCCCAACACCAACAATTGCATTATCACTCCTCCCAAACCAAACCCCCATCAACCCTAACACCTGTTGCTCACTGTTTGCCGTCCCATTTCCAATCCGTTATGTAGGTAAGTTTGTGGTTGTTTTGTGCATTTTTGGGTGGGTTTGTGGTTGTTTTTGGATAGGTTTGTAGGTGGGTTTGTGGTGGTTCGTGGCTGGATTTGTGAGTGATTTGTGGTGGTCATTTGGTGGCGATAGGGCTGACTTTAGGGTTTGAGGATTGCGATGGTGGTGGTGGTGGTGGTGACTTTGGGGTTTGGTGGTGCTGGTTGTGAAATGTGGTAGGTGGTGGTGGTGATGGTGAAATCAAAAGTCAAAGGTAGAATGGTAATAGCATCCGCTACAATTGTATTAAAAGTCAAAATTCATTAAAGTGTTACTTTTAGGGTGGGGATATGAAATTTATGAAAGGTGGAAAGTTGCCATTTCGCGAAACCCTGGTGAAAACATGTCGGTTACTCTTTATTTTTAAGAAATTCAGGTTACTTTTTCTTACAGCACTAAAATTATTAGACAAATTAACAATAGAATTCAATGTATTTTCAACTAAGCTCATATATAGATATAGAGAGAGAGAGAGAGAGAGAGATACTGACCAAAACGGCCTTATGAGCCGGGATAGGAACGGCGGACTCAGAAGCTCCGTCCTCAGCTAGCAAAACGAGGTCGGTGTACGATGGCTGGTGGCGGTGATCAAGTGGAGACCAAAACCTTAAGAAGGCAATTTTGGCTTTATGCTCTTCGATTTCCCGTTGCAACTTCTCAACGGTTTCTCCCGCCTTCTCGTAGCAATCATTGCACACGACCGCGATCCTGTACACTCTGCAAGATTGGCAATACATCATTTTCTATGTTTTGGGATTTCTAGTTTAGTTACTATAATTGAGGAATGTTGCAATGTAACACATTGAAAGTTAATTGTTTTGGTCTGGCTACCTTGCTGCCGGTGTAAGGTTACACAATGCGTGAGCCAAGCGTGCAAGCAAATACCAAAACAAAACATTACAGGCAAGAAACCAATTAGGTTCAAGGAAATACCGAAACAAAATATTACAGGGGAGAAGCCTAATTAAAAAGTAGGTTTTGAACCCAGTCGATAAAAGCTCTGTAATTCTAAAGCAATATAGCTACCATTGAAGCACTGCAACGAGTTGTTTAGTTCTCAATGTCTACAGAGGATGTACATCATAAAAGAAGTCGTTGAGTGGTGAACGCACGAGGGCGTGTGAAAGCAATAATCCACAATTTAAAAAATGGATATTTTTCTTACATCACATATCAGTAAGTTGCTGATCTTGTTTTGTTCAAACGAAGGTTGTCCGAGAAAGAACTACCATGAGAATTTGTCCCGAGTGGATTATTATCTTTCTTACTGAAGAAACAAGAGGAATTAAATACAACATATTTCTGGTTTATTATCGTTCATCAAAGGTTGTAATAAAGCGTATATATTTTGCCATAAATTTATATGGGCGAATTGGCGGGCGCAGATGTAACATTTCAATTCTCATGCTCCAGTTGAGATAATGTGATATAAGAAAAAGAAAATAATTGCTTTTTACGTTCTTTTAATTCTGCGAATGTACTTCATGGATTGGGAAAAAAATTGTTTAAATATAATTGGCATTCAAAATGTAATAAGAATCCTGAATCCAAGCAAAGGTGTGACATAGTGATTTATGTAACCAGTGATGTAATGCACTAAAGTGTATTTTTACGCCGCATGACGATTTCTTGAATGGATATACAACTTTATCATATTCATGTGCTTGGCCAATTTGAAATTTCCTGGCAACTACTCTCAACAGAACCAAGAACTGCAAGAAATGTTGTTTTAATTGCTTATTGGCAAAGCTTTAAAGAAACTTTTAGGAAGATCAAGTCAATTATAAGCTTGTCAACAATACTTAATGACTATTGTTGATGCTTAATTTTGACATCAATTATTCGCACGTGAGAAATGCTAAACAGGCTTAGAAATCACACGTGATTATGGAAGTATTTAATTGAATGAAAGGTGAAGAATAATGTTTAAAGTGGTTCGGATGCTCACAAGACGAATCTTACGTCCACTGATATTGTATTAATGAGTAAAGTCAAGTCGCGTTCAACGAGTTGAGTTACAGCTTAGAGAATACAAGAGAGAGAGAGAGAGAGAGAGAGAGAGAGAGAGAGAGAGAGAATATGATATGCCTTAGTGAAATTAGTCAATCCCCCAAATGGGAGAGAAGTCATCTATTTATAGTGGGATAAATCAACTATTCTCAGCAGGATGATTAAGATGATGATGAAGAGAGTGACCTTTTCGAAGCATTCAATGTGTTTGATTTGAATGGCGATGGTTTCATTACTAGCGAGGAGCTTTAGAGCGTGCTGGCGAGATTTGGAATGTGGGATGAAACAAGCGGGAAGGATTGCAGAAGCATGACTCGTGTTTACGATACAAATTTGGATGGAGTTCTTGACTTTAAAGAACTTAAGAACATGATGCTTCGCACCATTTCTTAATTCTTTAACTATTTAATTTCTAAGCAAAATATATAAATATGTTTTTTAAGTTATTGTAAAATTTTCGTTATATATATGATGGCGATATTTAATATTTATAGACCTGATATAAACATAATTAATACCGTACTTGGTATATAATATTATTGTTTTGTTTAAGCAAATTTATGTATCCCATTGTGCTTTGTACAATATATAAAAAAGTTATGTTTATGGCTTATGGTTATATATATTAATGAATTAATAGTGTTTATATTTACTGTGTACAGTGTTTGTAATAAATAAAATTGGATTTTATATGAAGTTGTAATTTTCTTTTAATCGAATTATGATATTCAGTTCTTGCTGTGATTTATGGTCAATATTTATTTTTTTTATTGATGAAATTTAATGATAAATACCAACGTTACGTAAATAAAAATAAGAATAGGTATATGAATATCATGTAATGTTGCAAACTTACAGTTTACAACCATAAAAAAACAATCAATTGGTCCACCTTATGTTACAAAAGACAAAAAACCAATTAGCTATTGATCAGTAACTAAACAACCATAAAAAAACAATCAATTAGTCCACCTTATGTTAAAAAAGACAAAAAACCAATTAGCTATTGATCAGTAACTAAACAGTAGATTATTTTGACCCCTAATTACTATTTTTCATCTGAAAAAATTAACCCATAAAACGACATAGAATTACAATGGTTGGTTATGCATATTAGAGTAGCATATAACATACTGCATATCAAATTATCATATGTTAATCATGCTTTCATTTATTGTATTATGACTGAATAATAAAATGTATTTTACACATGATTTTGTTATACCTAAAATATCAGGACTGATGTAATCTCACGTCAATAAAGGTTAATCAGAACTTAGAAAGGCTTTGTGCCGTCTAGACACTGTCATGTCGCTCAGGGACAGTAGAAGTAAGACTGTCATTAACGTGGTAGGTAAGGGTTTGACTTGTGGGTGGGTGGGAATCGTCCACCTGTCCAAACTCTACGCAATTTAAGGATATCTCATATACAATAAACCAATGGAAAGCAGGCTAGGAATTGTACGACACCTGTCCACCTACAAGCTCATAATCATTACCTTGTATATACTTGACAATGTCAAGCTACTAACAGTTTTAATCTCATGCTTTCAATTTGAATATATTTTAAACTGTGAATATGATAGTTTTTGGTAAGGTTCTTATGTATTGATGATCCTTTCTTCTTTGTTCTGTGATGAAGATGGCATTTTACTTCTTGAGGCCAACAGGATGCTAAGGGCTGGAGGATATTTTGCTTGGGCAGTGGAAACTCTAGACAAAGATGGAGAGATTTTATTAGAGAAACAGAAAGGTATCTCATCATGCAAATAATATGTTTGTATGGAATTCACTATTGGTTACTTCTCCAAAATATTTTGTTCTGGAGTTGCATAATTTTCAAAGCTTTAAAGAAACTTTTAGGAAGATCAAGTCAATTATAAGTCGTCAACAATACTTAAGACTATTGTGATGCTTAATTTTGACATCAATTATTCGCACGTGAGAAATGCTAAACAGGCTTAGAAATCACACGTGATTATGGAAGTATTTAATTGAATGAAAGGTGAAGAATAATGTTTTAAAGTGGTTCGGATGCTCACAAGACGAATCTTACGTCCACTGATATTGTATTAATGAGTAAAGTCAAGTCGCGTTCAACGAGTGAGTTACAGCTTAGAGAATACAGAGAGAGAGAGAGAGAGAGAGAGAGAGAGAGAGAGAGAGAGAGAGAGAATATGATATGCCTTAGTGAAATTAGTCAATCCCCCAAATGGGAGAGAAGTCATCTATTTATAGTGGGATAAATCAACTATTCTCAGCAGGATGATTAGATGATGATTGAAAAGAGTGATTTAAGTCATCTATTTTCTGCTCATTCTTCTTCTTCTTCATCTCCACTTTTCCCCATCTCTTTCTTCTTCTCTTCCTCCTTCTTCCCTCTTCTTCCGTTTTCTCCCTTCTTGGAATAGGCTCCGAGGCGGCTGGATTTGGCCGCCATGAGGCCATCACGTTGTGGCCAGTTAACCGACAACTAGATCTAGTCGCCGCAAGACACCAACGCCAATCTCCACCTCACTCAGTACCAACACTCATCATACCATCCCTTCATCGTTGAACGCCTATTCCGGCATCCTCTAAACCTCTTGACTCCACCACCTTACTCCTCTCAACCTACACATCAAAACCATTATCACCCCCCATCTCATTGAGCCACCAATCGCCAACCATCGCCCTCTTTTGGTCTGCACGCTTCCAAGACTTTTCCAATCGATCCCAATGTCGAAAACCGACCTTGACTCCACTTTTCTCTCCATGGGCAACTCCTTTCAAAAACCCCCAACACCCTAAATCTCATTTGCTCGTCGATCGTCGGAATCACACCGTTAGGAATTTATGGGATTGTCGCAGCTTTCCACCTAAATTCCAGCCGCTCCCTGCACTTGAAATCTTTCCCAACACCACCAATTGCATTATCACTCCTCCCAAACCAAAACCCCATCAACCCTAACACCTGTTGCGCACTGTTTGCCGTCCCACATTTCCAATCCGGGTATGTTGGTAAGTTTGTGGTTGAGTTTGTGGCATTTTTGGGTGGGTTTGTGGCTCAATTTGTGGTTGTTTTCGGATAGGTTTGTAGGTGGGTTTGTGGCTGAGGTTTGTGGTGGTTCGTGGCTGGATTTGTGAGTGATTTGGTGGTGGTCATTTGGTGGCGATAGGGCTGAATTTAGGGTTTAGAGGGATTGCGATGGTGGTGGTGGTGGTGACTTTGGGGTTTTGGCCGTGATGGTGTTGAAATGTGGTAGCTCGTGGTGGTGATGGTGATGGTGAAATCAAAAGTAATAGCACCCTCTACAGTGGTATTAAAAGTCAAAATTCATTAACAGTGTTACTTTTACTCTTTTAGGGTGGGGATATGGAATTTATGAAACAGGGGTGGGAACTTGTTATTTCGCGAAACCCTGGGTGGAAACATGTCGGTTACTCTTTATTTTTCTTACAGCACTAAAATTATTACACAAATTAACAATAGAATTCAATGTAGCTTCAACTAAGCTCATATATATAGATAGAGAGAGAGAGGTACTGACCATAACGGCCTTATGAGCTGGGATAGGAACGGCGGACCCAGAAGCTCCGTCCTCAGCTAGCAAAACGAGGTCGGTGTACGATGGCTGGTGGCGGTGATCAAGTGGAGACCAAAACCTTAAGAAGGCAATTTTGGCTTTATGCTCTTCGATCTCCCGCTGCAACTTCTCAACGGTTTCTCCCGCCTTCTCGTAGCAATCATTGCACACGACCCCGCTCCTGTACACTCTGCAAGATTGGCAATACATCTTCTATGTTTTGGGATTTCTGGTTTAGTTAGTATAATTGAGGAATGTTGTAATGTAACACTTTGAAAGTTAAGTGTTTTGGTCTGGCTACCTTGCTGCCGGTGTAAGGTTACACAGAATGCGTGAGCCAAGCGTGCAAGCAAATACCAAAACAAAACATTACAGGCAAGAAACCAATTAGGTTCAAGGAAATACCAAAACAAAATGTTACAGGGGAGAAGCCTAATTAAAAAGTGGGTTTTGAACCCAGTCGTTAAAGCTCTGTAATTCTAAAGCAATATAGCTACCATTGAAGCACTGCAATGAGTTGTTTAGTTCTCAATGCCTACAGAGGATGTACGTCATAAAAGAAGTCGTTGAGGGCGAGTGAAAGCAATAATCCACAATTTAAAAAATGGATCTTTTTCGTACATCACATATCAGTAAGTTGCTGATCTTGTTTTGTTCAAACGAAGGTTGTCCGAGAAAGAATTACTAAGAGAATTTATGTCCCGAGTGGATTATTATCTTTCTTAGTGAAGAAACAAAAGGAAATTAAATACAACATATTTCTGGTTTATTATCCTTCATCAAAGGTTGTAATAAAGCGTATATATTTTGCTATAAATTTATATGGGCGAATTGGCGGGCGCAGATGTAACATTTCAATTCTCATGCTCCAGTTGAGATAATGTGATACAAGAAAAAGAAAATAATTGCTTTTTACATTCTTTTAATTCTGCGAATGTACTTCATGGATTGGGAAAAAAATTGTTTAAATATAATTGACATTCAAAATGTAATAAGAATCCTGAATCCAAGCAAAGGTGTGACATAGTGATTTATATACCAGTGATGTGTACTAGAGTGTATTTTTACCCCACATGACGATTTCTTGTATGGATATACAACTTTATCATATTCATGTGCTTGACCAATTTGAAATTTCCTGGCAACTACTCTCAACAGAACCAAGAACTGCAAGAAATGTTGTTTTAATTGCTTATTGGCAAAGCTTTAAAGAAACTTTCAGGAAGATCAAGTCAATTATAAGCTTGTCAACAATACCTAATGACTGTATAGTTTTGGTAGCTCAACCATAAAACGAAATTTGAATAATAAACTATTGACATTTACATCCATTCTGATGCTCTGAGACTTTCTTGAATAAGATAATGGGAAAAGATACTAGAAGGGAAAAGAATATTTGGTATACAGAAGATAACACTAGATGATTTCTATAAATCCACAACATTTTACAATTTCAAGTTTTGCCACCAATAACATCTTTTAAAAAACTTTGACATGCCCATCAATATAGTCGAAAACTACTACAAAACTTTCCAACCAACAAATATTTTAGTTTGTTCATATTATCTCCATCTACATACAGAGACTCCATAAACAGTAAACACTAATCAATGACTCATATCTTATCCCCCCCAAAAAATAATGATACTGGTTTCAGATCAGCACAGGAAGAAAACTGTACTCACTCCTTACTTCATGGAAGAATCCTTATGGGCTGCAGTATTCACCTGTTTAGAGAGGTAAGCTTCGTAGATCTCCACCACAAGGCGGGGGTCTTTTTCAACAAGCTCTATGTACTCCTCCCGTTTGGTAAGCTTGTCCATGTTGTCAGTGATCAATGACAAAGATGCATCAAGCAGTTGTTTAGCATTATGCTGGTGTGCAAAAGCATAGCTCATAACTGAATTGTCCCAATTCAACTTGGATACCAGGAACTTCTCACAGTATGCTTTAAGGTGCTTCACCTGGTATTTTTCCGCCAGTTCTAAAAGGTCATAGGCCATTTGCTCATCAAGGCATGCTTCTGCAGTGTACAAATAGTTGACAAATGCACGAAGTGCATCGTATGTCACATCACTAATCTTTATAGTGCCACTCCGGCTTTCCTCCATCTCATTCTCTAGCATGGCTTTGAACACTGGAGAACGGCTCACCTGAATACATTTCAAAGAAATAATAAGGAATGGTGTACCCTAGAAGTGCATCATCAACCGAGTGCATAGTGAAAAAGCCAATTATACAGGAATACATGCTTAAATTGTGCCTACAAAGACACACGCAAACCCTCAATTTTAGATGGAATCATATTTGAGCTGCTTACAACTTCATGCTCTGCCAAATTCATCCGTGACACCCCATAATAATTTGTGCACAGACACACAAGAGGCGGGTACACTCCCCTGATAAATGGAATTGGATCAATCTTAGCCAGATCCCACCAGGTAGAATTATCCAACAACATTTTTTGTTTTTCAAAAAAATAAAGAAATAGAAAAAAAATAATTAGAAAAAAAAGTATTTGCCAGTTATGGACTTCAACTCCAGTTCCACAAGCAGAGCAACCAAATAAGCACTTCATATTAAAATCAATTTATTATGCATATCCTCGTATTCTTTCTCCTTATCTCATCAACTTGAAATTTACATTTGGCCCCACTAATAAAGAAGCGCTCCGCATGATACAGAGCAACTCAATCAACCAGAGCAAGAATTCAATCTGCAGATTACAGATGAACAATTCCATCACTTCCACAAGGGTTGAAGAGTTTCCCGGAGCTACCAAGTTATCAAATTTTTATCACGTTCACTCCCAACTTCCAAATTTAATCCAAGCCCTCCAAAATTCAATCTAAGCTCTCCTCAACTCCTATACGAACAAGTTTCGATCTCAAAACCTCTCTTACAACTAAAAGAAACCTTACCAACTAAGCTAACAATACTGACTACCAACTCCACTTTCCTGCACAAATTAAAGCACTATCATCCATCAAAACCAACAACAATTACTACGCCTATCCCATAGTAGTAATCACAGTGCAATAGAATTCACCATAACTTATAGTACCAGTTAACAAGCTCTAGCAATAAGCAAAGAATCAAAAACTTTTCTGGGTACTCACCAAAACGGCTTTATGGGCAGGGACGGGAACGGAGAAGCCAGAGGAGCCATCCTCGGAGGTGGCGACCAAAACGACATCGGTGTAACAAGGGCCATTGTGGGACCTAGCATGGTGATCAAGCGGAGACCAAAATCTCAGAAAGGCAACTTTAGCTTTAAGATCTTCGATCTCTCGCTTGAGCTCCTCCTCGGTCTCGCTCGCCTCCTCGTAACACTCCTTGCACGTGCCCGCGTCACGTGTCCCGTATTCCTCCCTGCACGATATGCAACGCATGGTTTCGGATTCGGACTCGGACTCGCTCTCCGACTCCGAAAAATCGGTGTGGCGAGATGAGAGACACCGGCGTCCGCGCATTCCGAAAGTTAGGTCCGGTTCGGTCAGTTTCGGTGGAGTGGGTAGTATCACGAAATCTTGTTTATTCGTTCAAGTTTACTCAAGTGCCCTTTTGTAATAATTTATTGGATGGGTGGTTGTTGAGTTTCGGTTTGTAATTACTGTTATATTTTTTTTATTCTAGATTTGTGGTTTCTTTGATTAAATAATATGATACTCTCAAGATTAATTAAATAATTATCACTGTTATATATATTATTACATAAATTGGACTTTTGTAATGNAACACCTAATGACTGTATAGTTTTGGTAGCTCAACCATAAAACGAAATTTGAATAATAAACTATTGACATTTACATCCATTCTGATGCTCTGAGACTTTCTTGAATAAGATAATGGGAAAAGATACTAGAAGGGAAAAGAATATTTGGTATACAGAAGATAACACTAGATGATTTCTATAAATCCACAACATTTTACAATTTCAAGTTTTGCCACCAATAACATCTTTTAAAAAACTTTGACATGCCCATCAATATAGTCGAAAACTACTACAAAACTTTCCAACCAACAAATATTTTAGTTTGTTCATATTATCTCCATCTACATACAGAGACTCCATAAACAGTAAACACTAATCAATGACTCATATCTTATCCCCCCCAAAAAATAATGATACTGGTTTCAGATCAGCACAGGAAGAAAACTGTACTCACTCCTTACTTCATGGAAGAATCCTTATGGGCTGCAGTATTCACCTGTTTAGAGAGGTAAGCTTCGTAGATCTCCACCACAAGGCGGGGGTCTTTTTCAACAAGCTCTATGTACTCCTCCCGTTTGGTAAGCTTGTCCATGTTGTCAGTGATCAATGACAAAGATGCATCAAGCAGTTGTTTAGCATTATGCTGGTGTGCAAAAGCATAGCTCATAACTGAATTGTCCCAATTCAACTTGGATACCAGGAACTTCTCACAGTATGCTTTAAGGTGCTTCACCTGGTATTTTTCCGCCAGTTCTAAAAGGTCATAGGCCATTTGCTCATCAAGGCATGCTTCTGCAGTGTACAAATAGTTGACAAATGCACGAAGTGCATCGTATGTCACATCACTAATCTTTATAGTGCCACTCCGGCTTTCCTCCATCTCATTCTCTAGCATGGCTTTGAACACTGGAGAACGGCTCACCTGAATACATTTCAAAGAAATAATAAGGAATGGTGTACCCTAGAAGTGCATCATCAACCGAGTGCATAGTGAAAAAGCCAATTATACAGGAATACATGCTTAAATTGTGCCTACAAAGACACACGCAAACCCTCAATTTTAGATGGAATCATATTTGAGCTGCTTACAACTTCATGCTCTGCCAAATTCATCCGTGACACCCCATAATAATTTGTGCACAGACACACAAGAGGCGGGTACACTCCCCTGATAAATGGAATTGGATCAATCTTAGCCAGATCCCACCAGGTAGAATTATCCAACAACATTTTTTGTTTTTCAAAAAAATAAAGAAATAGAAAAAAAATAATTAGAAAAAAAAGTATTTGCCAGTTATGGACTTCAACTCCAGTTCCACAAGCAGAGCAACCAAATAAGCACTTCATATTAAAATCAATTTATTATGCATATCCTCGTATTCTTTCTCCTTATCTCATCAACTTGAAATTTACATTTGGCCCCACTAATAAAGAAGCGCTCCGCATGATACAGAGCAACTCAATCAACCAGAGCAAGAATTCAATCTGCAGATTACAGATGAACAATTCCATCACTTCCACAAGGGTTGAAGAGTTTCCCGGAGCTACCAAGTTATCAAATTTTTATCACGTTCACTCCCAACTTCCAAATTTAATCCAAGCCCTCCAAAATTCAATCTAAGCTCTCCTCAACTCCTATACGAACAAGTTTCGATCTCAAAACCTCTCTTACAACTAAAAGAAACCTTACCAACTAAGCTAACAATACTGACTACCAACTCCACTTTCCTGCACAAATTAAAGCACTATCATCCATCAAAACCAACAACAATTACTACGCCTATCCCATAGTAGTAATCACAGTGCAATAGAATTCACCATAACTTATAGTACCAGTTAACAAGCTCTAGCAATAAGCAAAGAATCAAAAACTTTTCTGGGTACTCACCAAAACGGCTTTATGGGCAGGGACGGGAACGGAGAAGCCAGAGGAGCCATCCTCGGAGGTGGCGACCAAAACGACATCGGTGTAACAAGGGCCATTGTGGGACCTAGCATGGTGATCAAGCGGAGACCAAAATCTCAGAAAGGCAACTTTAGCTTTAAGATCTTCGATCTCTCGCTTGAGCTCCTCCTCGGTCTCGCTCGCCTCCTCGTAACACTCCTTGCACGTGCCCGCGTCACGTGTCCCGTATTCCTCCCTGCACGATATGCAACGCATGGTTTCGGATTCGGACTCGGACTCGCTCTCCGACTCCGAAAAATCGGTGTGGCGAGATGAGAGACACCGGCGTCCGCGCATTCCGAAAGTTAGGTCCGGTTCGGTCAGTTTCGGTGGAGTGGGTAGTATCAGGAAATGTTGTTTACTCGTTCAAGTTTACTCAAGTGCCCTTTTGTAATAATTATTGGATGGGTGGTTGTTGAGTTTCGGTTTGTAATTACTGTTATATTTTTTTTATTCGAGATTTGTGGTTTCTTTGATTAAATAATATGATACTCTCAAGATTAATTAAATAATTATCACTGTTATATATATTATTACATAAATTGGACTTTTGTAATGTATGACTGTTATATTAATAACATTATCATCATCATCATAATTATTGTATCGAAGAATTAGTGACTCAATAAATATTTTTATAAATTTTAATTTTAATTTTTTTTTTAAAATTTATACTCACAACTTTTTCTTATAAATTTTTTTTTACAACAACTCATAATTAATCAATCATAATTTATCAAAATAAGACTCCAATGAGACTTATTATAAACTAATTAATTAACAGTTATTATATTAGGCTGTGAAAAAAAGTTTACTAGAATTTATTATGATTATAGCATTACTCTTTGAGAATTAAATAAAAAATAACAATTAAAAAAATTAGCGGACTTTAGTTGACCAATAAATAGTTTCTTTCTTGAGTCTCCACCACCAGTAACCGACACCTGCCGGTAAAAAAGCACCGGCTGCGCAGTGCTGCCCGGTGCACTCATCACTCCTGGTCACCAGAAGCAGACCCGACCCGGGAATCATAAAATGAAGAAAACCACGGGTTAAAAAACACTGTACTGAAAAATTTAAAATACACGGATAAGACTTGAAGAGCCAAGACATCTGACATAAACAAAACTCTTTAGTTTCGATTTTTTGGGCTCTAAGAAATTCATTAACTCAGGTGAATACAACTTTTAATTTCTCTTTGAGTAAGTTTTGTTTCTTCTATGTTTTGTTCGGTAACTTACTTTAATATGATGGTAGGAAACGCACGTATAAACTAACACTGAACTGGTTGAATCTAGAACTCTTTTTTTTTTTTTTTTCCTTTTTCTTTTTTTGGATTTCGACTCTAGAAGAAAATAGTTGGACCCAATAGAGCTTTGTTCAAGTACTTGGTTTTAGGTTTGTTTTCTTTTTCTCGTTTCCTCATAAATTGAAACAATATAGAATGCTGAGATGCAGATTTTTGGTTTTTTACTTCAATTGCCAGTGTTTTCACTATAAAGAAAACGAATTTTGTTTTTAAAACTCTACTCGCTCGAATTTGGGTAGTTATTTGCTAATTTAGTCAATATTATGAAGTGGGCGTCTAATAATTTATGTGAATTTTGAATTTTGTCATGTGGGTATGATAGGGAAACCCTAATTTTCCATGCTTTTTCAGAAATCAAACAGGGATGGGGGCTTAAGTCCATTGTTTTATAGTTTGATTTTATTAGCTGAGTAGGTTTCTTGTAATTTATGTAAAATATTCATCTTCTCTTGTTTGTTGCCATTTGAAAACCGTACTTGGTGATGGACGGCTCATAAAGTTTATTTTTTTAATAGTTTTTTCTTTATTTTTAATTTCTGTTAGTGATGGGCTGTGAAGAGGGAACATGCAATGGTGATACAGAGTTCTTGAAAAGAGGAAGGGGGATTAATGGGATTGAAGTTGGAAGGGTGCATGATTTCGGTGAAGGGAGCTCAGTTGCAAGGGAGGGTTTTCGGACCTACAAGAGGCGGAAGCATGTAAGGTCAACAGAAGAAGCCAAATTTTTGGAGGATTCCTTTAGAATTCAGGTATGTCTCCATGAATGTATGTGAATAAGCGTGGAGGAATAATTTTTTTTTCTTTGTAATAGTCAATCATGAAATGAGTTTTTCTGTCATGACATTCAAGGACCAAAATGACTTGAAATTGATGCTAAAATATGCTTTAGTGCTTGTAGTGAGTTGAAAAATCTCTGCTTTGGATTAGGCACATTAAGAAAAGTTGATTAAGGTTAAGAGCTTTAGCTAACTGATACTTCTCGGTATTCCTTCATTAATATTAGGGACTACTTAAATGGACTATTAAAGTAGATAAAAGTTTTATGAAGTGAGGCATGCCTATATCTTGTGTCTTCTTGTGTGTTGCACATAAACACACACTTATATATGGATACAAGTAGATAAAAGTTTATGAAGTGAGGCATGCCTATATCTTGTGTCTTCTTGTGTGTTGCACATAAACACACACTTATATATGGATACAACTAGATAAAAGTTTATGAGGTGAGGCATGCCTATGTCTTGTGTCTTCTCATGTATTGCATGTAAATACACACTTATATATGGATACGACTATGTAATTTAGATAACCCATTGTTATGTTAGTCAGTGTCTTGTATTAATCTACATAATATATCATTTCTAATACTTGGTTATCATTTGTTATTTTGTGCATAATTGACAGTACTATATTCTGTATGTGTCAGAAAATTTGTTGGAACTTATATTGTATCTTAATATTACGATATATGGAAGCTATTAGCATAAGAGTCTGTGCTGAGCCATCGCTATTGGGCAAAACTTAAAATTGCTTCTTTAGATTTAAGTGAAGAAAAACTAGAATATAACATCTCGAATTTCATTAGAGAGAATTATAGGCAATTTAGTATCTTTGTGCTAACTTGAAATTTTGAAATAAACTTTTTTTTTCTTTATCATTTTAGTGGATTATATTTCTGATATTTTTTTTTTCACAATTCAATTGCACTATGTAACTTTTAAAGGAGTTTAAGCTATGTTCCATGCCTGTAGAACTTTGGCACATTAATTAAACAATATGCTAATTTATGAACAGGATACGTTAGATCTTGAGCCATAAGCCATTCAAATTAAATTTTTTCTGCACTTTTCTTAACATTTTCCATTATCTATCTTATCAGTTGACACTTGGTATTTTACAATTTGATAAATGGTTGAAATGGCTTGGTAATGTAGAATCATCATTAATTGTGATAGATGATCCAACCAAAGTATTTGCATTTGGACGAGAGTGTGTGGTGTGTATTTATATTAGTGAAGTGCATGAATTTTGTACTTTTATTTGCAAATGCATGTTACTTGTGCATGATTTACCACAAATAGTTGGCCTGGTTTTGTACAATTTTTTATTGCTATTGAAATACTGGAGAAAGATCTTGCCTTTTCATTTGTTTAGATGGGTGTTCAGGAACAAAATGGGGCAATTTTAGGATCTCCTTTTATTAAGTATCGCCGTTTTATGTTTTGGCTACTACATGGGTATAATTGAATACTGTGGAATGTGAACCTTAAAGTAGTCTGATATTTGCTATAGTAGATAGGTTTCAAGTGTAATGGAAAATAGCGCTAACCTTGGAATCACATTAAAAAATTTTAAATCTATGATCAATTTTATATAGCATCATGTTGTCTATGAGAAATGAAAATAACCTGTGCAATTATGTGTGTATGGTTATTCAATTTCCTTGATGGAAAATCTATATGTATATCTTCTTTTCCCAACAATTCCTTCATGTTCTATTTGTAATGATGTTTCCTGATCCTTCTTGCCTTAATGGAACCAACCTGATGTCCTCCTGATTGTTAAGGAACTGTGGGAAATACTTAATAGGCATTATGAAAAAAGCTGTCATCCAGGGATAACTTTCAGCGTTTTCTGAATAAGTCATATGATTGTTTGCAGAGGAGAAACAGAAATGCTGTACTGTCTCAGATGCTTGGGTCATTCAAAGGTGTGGGTGGTATAGAACAGTGTATTCACGAAGCATCTTTGTTTGATCCAGAAATTGTTTGTACGACAGTTAAGGTTTGTGCTGTCACTGAAATTGCTTGTGATCTTATGATATGAGTTGTTTATCATCGTTTCCTTTTTTCTGGATAAAACTCTTGAGTTTGATTTTTATTTCAGGGATCTGATAGTCATGGTCAAGATAGGAACAAATGCTCACAAACAGGGATTACTAATGGATGTCAGTATTCAGCTAAAGGTCATGTGGGTGTTGTCTCTGATGGCCCTTTAAATGCATCTGATCCTTGTATCATCACTAATATGTGTCGGCGTGCTTTCTTTGATATTCTAATTTCTGAAAAGTTCAGCTTATTATGTAAGCTACTCCAGGAAAATTTTGAAGGATTCAAGTATGACAGATTTATCGACTTTAGTGTGATTCACACAAGGATGAAAGAAGGAACTTATGAAAGTTCACCTACGCGTTTCGTTGATGATATTCAACAGGTAATATGTGTAATCTTTTTTAAAATTATACATCTTATTTGCTTGCCTGGCTTGAATTAATGGTGAAGGAATAGTGATTCAATGTTTGTGTTTGCTAAATATTATGATGCATTGAAATGATATGGGTTTTGGATGGCCCGCAAGCTTTTGTATTCTGCATCTTAATAGAGAACTTGTTATATTGTCGATATTGCATGTCAAGGCTCAGCCCTGTTGAAAAGGCTATAATAAAGAGATTTTTCTGTTTAGGAAAAAAAATCGTCACTAATGGTCTTGCTAATTTCCAAATTAATGCTTCATATACAGTTTTATTTAGTATATCATAAATTCTAAATAATAAATTTATACAAAGGATTTCTCTTTACAATCATGTAGAAATTCCGATGTGTCACTTGTTTGCTGTTGCCAAATCCCCGCAAAATGTTGTTCACCTAAAGCAAACCTTTCCTTTTAGAGAAACTGCATTACTCTTGGCTAATGATCTTGCTAAGCGCCAAATACTCTTCATGTAGTTTTACTTGCTACATACCAAATATTAGTAATAATTTTAATACATAGAATTTCTTGTCTATGTCAGTTAAAAGGCAGGTATGCAATCAGGAATAGGATAAATAAAATAATGGAATAGGAAGAAAAGCCCCTCTCTGACAATAGGACTTTAAGGACTTTTGTGCTACTGCAAAAAAGTCATTAATTACTGTACCGTATGGAAAAGTACTGTCTGGCAGTTTGATATATTTTTGGGATATCTATAATTTAAGAAGGCTTTCCTTCAAATAGTTGTGACATTCGGCTAATAATCAGGTAAAACTGATATGATCAATGGTAGGTTGCTGTAAACATGAGTAATATTTCCTAGGGAAAAGAGATTCAGAACATGTGAAACTTTTGAGTCAGTTTGCAGAATACAAAAGATCTTCAGGGAAAGCTATTAATGATTTGGAGGGCCTACTTGAATTGGTAAACTTACACTACGAACTCTTCTTGCGGGTACTGCATCAAAGTAAAGAAAGCTAAAGTAAAAGGGCAGTGAATATTTCAAGTAGGGATTGTATATAAACTATTAGTGTATTGATGTTTATTAATGGCTTTCTCATAACTTATTAGCTTAATGGCTTTTGAATCTTCGCTCATCGAAATTCTGGAAATCTTAATCATGCTGTAGTCCTAACCATTTCTAGCTATATTTGCTGTTAGCTACAAAATCCCTTCAGCCCTTTTAGCTACGATTGATTCTGTGTTCCTGGTCTAATTCTTGGGACATGTACCCACTTCTTTTGTCACCTCTATTTGCATTATTATGACTTGAATTTAATCGTTTTTTTGTGATGGTGTCTTTTCCAAAGTCCTTTTAACTTCATAGGTTTAAATTTCATAGGTTTGGAGAACTCATTAGCTGATTTTCATTCTAATAGTTTGTACGCAAGCCATTTACATGCAATGGCATGGAGCTCTTATTGGTAAGTTGTGGTTCCTCATATTTCTGTGTTGAATAATGTATAGTGTCATGAGTTATCGTCTTTCATGCTGCTCTTACCAAAGTAAAATATCTCTTTCATGCAATTTTTCTGATGCATGGAGATTTAGATATACATAAATGCTTGTGGTTGTTCATCTCGTCTTCACTAGTGCTCCAATATGTGCTTGTTCCTGTGTATATTACTTGTATTTTGGTGGCACTTTCAACCTTTGTTCTTCTGTGTCTAAACTTCTCTGAGTTGAATTTATTTGTATTTGCCCCTCACTTATGGAAAGATTAGACGCAATATGAATCTATATCTTGTCCCACATTTTTGCAAAGTTAAAATTCAATATGACATTTGATCTTCGTGGAACTGTTATGCAACTAAGTATAATTCTCAATCGTGTTTTTGATCTGTCAATCTTTTGCTATGTGCAACTTTCTTTTTTTGGCCTGAGGACATGTTCCAGGAAACTGAAGTACTTTAAGTCCTCTTATATATCTAACTTCGAATATTTTTTTTTCTAGGTTTGGATCAAGTTTCAAGAGATTGGTGCTGAAATGATTTCTCTTGCAAAGAGCGTTGCAGAATTTTCAAGGACTTCCTGGAATGAGCATGTATGACTACTCACTGATGTTACTGTACTTAAGTACTTTCCTTTATATGCTAAATTGTTTTCTTGCATTGGTTCTAAACTTTAATTTTTCCAGTTTATGGTTACTTGTAGCTCTTCTGTCTCAGTTTACTCTAATGTTTTCCTTCCAGGTTGGAGGCCCAGTACAGTCTAAGTATGAAGAAGAGAAAATTGAGGTAAACTTTCTTAATGCATGATACTTTGATTTGCTGTCTTCTTTAATTTTGGTATTATGTATAATTGAATCCTCAGAAATCAGATAGACGTGCATTTTACTGTCACTACAAGTTATTAGATTGCTTAGGCTGCATTTGGTGCTTTGGAGGATATAGATTAAGGAGAAGGTTTCAAATGACTTGCAATGTCGCACACTCTAATGTTTTTGCAATAATTACGATTGGACTTGATGCATTGTATATAATTTATTGCCATTGAAGTGCTTCTTAATTGTGGTAACATTTTCCTTTTAAAATTTGTTTAAGAATTTGTTTGGGTGATTGACCAGTGTTTTCAGAATTCCAGTGGTCCATTTTGTCTTATCTATTACTTATAATTTATTTGTTTTATCTCGCCTTTTTTTTCCCCTAGCCTAACCCAACTGAACTGCATTCCTAGGACTTACCTTGCTTAAAAGAATTACTTAGGTTACATATACACATGTTATCTTACAGATAAATCATGGGAACTCAGGGTATATCGAACAATTATTTGTGTGTTGCAGTGAAATTGAAAGTAAGATAACTTGGGCTTTATTAAAATGTAATGTTGCGGAGTATCTGGATGAAATTTAGAGTTATTAGATGGAAGAACTTTGAAATTTTGTACTGCACAATTTGATCTTTCAGTTGTTTCTTTTGATGATATACTAAATGCAATCTCAGTTGGTCCTGAGTAATTGAAATTATTTCCCACATAGCAGTTGTTTACTGGGGAATCCAACTCTGATGCTAAAATGGCACGACCAGAAGCATGTAGTGTGAATAAGGTTTGCACTTGCAGGCGCTGTGAGGAGAAGGCTGATGGGAAGGATTGTTTAGTTTGCGATTCATGTGAAGAAATGTACCATGTCTCCTGTATCGAGCCAGCTGTTAAAGAGATTCCTCCAAAAAGTTGGTATTGTGGTAGCTGCACTGCAAAGGGAATTGGATCGCCTCATGAGAACTGTGTAGTGTGTGAGAGGCTGAATGCCCCCAGGAACCAAGGTATTCAAGTTGGAGATGGGACCAGTCCAGCGAATGAAACATTTATTGATTTTGAAGGTAACTCAAACTGTAGTACAGACGAAATCCAAGAATCTAAAGAGAAAAGATACCTGATGTACCCTTGTGGAATTTGTGGAGTTAGGGTAGCATCGTGTGATGAGTTTCAATACTGTGACCACGATTACTGCCCCTATAAGCTTTATCATAATAGGTGTTTAACGCCAAAGCAGTCAAAATCGTATGGGTCCCGTTGGCTCTGCCCTTCGTGTCTATGTAGAGGCTGCTTTACTGATAAAGATGATGACAAAATTGTTATATGTGAAACTTGTGATCATGCATACCATATCTATTGTATGGAACCACCACGCAGTTCAATTCCTAAGCGTGGATGGTTTTGCAGAAAATGTGAAGCAGGACTCAAAGAAATACGCAGGGTAAAGGAGGTATATGAAAATAAAAAGAAAAAGAAAGGAGACAAGGGTATAAAGGCATATGAAAATGGACAGAAAAAGAAAAGCAGAGAGGGTATATCATCATACGAAAATCTTGAAAAGGAACTGATTGCGAAAAGTGAGGAGGAATCAGATGGAGGTAGAGGTGGAATGGACATGCTTTTAAATGCAGCTAAGACCTTAAATTTTCAAGAGAACTTGGCTGCGAAGAAGACTTTGAAGTGAAGAACAACCTTAAGAGGGGATAAGATCTAAATTTGATGGCTTTTGTGAAAATGATTTTGTTTTTTTTAATGATGTTTCTCCTGATATAAGGAATTTCTTTTTTGCCATATTGTTTGGGGAAACTAATATTTTGGTAGGTTAACAATGTTAGATTTTGCTGACTTTATGATACATGACTGCTGGGCTAGACATGAATATGGTGGCTGTATATTGGTGGTTGGCAGTGTGTAAGAGATGACATTATGTAGTCTTTGGTTCCTGCCCAAGTGAATTTTCTGGGAACCTTTGGGTTTTGATTGGCGGAAAGGTTTCATTTAACATCGACTGCGCTCTGTTTGCACATTTTGTACTATGTGGTACATATTCTGGGATGGGTAGCAGAAGCTTAATGTTTTCTCACCTCAGTTGTGTTGTAAAATGAAGAGAACTTTGAACAAAAAGTTTTACAATGAAAATGTGAAGGATATTCTTTTCTTGTTATAATCTGTGTTATGTATTTGGATTATAGTTATCTGCAGTATTTTATTAGGGGTAACGTTACCTTTGATAATGATCAGTATAGTAGATCATTTCAATGGTTAACATGGTAGGTAACGTTATCTCAAACAAAACTTTCCTCTTGCTTATTTGGGAATTTTCTCTTGCTCTCAATTTATCTTCAATATGTATCAAGTTATTAAGTCTGATTCTATAGTGCACTTTTCATTCTTGTTATTAACCATGAAGGAGTTTTACTACTCTTCATGTTAACCTAATTTGGTTTTCCTGGAAGAGCTTTCAGAGATTTAACATGCACTGGGAAAGTTGACAAGAATATTTCTTATGGATGAATCAGAACTTCCCTAAACTTCATTTAATTAAGTAGCATTATATTTGGAAATGCATCAACCGTATATGTAGGAAGATTTTGCTGTTGACAAAATGCCCCATAATTTTAATCTGATTTATGTTTATCTCATTCAATGTCACGAAATAAATTACAGAAAATTGAGAAAACAAATATGTCATCTTCTTTAACTGGTTTCAATACGATTCCGCTGATTATAAAAACACTAAAATTTTTATAGAACTCCATCCATACGTATTTCGTTAAATTTATTACAAAGAAAATAAAATAAGAATCTGGTTGGCACCTATGTTATATTCAATCAATAAAAAGCATAAACCATGACGAATTAATAACAACGTGAATTTAAAATGATTAAATCCTTGTAGCAAGGCAAAACAAAATCAGAATATTTTTTAAAAGGGTGACCATACTATTAAGTATAATTTATAGATTGATTTTTTAGATAATTCAAAGCCAAAAAATATATATTGTAGGGATAAAAGGTGTGTTAGTAGTAGATTTAGTAGTGTATATAGCCCACTCAAATTTTGAAAAGAGTTAGCTTTGAAATTGTGACTCCCTTAAAGAAGTAGATACACTTCAGTGACCATTTAGTATTGAGGTTTGATCTATATACCAACGATTTAGATTTTTCAGTGACCTTTAACGAATTGCATGTACAACATTGAATATATATATTGAGCATGTTTGAGTGTTTTCTTTAAATATTTAAAAAAAAAAAAAAATTGAATCACATAAGTATTTAATTTAGAGAAGAAAGAGTTCAAACGTAATACTATTAATGTAGTATCTCCATTATAGAATTTTATCAGTATTGAAATCTAATTATCTTACCATATGCAAAACCAATATATGCTCTATCATTTCAATAAATATGCATTTGGGAGTTTAAAATGTTGTTTTAATCCCAAATAACTCTGCAGCTTTAGATTAACCAAATACACTGATAAAAATCAACAAAAGAAAACTAACACTTTGCCGATTTTAAAAGAATATATGGAACCATCGATTAATTAATGCATGCATTATTTATGTTTAATATGGAGATAGTCAATTTCTTACGTCTAAAGAAATGGAAATAATACTACTAAATATTCCATGACTCCGCTAAAAAAATATGAATGGACTTAACAATTCCATTAAAATCCAAAAAAAAAAAAAAAAAAAAAAGAATTAATTACTCACGATCTCATAACTAATTCGTAAATTGTTCACGTGCCTGTGATTAATAATTGTTCTGTGGCAATATTAATTTAACATTTCATCAATATCTAAAAAGATGGGTGTGTTCCCTCCCAATCAGCTTCTTGATTGCACAAGAGTTTTATAATTCAACTTGGATAATCGTTGGTAGTGTATTACGCAAAACATGGAGATTCTTGGGAATCCTATGGCCTATGCTATGCTTTTATTATTTGTTTTATAAAATAAATTGACTTTAGAGAAATAAAATGAGGTGTATTTGGTTTATTATTTTGGATAGAATTTTAGAGATAGTATTGGATAATTGGATTGGGTTATTATTACGAGGTAAAATTTAAAAATTTATAAAAAAACTCCCTAAGTTTACTAATTTAACTAAATACCCCGATATATAAAATTTTTATAAAATGACAAAAACATCCCCACCCACCCATAGTACCAGATTTCGGCCACCACTGCCGGAATCTGATCGGAATCTGGCATTACGACTCAGATCGGTCAGATCTAGCCGGATGTGCATCGATCTGGCTTTTTTCGGCTAGATCCGTAGTGGATCTGGCCAGAAAAGGCTAGATTTAGTTGTTAGTAGTGGCCAAATATATGGCCGTCGTTGATAGTCAACGACGACCATTTCTTTAGCTATCGTTGACAGTCAAATCTGGCCTTTTTTCGGTCAAATTCACTGTAGATATGGCCCAAAAAGGCCAGATCGGTGACTTACCGGCTAGTTCCGATGGTTTGTAGGCCGTTGTGACAAATTTCAGCTACCACTGATAGTGGTTGTCGGAATCTGGTAACTATGGGTGAGTGGGGGTATTTTTGTTAATTTTTAACTTTTTTTCTTAGGGGTATTTAATAAAATTAATAAATTTAAGGGGTTTAAAAATAATTAAAAAATATAGTAGTATATATCAAATAATTAAACAAATAAATATTTTGAGAATAGCATCGGGAATATGGACGGAAAAAACAAACCAAACGCAACCATAAGTCTCGAAATGTTATAAATGGGACATTTACCAACGAATGAAGATCACAAAATAGAAGGGAAGATACGAAACCTTACCCTCGATGGACCAACTAAAGCCAAATCTTGTAAACTCTTCCCCTCTTTCTCCAATACGCTTTCTGGAAAGAGCTGCAACTGTCTATGGTGATTGCCCTTCTGTCGTCTACAACACCACCACCTACACCTGGTCACAAACCTACCGTCGATGCATCCAGGTGGCGTCATCTCTTTTATCTCTTGGTATCAAGAGTGGCCACATGGTGTCTGTCGTAGCCCCCAACATTCCTGCTATGTACGAGCTCCATTTCTCGATTCCAATGTCTGGGGCTATTCTTAACACCATTAACACGAGGCTTGACGCCCGCACCATATCATTAATCCTCCAACACAGCGAATCAAAACTCGTGTTCGTTGATCACCTTTTGAGCTCTCTTATCCTGGAAGCTATCTCTTTGTTTCCGCCTCATGCCGAAACCCCGCGTCTCGTTCTCATCACTGACGATGACGCCTCATCAGCGACCGTTGGATTTATTGATACTTACGAAAACATGGTGGAAAAGGGTGACCCAAACTTCACATGGGTTCGGCCCACGAGTGAATGGGATCCTATGGTTCTGAATTATACATCTGGTACAACTTCGTCTCCTAAAGGTGTATTGCAATGCCACAGGGCGCTCTTCATTGCCACAGTTTCTTCACTGATAGATTGGTCAGTTCCGAATCAACCCGTTTATTTGTGGACCCTGCCAATGTTTCACGTCAATGGGTGGAGCTTCCCTTGGGGTATGGCTGCCGTCGGTGGAACCAATATTTGCCTCCGTAAAATTGAGGTTGCCACCATTTACGCTTTGATTAAACAACATAAAGTCACACACATGTGCGGTGCACCAGTGGTGCTCAATATGCTCTCAAACTATGCAGAAGTTGAACCTCTTGATCATCCAGTCTATGTCCTTACTGCCGGTGCTCCGCCACCAGCCCCGGTCCTCTTCAGAGCTGAGTCAAAGGGTTTTATAGTGAGTCATGGATACGGGTTGACTGAAACATCTGGTGTCGTCGTTTCGTGTGCATGGAAACCGCAATGGAACAAATTGCCATCAAGTGAGAGATCGCAGATTAAAGCAAGACAAGGAGTCGGGACAATCGGATTGACCGAAATGGATGTGGTGGATCCCAAGTCAAGACAGAGCGTCCAACGAGATGGGGTGACACGTGGCGAGATCGTTTTTCGCGGAGGGACAATCATGTTAGGTTATCTGAAAGACCCGGAAAGTTCTTCCAAATGTATGAAAGATGACGGCTGGTTTTATACTGGAGATGTTGGTGTAATGCATCCTGATGGCTATGTAGAGATCAAAGATCGATCAAAGGATGTGATTATAAGCGGTGGAGAGAATATAAGCAGTGCGGAGGTTGAATCCGTATTGTATTCTCATCCGATGATTAATGAAGCGGCGGTGGTGGCTCAACCAGACCCGTTTTGGCAGGAGACGCCATGTGCATTTGTGTGTTTGAAGAGTGAGTTCAGTCAGAAACCTACAGAGAAGGAGATAATAGAGTTTTGTAGGGCACGGTTACCGCATTACATGGTGCCCAAGACTGTAATATTCAAGGATGAGCTTCCCAAGACATCAACTGGGAAAATTCAGAAATTTGTGCTGAGGGAAATTGCCAAGTCAATGTTGCATTCACGTTTGTAGAATTAATAAACCAAGCAAATTAATTAAAATCGTTTCATTCTTAATTTTTCAACTTTCTAATTAACAGCAATATGTTTAGTATAAATACAATAAGTTAACTAACATTATCTGAATCATTATTCAGATATGCTTTATTTAAATGTTGTAATATGATATCCGAAACCAAATTCATTGATCGTAATATAGCTTTCTTTTTGGATTTAAAACTTTTATATATCATGGTTCACGACTCACGCATAACTCCCAATGTTTTCACGATCATCTATGCACTTGGATTTTGTACAATTATTTAAAGGTGTATTTGGTTCAGTGAATATTGTATATTTGTATTATTAGGAATATTATATTAATGAAAAGATAAATTATTTAGAAGATTATTGAGAATGTTTAGGAAAATGTATTTGGTTGGTTGGAATCAATTGGTAAGTATGTTATATTAATATGTTTGGTTTGGAAGAATAAATTGATAGACATATTATATAATTTACCAAATTGCCCTTTTTTTTAAATATTAATATAATATTACTTTTAAATAATTTCATTTAACCTTATACATTTGAATTTTGCTAAAACACCCCAATAATAAAAAAAGTTTAAAACTTAACAAAAACACCCTTATCACCCCAAGCCACTACCGACTGTCTGCCACCACAGTCGACGACTACGGCAGTGGCCGTAAGTCCATTTTCAACCAGACCCATGATGGATCTGGCCAGAAATGGCCAAATCTACTACCAGAACTGGCATTCGTTAATGGCCAAAGTTCTAGCCATTGATGGCCAGAGTTCTTATTGTTGATGGCTATATATCTAGCTATCGTTGACGGCAAGTATTTTGGCTATTGACGGCTAGGAGTCGTAGATCTGGCGGTTTATGACTAAATATCTGGCTGAAAACTGTCATATCAGCATCAACAGGAAGTCGTCGATGGTGGTTTCCAACAGTCAGTGGCTAGCGGTGGTGGCCTTGGGTAATTTTTTCAAAGTGCAAGGGTATTTATGTTCTAAAAATTTTGTATATAAGGATAAAATAGTCCTTGAATTTTTTTGTAATTTTTTTTCAAATTAAGGCCATTATTGTCCAAAAGTTTTAATAGTGATGGATAAAATTGTTACAAAAATAAGATTACCAGGTAATTTTAAAATACCTAAGAAAATAGAAGTAATCAGATTACCTCCCATCTTACCAATAGTATTACTATTGGTTTTAGAAGATTACCTGAATGTTATATTACTTGACAATCAAACGTGGTAATAAAGTAATATCAGATGACATTTCCTCAGTAACGGGAGATTACTCCCAAACCAAACACATCCTTAGAGTAAACAATTTTTTGCCACCCAAGGTTTGCCTTAATGACACTTTTCCACCCAAAAAGTTTCAAAATACCATTTTCCCACCCAAAGTTTATATTCTGACCAATCGTTGGTCGGTTCCAACATCTTTGCGATCCTAAACCACCACTATTCTGTTCCAACATCATCACTCACCAAAACCCCTCAAACCTTGCTCTTGCCTACCCTATCAATCGTCGGCAATCGAGTGATTTGTGAAACTTTCAACCGCCCCTCCCAAGTCAGATTTCGATCAATCTCGACCATCAAAAGACTCACCGACATCCCCTCTTCAAAAGCCTCAACTATCTGGACTGAGTTTTCTCTCCATTGGCTGTCGAATAGAAAATTCTATTTTGGATAGTAAACGGAACATAAACTTTGGGTAAAAAAGTTGTATTTTGAAACTTTTTGGATGGGAAAGAGTCATTAAGGCAAACCTTGGGTGGGAAAAATTGTTTACTCATTATTTAAACCAAATTGATCACTCGGATTATGTCTTCTCTACTCATGTTGAAACTTATAATAATCAGTAAAAATATAAATAAATTAATGAAACGGGCTAAATGATTAATTTGTTTGAAAATGAATAATTAATTATTAATGTGATTCTCTTGTTTCCCACATCCACGAATAACATATAATACAACTGCTTGGCGATGTCATTGACTCCTAAAGAGGCTAAACTGATAGTCTCCATAATGTACGTACTATGAAGGTTTCATGGTGACCTGATCGAAGAGGAAATATAATATTTAAAAAAAAAAAAATCTAATTAATTAGGCAACAAGGACAGAAGAGCTTTCATGTGACATGCTTTGATGATTGATAAAAATGATATTTTATTGTTAACTAATCAATCTATTTCTGGATTAGAACATATTGAATAACTAAGTTAAGTGTACGACAATTTTCTCATTTTTCTTAACGGAGAAAAATATTTTTCCTGATGATTATGGAAGCGGCGGTGGTGGCTCACCCCCGTTTTTGGCAGAGCAAAAAAAAAAAAAAAGAATTAATTACTCAAGATCTCATAACTAATTCGTAAATTGTTCACGTGCCTGTGATTAATAATTGTTCTGTGGCAATATTAATTTAACATTTCATCAATATCTAAAAAGATGGGTGTGTTCCCTCCCAATCAGCTTCTTAATTGCACAAGAGTTTTATAATTCAACTTGGATAATCGTTGGTAGTGTATTACGCAAAACATGGAGATTCTTGGGAATCCTATGGCCTATGCTATGCTTTTATTATTTGTTTTATAAAATAAATTGACTTTAGAGAAATAAAATGAGGTGTATTTGGTTTATTATTTTGGATAGAATTTTAGAGATAGTATTGGATAATTGGATTGGGTTATTATTACGAGGTAAAATTTAAAAATTTATAAAAAAACTCCCTAAGTTTACTAATTTAACTAAATACCCCGATATATAAAATTTTTATAAAATGACAAAAACATCCCCACCCACCCATAGTACCAGATTTCGGCCACCACTGCCGGAATCTGATCGGAATCTGGCATTACGACTCAGATCGGTCAGATCTAGCCGGATGTGCATCGATCTGGCTTTTTTCGGCTAGATCCGTAGTGGATCTGGCCAGAAAAGGCTAGATTTAGTTGTTAGTAGTGGCCAAATATATGGCCGTCGTTGATAGTCAACGACGACCATTTCTTTAGCTATCGTTGACAGTCAAATCTGGCCTTTTTTCGGTCAAATTCACTGTAGATATGGCCCAAAAAGGCCAGATCGGTGACTTACCGGCTAGTTCCGATGGTTTGTAGGCCGTTGTGACAAATTTCAGCTACCACTGATAGTGGTTGTCGGAATCTGGTAACTATGGGTGAGTGGGGGTATTTTTGTTAATTTTTAACTTTTTTTCTTAGGGGTATTTAATAAAATTAATAAATTTAAGGGGTTTAAAAATAATTAAAAAATATAGTAGTATATATCAAATAATTAAACAAATAAATATTTTGAGAATAGCATCGGGAATATGGACGGAAAAAACAAACCAAACGCAACCATAAGTCTCGAAATGTTATAAATGGGACATTTACCAACGAATGAAGATCACAAAATAGAAGGGAAGATACGAAACCTTACCCTCGATGGACCAACTAAAGCCAAATCTTGTAAACTCTTCCCCTCTTTCTCCAATACGCTTTCTGGAAAGAGCTGCAACTGTCTATGGTGATTGCCCTTCTGTCGTCTACAACACCACCACCTACACCTGGTCACAAACCTACCGTCGATGCATCCAGGTGGCGTCATCTCTTTTATCTCTTGGTATCAAGAGTGGCCACATGGTGTCTGTCGTAGCCCCCAACATTCCTGCTATGTACGAGCTCCATTTCTCGATTCCAATGTCTGGGGCTATTCTTAACACCATTAACACGAGGCTTGACGCCCGCACCATATCATTAATCCTCCAACACAGCGAATCAAAACTCGTGTTCGTTGATCACCTTTTGAGCTCTCTTATCCTGGAAGCTATCTCTTTGTTTCCGCCTCATGCCGAAACCCCGCGTCTCGTTCTCATCACTGACGATGACGCCTCATCAGCGACCGTTGGATTTATTGATACTTACGAAAACATGGTGGAAAAGGGTGACTCAAACTTCAAATGGGTTCGGCCCACGAGTGAATGGGATCCTATGGTTCTGAATTATACATCTGGTACAACTTCGTCTCCTAAAGGTGTAATGCAATGCCACAGGGCGCTCTTCATTGCCACAGTTTCTTCACTGATAGATTGGTCAGTTCCGAATCAACCCGTTTATTTGTGGACCCTGCCAATGTTTCACGTCAATGGGTGGAGCTTCCCTTGGGGTATGGCTGCCGTCGGTGGAACCAATATTTGCCTCCGTAGAATTGAGGTTGCCAGCATTTACGCTTTGATTAAACAACATAAAGTCACACACATGTGCGGTGCACCAGTGGTGCTCAATATGCTCTCAAACTATGCAGAAGCTGAACCCCTTGATCATCCGGTCTACGTCCTTACTGCCGGTGCTCCGCCACCAGCCCCGGTCCTCTTCAGAGCTGAGTCAAAGGGTTTTATAGTGAGTCATGGATACGGGTTAACTGAAACATCTGGTGTCGTCGTTTCGTGTGCATGGAAACCTCAATGGAACAAATTGCCATCAAGTGAGAGATCGCGGATTAAAGCAAGACAAGGAGTCGGGACAATCGGATTGACCGAAATGGATGTGGTGGATCCCAAGTCAAGACAGAGCGTCCAACGAGATGGGGTGACACGTGGCGAGATCGTTTTTCGCGGAGGGACAATCATGTTAGGTTATCTGAAAGACCCGGAAAGTTCGTCCAAATGTATGAAAGATGACGGCTGGTTTTATACTGGAGATGTTGGTGTAATGCATCCTGATGGCTATGTAGAGATCAAAGATCGATCAAAGGATGTGATTATAAGCGGTGGAGAGAATATAAGCAGTGCGGAGGTTGAATCCGTATTGTATTCTCATCCGATGATTAATGAAGCGGCGGTGGTGGCTCAACCAGACCCGTTTTGGCAGGAGACGCCATGTGCGTTTGTGTGTTTGAAGAGTGAGTTCAATCAGAAACCTACAGAGAAGGAGATAATAGAGTTTTGTAGGGCACGGTTGCCTCATTACATGGTACCCAAGACTGTAATCTTCAAGGATGAGCTTCCCAAGACATCAACTGGGAAAATTCAGAAATTTGTGCTGAGGGAAATTGCCAAGTCAATGTTGCATTCACGTTTGTAGAATTAATAAACCAAGCAAATTAATTAAAATCGTTTCATTCTTAATTTTTCAACTTTCTATTTAACAGCAATATGTTTATTATAAATACAATAAGTTAACTAACATTATCTAAATAATGATTCAGATATGCTTTATTTAAATGTTGTAATATGATATCTGAAACCAAATTCATTGATCCTAATATAGCTTTCTTTCTGGATTTAAAACTTGTATATATCATGGTTCACGACTCACGCATAACTCCCAATGTTTTCACGATCATCTATGCAATTGGGTTTTGTACAATTATTTAAGTGTTTGTTTGGTTCAAGAATGTTATATACCTGTATTATTAGGAATGTTATATTAATTAAAAGATAAATTATTTTAAAAATTATTGAGAATATTTAAGAAAATGTGTTTGGTTGGTTTGAATCAATTGGTAGGTATGTTATATTAATATGTTTGGTTTAGAGGAATAAATTGATAAGCATGTTATATAATTTACTAAATTATCCTCCTTTTTAAATATTAATATAATATTACTTTTAAATAATTTCATTTAACCTTATACATTTGAAATTTTGCTAAAACACCCCAACAATAAAAAAAGTTTAAAACTTAACAAAAATACCCCCACCACCCCAAGCCACTACCGGCTGCCTGCCACCACAGTCAGCGACTGCGGTAGTGGCCGTAAGTCCATTTCCAGCCGGACCCATGATGGATCTGGCTGGAAATGGCCAAATCTACGGCCAGAACTGGCATTCGTTAATGGCCAAAGTTCTGGCCATTGATGGCCAGAGTTCTTGCCGTTGATGGCTAGATATCTAGCTATCACTGACGACAAGTATTTTGGCTGTTGACGGCTAGGATTCATAGATCTGGCAGTTTACGGCCAAATATCTAGCTGAAAACTGCCATATCGGCATCAACAGGAAGCCGTCGATGGTGGTTTTCGATGGTCGGTGGCTAGCGGTGGTGGCCTTGGGTAATTTTTTTCAAAGTGCAAGGGTATTTATGTTCTAAAAATTTTGTATATAAGGATAAAATAGTCCTTGAATTTTTTTGTAAATTTTTTTCAAATTGAGGCCATTATTGTCCAAAAGTTTTAATAGTGATGGATAAAATTGTTACAAAAATAAGATTACCAAATATTTTTAAAATACCTAAGAAAATAAAAGTAATCAGATTACCTCCCATCTTACCAATAGTATTACTATTGGTTTTAGAAGATTACCTGAATGTTATATTACTTGACAATCAAACGTGCTAATAAAGTAATATCAGATGACATTTCCCCAGTAATGGGAGATTACTCCCAAACCAAACACACCCTTAGAGTAAACAATTTTTTCCCACCCAAGGTTTGCCTTAATGACACTTTTCCACCCAAAAAGTTTCAAAATACTATTTTCCCACCCAAAGTTTATATTCTAACCAATTGTTGGTCGGTTCCAACATCTTTGCGATCCTAAACCACCACTATTCTGTGCCAACATCATCACTCATCAAAACCCCTCAAACCTTACTCTTGCCTACCCCATCAATCGCCGACAATCGAGTGATTTGTGAAACGTTCAACCGCCCCTCCCAAGTCAGATTTCAACCAATCCTGACCATCAAAAGACTCACCGACATCCTCTCTTCAAAAGCCTCAACTGTTTGGACTGAGTTTTCTCTCCATTGGCTGTCGAATCGAAAAGTCTATTTTGGATAGTAAACGGAACATAAACTTTGGGTAGGAAAGTGGTATTTTGAAACCTTTTGGATGGGAAAGAGTCATTAAGGCAAACCTTGGGTGAAAAAAATTGTTTACTGATTATTTAAACCAAATTGATCACTCGGATTATGTCTTCTCTACTCATGTTGAAACTTATAATAATCAGTAAAAATATAAATAAATTAATGAAACGGGCTAAATGATTAATTAGTTTAATAATTAATTATTAATATGATTCTCTTGTTTCCCACATCCACGAATAACATATAATACAACTGCTTGGCGATGTCATTGACTCCTAAACAGGCTAAACTGATATTCTCCATAATGTACGTAATATGAAGGTTTCATGGTGACCTGATCGAAGAAGAAATATAATATTTAAAAAAAAAAAATCTAATTAATTAGGCAACAAGGACAGAAGGGCTTTCATGTGGCATGCTTTGATGATTGATAAAAATGATATTTTATTGTTAACTAATCAATCTATTTCTGGATTAGAACATATTGAATAACTAAGTTAAGTGTACGACAATTTTCTCATTTTTCTTAACGGAGAAAAATATTTTTCCTGCTTTGGTTTTCTTGGATATATCCTTCGTCTTTATCAATAAATTACAATTTATTTCAAAAAAAAAAAAAAAAAAAAAACATCTCCTCACCATAACTTCTATTGGTTAGACAACTAAGCAAATTAACGTCACCTAATGATATAATACATTCAAGAATATATTTTAATTTTTAAAGGATTTTTAACGTCAAAGTGATGTGATATTATTTTTTAAGTATAATCATGGACACATCAATTAATTAATATAAATAATTCATTTGAGATGCAAAATATATATGTGTCATCTATTATCAAACTTAAAACCTGAAATGACACTACTCCACCATATGTATTTATATGGATTGGTCATTGATTACAAAGAATAAAATTTCTAACATTAACGTGAAGGACCACCTGAGTCTTGGTTATACACGCCCTTCGGCCCGCGCTCAAGAATATTTACAAGAACTTTCACGAACCTCCTTAAGCTTTCGAACTTAACCAACTATTACAGTAGTCAATTGGGTTTAACCTTTCGACACCAGTCAGATAAAAAATTTTACAAAGTCCAAAGACGGTTATTAAATTACAATAATATCATGAAGGACAACTTTAGGCTAAGTTTACTTCCTGAATTTGGGGAATTTATGGGTAAAGTTGTATGTAACGAATAATTTAATGCTCAATTCTTGTAGTAATGTTACTATGTTTTCAGTTTCGATTCTGTTTTCATTTACCGAGGCTTTCCATGACCATGACTCATTTGAAATTTGATTTAGGAAAACAACTAACAATCAACACTCACGTGACTCACCAAACACCCAATCATGGAATATAATATACCATATCTATAAGTAAGTTTGAAAATGATAATTGTATTACAAGTTTATAAGAGTGATATTCACTTGATTAATTAACGTTGGTATCTTCCCTCTGTTTCTTATTCTTGGAAAATCAATGGACCAACTGAACCATTCTTGTAAACTCTTGCCCTCTCACCCCTGTAACCTTCCTGGCAAGAGCTGCAACTGTTTATGGTGATTACCCTTCACTTGTCTACAACACACCACCTACACGTGGACACAGACCTACCGTCGATGCCTCCAACTGGCATCATCACTTTCATCTCTCGGTATCAAGACTGGCCACGTGGTATCCGTTGTGGCCCCCAACATTCCACCTATGTACGAGCTCCACTTCGCAGTCCCCATGTCTGGAGCCATCCTTAACACCATTAACACAAGGCTGACGCCCCACCGTATCATCACTCTGCAACATAGCGAGTCAAAGCTCGTCTTTGTTGACCACATTTTCAGCTCTCCATCCTGGAAGCCGTCTCTTTGTTCCCGCCTAATACTGAAACCCCCGTCTTGTTCTGTGAATGATGAAGACACCTCAGCTAACCCTAATTGGTTTCATGATACTTATGAAAACATGGTAAAAAGGGTAATTCTGAGTTCAAGTGGATTGAGCCAAAGAGTGAATGGGACCCTTGGTTTTAAACTACACATCTGGCACAACTTCTTCTCCGAAAGGTGTGGTCCTTTCTCACAAGGGCCGTTCGTTGCCACCATTAATTCACTTATTGATTGGTCAGTATCGAATCAGCCAGTCTACTTGTGACCCTGCCAATGTTTCATGGCAACGGATGGTGCTATACTTGGGGTATGGCTGCCGTCGGTGCAACCAACATTTGCCTCCGTAAATTGATGTGTCAACGATATACACTTTGATTAAAAAACATAAGTGACATACATGTGTGGTGCACCGGTAGTGCTCAATATGCTATCAAACAATATCGGAATGCTGAACGTATTGCACATCCTGTCCACATTCTTACTGGCGGCGCTCCACCACCAGCGCCTGTCCTTTTTAGAATCGTGGTAAGTGTTAACGAGATGGGTTAGCTGGTGGCGAGCTCGTTTTACGAGAGGGTCTCTCATGTTAGGCTATCTTAAAGATCCAAACTACATCCAAATGCATGAAAGATAGGTTGGTTTTATACTGGAGATGTGGCTGTAATGCATCCGATGGTATGTAGAGATCAAAGATCGATCAAAGGATGTATTATAAGTGTGGGAGAAACATAAGCAGTGCTCAGGTTGAATCCGTATTGTATTCTCATCCTATGATTAATGAAGCAGCCGTGGTGGCTCGACCGGACCCGTTTTGGCAGGAGACGCCATGCGCTTTTGTATGTTTAGAATGACTTCTTGCAAGTACTTACTGGAGAGATAATAGACTTTTCAGGCGAGGTTGCCGCACTACATTTTCCAAGACTGTCGTCTTCAGAGAAAGCTTCCTAAGACCGCTACAGGAAAATTAAGAAATTTGTGCTCAGAGAAATGGCAAGAAAATGTTTATTTCACGTATTTAGGAATTAATAACCCAAAACGTGACACCCTTCACTTAAAGTTTTATGATGATAGGTTATTTATTCACGTAAGAAGCCATGCAAGCATGGTACATTATTTTCGGAGAAATTGTGAATTATTTATCATCTGCTTTCCAGTACCACTCCTGTAATCAAATGGCAGTGGCCTTTTGTGTTTGCTGAATTTGGAAACGTATCTTAATTATTTCGGAACTTTCAAGTTTAATTTTGAATGTGATTTGGTTTGCCTTCTTGTAAAAAATTTGAACCACTTGATTAGGTCCAATTTCCAAATTGTCATGATAAAAAACAAAAAAAAAAAGGTTGAAATAATGTTTTGGATACCTTTTTTTTTTTTTGAGACTGGAGTATCCAGATTAGTTTACGTGTTTTATAATTTCTTAATACTCTAAAATTGACAGTTAAATAAATCATTTCAGTATGACCCTATTAATAATTCAGTGAGACATTTTAAGTAATACCCATGATAATCCTAATTCACTACTTCTGTTTGGGATACTTTCACTACAGGTCCGTTAGAAATGTCTCAGGGTTTTATGAAAAGGGCCTAGTTAAAGGTAAGATTTACTTTTTATCTTTTTTGTTGGTATTCCCGAGGCCTCACCATGGTTTGGTATTAATATCCATTTACCTTATTTTTTTCCCTTGATTCCAGAAAAGAAAAAAAAAATCTGTATAAGGGTTTCTTCATAATCTCCTTTGTCATTATGTCTAATATAATACTCCTATATAGATTACTTAACAAAAACTCCATCGAATTACTTTCACCAATAAATCATTTTTTAGGATAACCCCAATACGCTTATTTGTTAATGGTATTACATCCTTTCAATAGGACTTTGGATTTGCAACCAACAAAAAACAAGTTTTAATGTGGGGACTTAGCCATGAACATTTATATTCAATTTCAATAACTTCTTGCACTTCGCTTTCAAAGATTAAAAATTAAGTACACCAAGAATCTAGTAGCCCCTTAATTACGGCAACAGCCTTTCTTCCTTATGCATGGACTTTGAATTAAGTAGCAATATATGTAGATCCTGCCGTTTCCCCAGAAGTCAATGTCTCAAAACTATCGTAATTCCACGATACCAACTTCCATAATTCACGATATTCATAATATTTCGATTTATAATTAAAGAAAATTAAAATTGAAACGGCTATACCGTGGTTCAGAATGATGAGAAAGCAATTTATTTATTAGTGCAGAGCTTTACTTACTACATACGTGAATACAACATCGACTTTGCAATTTCCCTTAGAACAAATTGCTGAATCTTCCCAGTTGCGGTTTTTGGTACTCATCCTTAAAAATTACAGTCTTGGGTACCGAGTAATGCGCAACCGAGCCCTACAAAACTCTATTATCTCTTTCTCCGTAGGTTTCTGAGTCAACTCACTCTTCAAACACACAAACCACATGGAGTTCCGCCAAAGCGGTGTGGTTGGCCACCACAGCGGCTTCATAATCATAGATGAGAATACAAAGTCGACTCGACTCCGTGCTGCTTATCTTCTCTCCACCACTTATAATCACATCCTTGATCGATCTTTGATCTCTACATAACCATCAGATGCATCACCGCCACATCTCCAGGTAAAACCAACCATCATCTTTTAAACATTGGATGTACTTTTCGTGTCTTGGAGATAACCTAACATGATGGATCCTCCTCGCAAAACTTCTCCCCGCGAGTCAACCCATCTCGTTTCACACTTCTCCTGAATTCAGATCCACCACTCCAGTTGACTCTCCGATTGTCCCAACTCCTTGTCTTGCCTTTAACTTTGACCTCTCATTTGTAGGTAATTTGTTCCATTGTTGTTTCCATCCACATGACAAAACGACACCGGCTCCCCAGTCAACCCGCAACATGATCACGATGACAGAGTGACTCGATTCGAGACAGCACCGGTGCTGGCGGCGGAGCACCACCGTTAGAATGTGGACCGGATGTTGAAGAGGTTCAGCCTCTGATGGATTTGATAGCATGTTGAGAACCACAGGTGCACCACACATGTGGGTCACACCGTGTTGTTTAATCAAGCCGTAGATGGTGGACACGTCTAATTTTCGGAGGCAAACATTCGTTGCACCGACGGCAGCCATGCCCCAAGGGAAGCACCAACCGTTTGCATGAAACATAGGTAAGGTCCACAAAAAAGGGCTGATTCGGGAACCGCCCAATCGATTAGTGAAGTAACGACGACGATGAAGAGTCCCCTGTGGCAGTGCACCGCTCCCTTAGGAGCCGAGGTTGTGCCAGATGTGTAGTTTAAAACTACTGGGTCCCATTCACTCTTGGGACGGACCCACCTGAAGTCAGGATTACCCTCTTTTACCATGTTTTCGTAAGTGTCGATGAATTCAGCGGTTGGTAATGATGACGTGTCATCATCATCATCATCGGTGATGAGGACGAGCCTCGGGGTTTCGATATTAGGTGGGAACAAAGAGAGAGCTTTAAGGATAAGAGAGCTCAGGTGCTGATCAACAAAGACGAGTTTAGATTCGCTATGTTGCAGGAGCAATGATACGGTGCGGGCATCGAGCCTTGTGTTGATGTTGTTGAGGATGGCACCAGACATGGGGACCGCAAAGTGGAGTTCGTACATGGCTGGAATGTTTGGTGCCACAACAGAGACGACGTGGCCAGTCTTGATACCGTTAGATGAGAGTGATGATGCGAGTTGGAGGCATCGACGATGGGTCTGTGACCAAGTGTAGGTGGTGGTGTTGAAGACAAGGGAAGGGCAATCGCCATAGACAGTTGCTGCTCTTTCAAGAAATCCTATTGGGGTGAGAGGAGAAGAGTTTACAGGTTTAGGGTTTAGTTGATCCATTGATTGTAAGGTTTGAATTGGGTGAATCGTTGAAAGGATTATATGAATTACAGGAAGCAGAAGAGAAATGTTTATGCGTTGGTATAAGGTTTATTAATTTAACTATTTTATTTAATTGGTGACCATATATTATTACTGATATGATTACGGTTCACATCAATTATTTGCTCTGAATGTTAAATAATTTATGATTCGACTTGCAAGTTGTACTATAAGACAACACTCTTTCGAAATTGAAAGTGACCGAATGTGAATGAATCACATGTTGGCTTTGAATAATTTCTACAAGGAAAAAAGTAGAAAATAAAATTGTCGTTGGCTTCTCGAGTATCGCTGCTGTGTTAAGGTTAATTCTTTGTAATGCAACCAAACTGAGTTTTGCTTCTTCCATACTTAATACTAATTAATGGCACGTTCAGTTAAGAGAGTTCAACTGGGCAGATTCAGAAGTTCCTACATGGAGAAATTGTTAATGCTATGGATTGAGTTGAATCGAGACCTTCGGGAATTTGTTTTGATGGATGAGTTAATTGCTCAAGTGTCCATAGTTTTGTCCTTTTGCTCCATAAATCTCGAAATGTTGTAATTCTTAGGCCATGAAGTAGCAAGGAAATTGGCCTTCTCTAACTGATTTGTCAAGACCTATTAACTATACATTCTTTAACTAATGCCGATTGTTTAGTAACAAAAGAAAAAAGTATACAACATAATGGCATGAAGGTATTGCACAGCTACAACTTCGCACAACTTGTTAAACAATATACAGGCTCATGAAGAGTTTTTGTCCAATTTGTATTTTAAAAAAAAAAAAAAAGGCATATGATATTTTACATGAAAATATTTCATCCAAAGATTTCGGCTGACAACAATGCCTTCCTGGGCAAAAATATTTTCAAGGCAATGTTTATCACTAACGTACGGTTATCCTACTCTCTCTCATATCAACAAACAAAAACTCACTTCTTGTAGGCCTTTAGGATGTTCCAGTCTTGTCACCAACCACAAAACGGTTTGTATCAGAATCCAAGCCTGATAAATGTAGCTGCTTTCTTCTCTTTACAAGATGAAATGCTGTCTTTCTGTCATCTCGAGCCTCCTCAGAATCAGGCTGTACAAGGGGAGAAAAGAAAGTTGCACCAAAAGTTATACTGTCATTCAGTTAACATTCCTAAAACTTGAGGGCAAAGTTTACAGAAACATAATATCGGCATACCTTCATAGCTAATGCTTTGTCAAAGCTTTCCATTGCACTATCAGGCTCCCCGAAGTTTAATTGTGCTCTGCCAAGGGTGATCCATGCCTGAAAGAAACCACCTCCGTGAGATATTAGCAAAATAAACATCTAATTGGAGTTCACTATCATTTGCTGGAAACTTAATGTTGATTACATGAAAAACTTCAACAATCAAACCTAAACCTAGGAGCTTTTTTGGTTGATTCAAAAACTAGCTAGTTCTAAATGACATGACTCGTGAAACTTTATGGTTTGGCAGTATTTGAATCAGTAGCATTGGTGTACAAACTATTTATGGGCCATAATGGTCCTTTAACAGCAGCATCTATGGAAGCAGAGAAATGATCATGCCTACACAAGGGCTTCTTAACATTTAGTTTTTACTACTGATCTATCTAACAGTGAAAACAACAAATTTACCAGTGAAATGAGGAACAAATTGTACTCAAGTGCAGTGCACAATGAACTCAATGTGAAAAAACTACAAGTTTGAAGGTTGTACGTTATATAGATCTAAAAGTAAAATATATGAAGCTTCTCATAACTTCTCTTCTATGTCAATCGTATTGTTTGATGATTAAAATTTATTAGAATGTTACTCAGGGATAAACAAAATTAGCAACTCTAATCAGTGGTTTCAGGGGTAGCACAAGGTAACAATGATGCTACTGATAAGAATTACCAAATCCCATGCATCAAAGTCAGTTCTTTAAAAAGCAAGAGCATCTGCATTTTTCTATTAGCTTCATATGGCTTGGTAGGAAATCTTTAAAATGTCAAATGTTTTAGATTACATTAGATAATCAGCTCAATTTCTGCAAAATCATGACAGATAATAAAGTCCTTTAAGAATTAAACACCATAAAAGAAGTATCTAGTAGGAAATTAGTAACAAGGATCAAATTTAGTTTAAAGGAAAATGAGCTATTGTTGCTTAATAATACAAGAATTCTATATGTAAGAAGCAAGCAAAGTCAGAAAGCTCAAAATACCTCAGCCCATGATGGTTCCAATTCAGTGGCTCCTGTCAAGTTCAATGTAAGATTTGTAAACAGTATATCGGCGAAAAATACTTGCAAACTCCCAAAGCATAAAACTCAGCACCAAAGAACCTAAAGGTGCAAACATAGTTTTACTGGACATATTGCACTTGTAAATTCCTAGCTTGCTTTTGATCGAAATGTAAACAAAAAGAAGAAAAAAAAAATGACCTGTTTCAAAATATAAGACAATAAAAGGAGCTTAAGGAAAAAAGTGTTCGAATGATGGCCTACTACACGCATCTGCTGTCAATTATGATAGAACAATTACACATTAGGTACATTTAAGCTTATACTTTTTTTACGGACATGCTAAATTTTATATAAGAATTATATAAAATAAACAGAGGGGGAATGTGAACTCAGTCTTACGAGTTGCTGCCTTCAACGCATTCCACGCATCCCCAATTTCAAGCAAAACTTGTGCCTTTTGTTCGTGCAAAACTGCATTTTCAGGCATCAAATTAAGAGCAGCCTCCCATTTCCCAAGTGCTTCCCGATATTTCCCATCCTTCAAAACAAATGTGCCACGTTGATGAAGTTAGTCAAGCATGTAGATAAGAAAGTACAATGACATGAAGTAAGACTGCTGTTATTTAGTGCTATCACAAACAATTGCCATATACATATCAACTAACAAGCACTGAAAGATGGGAGGGACTTACCCTCTAACTTTCTAAAGCATTTCACACGAAATCCCTTAAATATGCATGACAAGATCTCATTATTCAGACACTAAAATGAAACAAATTTAACAGCCATCTAAGGTTGTCCCACAAATTAAGTCGCAAAAAGTGAATATGATTAAGAAATACCAAACAACGAAGATTGACCTTATGAGGCAAGTATCCATTCACCCAAACCACTAAAAATCTTCTTCTTAGTATCTTATTCCCTTACTTAACTGTATATCCATAAAATTTAAACGGTACTCTGCTAGCTTGTTCAGTTGTTCCTCGAGATATGCCCTTCCCTTTAAAATTTTGAATTCAATCAATTAAGAAATTAGCAGCAACGGGACATACCCAGTAACCATTCATGTAAACACAGCATTACATGATTTTAAAATTTCTCGACAAGCATCAGAATTTAGTTGAATTTAAACAAACCAAGCATACAAAACTAAAGTATAAAATTTTCATTTACCAACACGTATTCATCAGAAAACACACAACAAAATATAAACTTTAAACAAAAAACACCATTAAAGAAATGGATAAAGGAGTAAACCTCGGCAAGCTTATTGCCCTGGGATTGAAATGATTCGGCAAGTTGTTTGGTGTTCAAAGGCTCTCGAGGCTCACTATCACCGTCCTTTTGAAGGTCTTGATCAGCACCGCTGTCGTCTTGGTCGAAAGGGAGGTTAGAAAATTGTGTTAATGGCCGCTTCTTGTTGTTCTTGTTCTTGTTCCACGTTAGTTTCATCCTTTTTTGGTCTGCTAACTTTCTCAGGTTCTCCGGAGCCGAGGTGGTTGTAAAATCAGAATTTAGAACTTCTTGTCGGTCGGCATATGGTTTTTCATAAGGTCCAATTTTTTTATAATTGGGCCCAGGGGTTGATAAGCCCAACTTAATTCTACATATGGACCTAATTTACCCCCTCTTTTTTTTTTTTTTTTTTTGATTAAAGGGAAATTATTTTTAACTCACCATTTTTACCATTATATGCCATTGATTGATATACAAACTAGATAATAATAATAATAATTTTCAATGATTGAGATCTTCCATCTTGGGAGAACGGCGTTTTCCCACTCAAGGTTTGGCGAAACGATACATTCCCACCCATCGTTCCGTTAGAAAAATCTGTTATTATTTAGTTGTAAAGACTAAAATATTTTTTTCTATTTGATTTAATATATTTTTATGTCATTTCAAGAGATTCAATTACCAATATACTCACTTTTTAAATATGAATTATTAATATGCCCTCAACTATATACAAATATAAATTACCAATTTATCCCTCCAATATTTTTTATTAAAAATAATGTGTTACTAGAATTTAACAAAAAATTATATACAAATTTTTTTTTTCACAAACTCAAAAAAACACAACATCTATTTGAACTTATTACAAATTCTAGGACTTGATGGAACCTGTGGACTGGAAAAATTTAAGCTTTGAATTCAAATGCGATCTGAGTTGCATCCATAAGCTTTAGTTTTGCGAGCTTAATAGCATTTATATGTTCAGAAGTGATGTTTTATTAACAATTTGTCTTGGTTGCTATGTTGTTGATTGCATTTGGTCATAAAGGGAGACAAATTTATAAATTATTTTCATGTAAAATACAGTATGACCCATCAATGCTTTGACTTTATGTTTTTTCTAATACATCATGTGCAACTGAGTCCGATTTCCTTTCAATTTTAGGCCAAGTTTTCAAATGACACTTGATTTTAGTTTCTATTATAACTATATTGAAGGTAGAATGGCTGCCAACACAATAAAAGAGGTCTCAGATGCACAGGGCAAGCTGGGTGCTCGCACAGTGGGCGTTGGGTGGGGTTTTTTGTCGAACGGGTGGTGGGTGGCTTGGCAAGGTACCTATATGAAGTGGTTGAATATCGCGGAGATCGCCCAAATCTTCCACAAAGTAGAAATAAAAAACAACACTTCAAAACCAAATCAAACTTTACAAAATCAACAAAACAATCAACTTTCAACCGTCAAACACAAACTTCTATAAATAGCGGTGACAAAGGCAGGGGTGGGGGTGCGAGATGACGGGGAGTGACTAGTGGGGGACGATGAGGAGGACGGAGGTGGCGGCGAATGGCGGGGAGAGGGGGGGGTGATGCAACTGCTCGCAATTGCGGGGTGCTACGACTGTGAAGGAGAGAGGTCTTTGAGACGGCGGCTTGGTGGATGTAAGCAGAATGGGTTTGGGGCAATGAAGAGCTGGTGAGGGAGGCAGGAAAAGTTGCCGAAGGCAGCAAGAGAGGCTAGTTGCGGCGCCAATAAGAGGCCAGCTTGTGACTGAAGGTTGCGACGTCACCAACCCAGCTGGTGGTTGCAGGTTACATCGGAATCGCAAACTCCAGCGTAGTAGGAAGAGAAGATGGCAAAGAAAAGATAAGAAAAAGAAAAGAAGGAAAAGAAAAGGAAAGGAAAGGAAAGAAAAGAGAAAGGGAAAAGTGACAAGGACCGAGATTTCAATTTTAAAATTTGGATTTATAAGGCTTCAAGTAAATGGGCCATCCTGCCCTTCTTCCAAATGGATTTTTCTAACAGAATATAACGGTGGGGGAAAGTGTCCTTTTGAAACTTGATGGGTGGAAAAGTCTCATTTCGCCAAACCTTGGGTGGGAAAATGTTGTTCTCCTTTCCATCTTTGTAGACAAGTGAAAGTAATTACTTCATTAATGTAGCAGCAACAGCATCAACATTACGGAAATATGTTCAAAATTGTGGCGTAGGGCCTAACAAAAGGACGTTTTAAATAAATAAGATAGATGCATAATATCTTCAGTTATTGGTCCTTAAAACTTTCATAGAAAAATTTCTAGGAAATTACACTTTAGATTGTCGATTTAAAGAAAACGGAGGGATAACTGATTCTTTCTATGCAATCACCATGCAACTCACATTATTCAATCTTTCAGGACCCACACCTTCAATCTTTTCACCAGTACCCCACAATCAAAAGGTTTCACATTCGGAAAGAAATCTTTGTCTCCCCTCTATTTTTGTTAGATTATATTCAATTCAATAACTATCTTGCACTCGCTTTCAAAGATTAAAATTAAAAGTCACCAAGAATCTAGTAGCCCCTAATTACGGCAACAGCCTCTTCCTTAGCATGGACTTTGAATTAAGTAGCATATATAGTAGATCCTGCCGTTTCCCCAGAAAGTCAATGTCTCAAAACTATCGTAATTCCACGATACCACTTCCAATTAATTAACGTATTCAATAAGATTTCGATTTATAAATTAAAGAAAATTAAAATGAAACGGGCTATACAGTGGTTCAGAATGAAGTGAGAAAGCAATTTATTGTATTAGTGCTAGAGCTTTACTTCCTAACATACGTGAATACAACATCGACTTTGCAATTTCCCTAGAACAAATTCTGAATCTTCCCAGTTGGGTTTTTGGTAGCTCATCCTTAAAAATACAGTCTTGGGTACCGAGTAATGCGGCAACCGAGCCCTACAAAACTCTATTATCTCTTTCTCCGTAGGTTTCTGAGTCAATCCATCTCAAACACACAAACGCACATGGAGTCTCCTGCCAAAGCGGTGTGGTTGAGCCAACACAGCGGCTTCATTAATCATAGGATGAGAATACAAATCGACTCGACCTCAGTGCTGCTTATTTCTCTCCACCACTTATAATCACATCTTTGATCGATCTTGATCTCTACATAACCACAGGATGCATCACCGCCACACTCCAGAGTAAAACCAACCATCATCTTTTAAACATTTGGATGTACTTTTCGTGTCTTTGAGATAACCTAACATGATGGATCCTCCCGCAAAACTATCTCCCCGCGAGTCAACCCATCTCGTTTCACACTTTCTCCTGAATTCAGATCCACCACATCCAGTTGACTCAATCCGATTGTCCCAACTCCTTGTCTTGCCTTTAACTTTGACCTCTCATTTGTAGGTAATTTGTTCCATTGTTGTTCCATGCACATGACAAAACGACACCGGCTCCCTCAGTCAACCGCAAGCATGGTCACGATGAAACCGAGTGACTCGATTCGAGCAGACCGGTGCTGGCGGCGGAGCACCACCGTTAGAATGTGGACGGATGTTGAAGAGGTTCAGCCTCTGAGATTGATAGCATGTTGAGAACCACAGGTGCACCACACATGTGGGTCACACCGTGTTGTTAATCAAGCCGTAGATGGTGGACACGTCTAATTTTCGGAGGAAACATTCGTTGCACCGACGGAGCCATGCCCCAAGGGAAGCACCAACCGTTTGCATGAAACATAGGAAGGTCCACAAGAAAACGGCTGATTCGGAACCGCCCAATCGATTAGTGAAGTAAGCGACCGATGAAGAGTCCCCTGTGGCAGTGCACCGTCCCTTAGGAGCCGAGGTTGTGCCAGATGTAGTAAAACTACTGGGTCCCATTCACTCTTGGGACGGACCCACTGAAGTCAGGATTACCCTCTTTTACCATGTTTTCGTAAGTGTCGATGAATTCAGCGGTTGGTAATGATGACGTGTATCATCACATCATCGGTGATGAGGACGAGCCTCGGGGTTTCGATATTAGGTGGGAACAAAGAGAGAGCTTTAAGGATAAGAGAGCTCAGGTGCTGATCACAAAGAAGAGTTTAGATTCGCTATGTTGCAGGAGCAAGATACGGTGCGGGATCGGAGCCTTGTGTTGATGTTGTTGAGGATGGCACCGAACATGGGGACCGCAAAGTGGAGTTCGTACATGGCTGGAATGTTTGGTGCCACAACAGAGACGACGTGGCCAGTCTTGATACCGTTAGATGAGGATGATGATGCGAGTTGGAGGCATCGAATGGGTCTGTGACCAAGTGTAGGTGGTGGTGTTGAAGACAAGGGAAGGGCAATCGCCATAGACAGTTGCTGCTCTTTCAGAAATCCTATTGGGGTGAGAGGAGAAGAGTTACAGGTTTAGGGTTTAGTTGATCCATTGATTGTAAGGTTTGAATTGGGTGAATCGTTGAAAGGATTCTATGAATTACAGGAAGCAGAAGAGAAATGTTTATGCGTTGGTATAAGGTTTATTAATTTAACTATTTTATTTAATTGGTGACCATATATTATTACTGATATGATTACGGTTCACATCAATTATTTGCTGAATGTTAAATAATTTATGATTCGACTTGCAAGTTGTACTATAAGACAACAATCTTTCGAAATGAAAGTGACCGAATGTGAATGAATCACATGTTGGCTTTGAATAATTTTACAAGGAAAAAAGTAGAAAATAAAATTGTCGTGGCTTCTCGAGTATCGCTGCTGTGTTAAGGTAATCTTTGTAATGCAACCAAACTGAGTTTTGCTTCTTCCATACTTAATACTAATAATGGCACGTTCAGTTAAGAGAGTTCAACTGGGCAGATTCAGAAGTTCCTACATGGAGAAATTGTTATGCAGGATGAGTTGAATCGAGACCTTCGGAATTTGTTTTGATGGATGAGTTAATTGCTCAAGTGTCCATAGTTTTGTCCTTTTGCTCCATAAATCTCGAAATGTGTAATTCTTAGGCCATGAAGTAGCAAGGAAATTGGCCTTCTATACTGATTGTCAAGACCTATAACTATACATTCTTTAACTAATGCCGATTGTTTAGTAACAAAAGAAAAAAGTATACAACATAATGGCATGAAGGTATTGCACAGCTACAACTTCGCACAACTTGTTAACAATATACAGGCTCAGAAGAGTTTTGTCCAATTGTATTTTAAAAAAAAAAAAAGGCATATGATATTTTACATGAAAATTTCATCCAAAGATTTCGGTGACAACAGCCTTCCTGGGCAAAAATATTTTCAAGGCAATGTTTATCACTAACGTACGGTTATCTACTCTCTCTCATATCAACAAACAAAAACTCACTTCTTGTAGGCCTTTAGGATGTTCCAGTCTTGTCACCAACCACAAAACGGTTGTATCAGAACAAGCCTGATAAAGTAGCTGCTTTCTTCTCTTTACAAGATGAAATGCTGTCTTTCTGTCATCTCGACCTCCTCAGAATAGGCTGTACAGGGGAGAAAAGAAAGTTGCACCAAAAGTTATACTGTCATTCAGATAACATTCCTAAAACTTGAGGGCAAAGTTTACAGAAACATAATATCGGCATACCTTATAGCAATGCTTTGTCAAAGCTTTCCATTGCACTATCAGGCTCCCCGAAGTTTAATTGTGCTCTGCCAAGGGTGATCCATGCCTGAAGAAACCACCTCCGTGAGATAGCAAAATAACATCTAATTGGAGTTCACTTTCATTTGCTGGAAACTTAATGTTGATTACATGAAAAACTTCAACAATCAAACCTAAACCTAGGAGCTTTTTTGGTTGATTCAAAAACTAGCTAGTTCTAAATGACATGACTCGTGAAACTTTATGGTTTGGCAGTATTTGAATCAGTAGCATTGTGTACAAACATTTATGGGCCATAATGGTCCTTTAACAGCAGCATCTAGGAAGCAGAGAAATGATCATGCCTACACAAGGGCTTCTTAACATGTAGTTTTTTACTACTGATTTTCTAACAGTGAAAACAACAAATTTACCAGTGAAATGAGGAACAAATTGTACTCAGTGCAGTGCACAATGAACTCAATGTGAAAAAACTACAAGTTTGAAATTGTACGTTATATAGATCTAAAATAAAATATATGAAGCTTCTCATAACTTCCTTCTATGTCAATCGTATTGTTTGATGATTAAAATTTATTAGAATGTTACTCAGGGATAAACAAAATTAGCAACTCTAATCAGTGGTTTCAGGGGTAGCACAAGGTAACAATGGCTACTGATAAGAATTACCAAATCCCATGCATCAAAGTCAGTCTTTAAAAAGCAAGAGCATCTGACATTTTTCTATTAGCTTCATATGCTTGGTAGGAAATCTTTAAAATGTCAAATGTTTTAGATTACATTAGATAATCAGCTCAATTTTGCAAAATCATGACAGATAATAAAGCCTTTAAGAGTAAACACCATAAAAGATGTATCTAGTAGGAATTGTAACAAGGATCAATTTAGTTAAAGGAAAATGAGCTATTGTTGCTAATAATACAAGAATCTATATTAGAAGCAAGCAAAGTCAGAAAGCTCAAAATACCTCAGCCCATGATGGTTCCAATTCAGTGGTCTGTCAAGTTCAATGTAAGATTTGTAAATAGTATATCAGCGAAAAATACTTGCAAACTCCCAAAGCATAAAACTCAGCAGAAAGACCTAAAGGTGCAAACATAGTTTTACTGGACATATTGCATTGTAAATTCCTAGCTTGCTTTGATCGAAATGTAAACAAAAAGAAGAAAAAAAATGACCTGTTTCAAAATTTAAGACAATAAAAGGAGCTTAAGGAAAAAAGTGTTCGAATGATGGCCTACTACACGCATCTGCTGTCAATTATGATAGAACAATTACACATTAGGTACTTTAAGCTTATACTTTTTTACGGACATGCTAAATTTTATTAAGAATTATATAAAATAAACAGAGGGGGAATGTGAACTCAGTCTTACGAGTTGCTGCCTCAACGCATTCCACGCATCCCCAATTTCAAGCAAAACTTGTGCCTTTTGTTCGTGCAAAACTGCATTTTCAGGCATCAAATTTAGAGCAGCCTCCATTCCAAGTGCTTCCCGATATTTCCCATCCTTCAAAACAAATGTGCCACGTTGATGAAGTAGTCAGCATGTAGATAAGAAAGTACAATGACATGAAGTAAGACTGCTGTATTTAGTGCTATCACAAACAATTGCCATATACATATCAACTAACAAGCACTGGAAGATGGGAGGGACTTACCCTCTAACTTTCTAAAGCATTTCACATGAAATCCCTTAAATAGCGATGACAAGATCTTATTATTCAGACACTAAAAGAACAAATTTAACAGCTCTAGGTTGTCCACAAATTAAGTCGCAAAAAGTGAATATGATTAAGAAATACCAAACAACGAAGATTGACCTTATGAGGCAAGTATCCTTCACCCAAACCACTAAAATCTTCTTCTTAGTATCTATTCCCTTACTTAACTGTATATCCATAAAATTTAAACGGTACTCTGCTAGCTTGTTCAGTTGTTCCTCGAGATATGCCTTCCCTTTAAAATTTTGAATTCAATCAATTAAGAAATTAGCAGCAACGGGACATACCAGTAACCATTCATGTAAACACAGCATTACATGATTTTAAAATTTCCACAAGACATGAATTTAGTTGAATTTAAACAAACCAAGCATACAAAACTAAAGTAAAATTTTCATTTACCAACACGTATTCATCAGAAAAACACAACAAAATATAAACTTTAACAAAAAACACCATAAAGAAATGGATAAAGGAAAAGATTGTATTACAAGTTTATAAGAGTGATATTCACTTGATTAATTAACGTTGGTATCTTCCCTCTGTTTCTTATTCTTGGAAAAATCAATGGACCAACTGAAGCCAAGTCTTGTAAACTCTTGCCCTCTCACCCCTGTAACCTTCCTGGCAAGAGCTGCAACTGTTTATGGTGATTACCCTTCACTTGTCTACAACACTACCACCTACACGTGGACACAGACCTACCGTCGATGCCTCCAACTGGCATCATCACTTTCATCTCTCGGTATCAAGACTGGCCACGTGGTATCCGTTGTGGCCCCCAACATTCCACCTATGTACGAGCTCCACTTCGCAGTCCCCATGTCTGGAGCCATCCTTAACACCATTAACACAAGGCTGGACGCCCTCACCGTATCATCAATCCTGCAACATAGCGAGTCAAAGCTCGTCTTTGTTGACCACATTTTCAGCTCTCTCATCCTGGAAGCCGTCTCTTTGTTCCCGCCTAATACTGAAACCCCCCGTCTTGTTCTTGTGAATGATGAAGACACCTCAGCATCAACCCTAATTGGTTTCATTGATACTTATGAAAACATGGTAAAAAAGGGTAATTCTGAGTTCAAGTGGATTGAGCCAAAGAGTGAATGGGACCCTATGGTTTTAAACTACACATCTGGCACAACTTCTTCTCCAAAAGGTGTGGTCCTTTCTCACAAGGGCCTGTTCGTTGCCACCATTAATTCACTTATTGATTGGTCAGTATCGAATCAGCCAGTCTACTTGTGGACCCTGCCAATGTTTCATGGCAACGGGTGGTGCTATACTTGGGGTATGGCTGCCGTCGGTGCAACCAACATTTGCCTCCGTAAAATTGACGTATCAACGATCTACACTTTGATTAAAAAACATAAGGTGACATACATGTGTGGTGCACCGGTAGTGCTCAATATGCTATCAAACAATATCGGAATGCTGAACGTATTGAACATCCTGTCCACATTCTTACTGGCGGCGCTCCACCACCAGCGCCTGTCCTTTTTAGAATCTGGAGTAAGTGTTAAACGAGATGGGTTAGCGTGTGGCGAGCTCGTTTTACGAGGAGGGTCTCTCATGTTAGGCTATCTTAAAGATCCGAAAACTACATCCAAATGCATGAAAGATAATGGTTGGTTTTATACTGGAGATGTGGCTGTAATGCATCCGGATGGTTATGTAGAGATCAAAGATCGATCAAAGGATGTAATTATAAGTGGTGGAGAAAACATAAGCAGTGCTCAGGTTGAATCCGTATTGTATTCTCATCCTATGATTAATGAAGCAGCCGTGGTGGCTCGACCGGACCCGTTTTGGCAGGAGACGCCATGCGCTTTTGTATGTTTGAAGAATGACTTCTTGGCAAGTGAACTTACTGAGAAGGAGATAATAGACTTTTGCAGGGCGAGGTTGCCGCACTACATGGTTCCGAAGACTGTCGTCTTCAAGAGAAAGCTTCCTAAGACCGCTACAGGGAAAATTAAGAAATTTGTGCTCAGAGAAATGGCCAAGAAAATGTTTTATTCACGTATTTAGGAATTAATAACCCAAGAAACGTGAACTCCTTTCACTTAAAGTTATTATGATGATATGTTATTTATTCACGTAAGACGCCATGCAAGCATGGTACAATTAATTTTCGGAGAAATTGTGAATTATTTATCATCTGCTTTCCAGTACCACTCCTGTAATCAAATGGGCAGTGGCCTTTTAGTTTGCTGAATTTGGAAACGTATCTTAATTATTTCGGAAACTTTCAAGTTTAATTTTGAATGTGATTTGGTTTGCCTTCTTGTAAAAAATTTGAACCACTTGATTAGGTCCAATTTCCAAATTGTCATGATAAAAAACAAAAAAAAAAAGGTTGAAATAATGTTTTGGATACCTTTTTTTTTTTTTCGAGACTGGAGTATCCAGATTAGTTTACGTGTATTTTAAATAATTTCTTAATACTCTAAAATTGACAGTTAAATAAATCATTTCAGTGATGACCCTATTAATAATTCAAGTGAGACATTTTAAGTAATACCCATGATAATCCTAATTCACTACTTCTGTTTGGGATACTTTCACTATACAGGTCCGTTAGAAATGTCAAGGGTTTATGAAAAAGGGTCTAGTTAAAGGTAAGATTTACTTTTTATCTTTTTTGTTGGGTATTCCCGAGGCCTCACCATGGTTTGGTAATTAATTATCCAATTTACCTTATTTTTTTCCCTTGATTCCAGAAAAAGAAAAAAAAAATCTGTATAAGGGTTATCTTCATAATTACTCCTTTGTCATTATGTACTAAATATAATACTCCATTATATAGATAGTTACTTAACAAAAACTCCATCGAATTACTTTCACCAATAAATCATTTTTTAGGATAACCCCAATACGACTTATTTGTTAATGGTATTACATCCTTTCAATAGGACTTTGGATTTGCAGACCAACAAAAAACAAGTTTTAAATGGGGGACTTAGCCAAATGACAATATTATATTCAATTTCAATAACTATCTTGCACTTCGCTTTCAAAGATTAAAAATTAAAAGTACACCAATGAATCTAGTAGCCCCTTAATTACGGCAACAGCCTTTCTTCCTTATGCATGGACTTTGAATTAAGTAGCATATATAGTAGATCCTGCCGTTTCCCCAGAAAGTCAATGTCTCAAAACTATCGTAATTCCACGATACCAACTTCCAATTAATTAACGATATTCAATAAGATTTCGATTTATAAATTAAAGAAAATTAAAATTGAAACGGGCTATACCAGTGGTTCAGAATGAAGTGAGAAAGCAATTTATTGTATTAGTGCTAGAGCTTTACTTCCTACATACGTGAATACAACATCGACTTTGCAATTTCCCTTAGAACAAATTTCTGAATCTTCCCAGTTGCGGTTTTTGGTAGCTCATCCTTAAAAATTACAGTCTTGGGTACCGAGTAATGCGGCAACCGAGCCCTACAAAACTCTATTATCTCTTTCTCCGTAGGTTTCTGAGTCAACTCACTCTTCAAACACACAAACGCACATGGAGTCTCCTGCCAAAGCGAGTGTGGTTGAGCCACCACAGCGGCTTCATTAATCATAGGATGAGAATACAAAGTCGACTCGACCTCAGTGCTGCTTATCTTCTCTCCACCACTTATAATCACATCCTTTGATCGATCTTTGATCTCTACATAACCATCAGGATGCATCACCGCCACATCTCCAGAGTAAAACCAACCATCATCTTTTAAACATTTGGATGTACTTTTCGTGTCTTTGAGATAACCTAACATGATGGATCCTCCTCGCAAAACTATCTCCCCGCGAGTCAACCCATCTCGTTTCACACTTTCTCCTGAATTCAGATCCACCACATCCAGTTGACTCAATCCGATTGTCCCAACTCCTTGTCTTGCCTTTAACTTTGACCTCTCATTTGTAGGTAATTTGTTCCATTGTTGTTTCCATGCACATGACAAAACGACACCGGCTCCCTCAGTCAACCCGTAAGCATGGGTCACGATGAAACCGAGTGACTCGATTCGAGACAGCACCGGTGCTGGCGGCGGAGCACCTCCAGTTAGAATGTGGACCGGATGTTGAAGAGGTTCAGCCTCTGATGGATTTGATAGCATGTTGAGAACCACAGGTGCACCACACATGTGGGTCACACCGTGTTGTTTAATCAAGCCGTAGATGGTGGACACGTCTAATTTTCGGAGGTAAACATTCGTTGCACCGACGGCAGCCATGCCCCAAGGGAAGCACCAACCGTTTGCATGAAACATAGGTAAGGTCCACAAGAAAACCGGCTGATTCGGAACCGCCCAATCGATTAGTGAAGTAACGACGACGATGAAGAGTCCCCTGTGGCAGTGCACCGCTCCCTTAGGAGCCGAGGTTGTGCCAGATGTGTAGTTTAAAACTACTGGGTCCCATTCACTCTTGGGACGGACCCACCTGAAGTCAGGATTACCCTCTTTTACCATGTTTTCGTAAGTGTCGATGAATTCAGCGGTTGGTAATGATGACGTGTCATCATCATCATCATCGGTGATGAGGACGAGCCTCGGGGTTTCGATATTAGGTGGGAACAAAGAGAGAGCTTTAAGGATAAGAGAGCTCAGGTGCTGATCAACAAAGACGAGTTTAGATTCGCTATGTTGCAGGAGCAATGATACGGTGCGGGCATCGAGCCTTGTGTTGATGTTGTTGAGGATGGCACCAGACATGGGGACAGCAAAGTGGAGTTCGTACATGGCTGGAATGTTTGGTGCCACAACAGAGACGACGTGGCCAGTCTTGATACCGTTAGATGAGAGTGATGATGCGAGTTGGAGGCATCGACGATGGGTCTGTGACCAAGTGTAGGTGGTGTTGTTGAAGACAAGGGAAGGGCAATCGCCATAGACAGTTGCTGCTCTTTCAAGAAATCCTATTGGGGTGAGAGGAGAAGAGTTTACAGGTTTAGGTTTTAGTTGATCCATTGATTGTAAGGTTTGAATTGGGTGAATCGTTGAAAGGATTCTATGAATTACAGGAAGCAGAAGAGCAATGTTTATGCGTTGGTATAAGGTTTATTAATTTAACTATTTTATTTAATTGGTGACCATATATTATTACTGATATGATTACGGTTCACATCAATTATTTGTTCTGAATGTCAAATAATTTATGATTCGACTTGCAAGTTGTACTATAAGACAACACTCTTTCGAAATTGAAAGTGACCGAATGTGAATGAATCACATGTTGGCTTTGAATAATTTCTGTAAGGAAAAAAATTAGAAAATAAAATTGTCATTGGCTTCTCGAGTATCGCTGCTGTGTTAAGGTTAATTCTTTGTAATGCAACCAAACTGAGTTTTGCTTCTTCCATACTTAATAATAATTAATGGCACGTTCAAGAATTCAATATACTAAATTTAGCTTCAATTTAAAAGCAAAAATATTCATCCAAAAACAGCTTATCAAAGGAGCTACTAACGCCAAAACTTGCAACTCGAAAGAGCTGCAATTGCATTTGTGATTCTCCTTCAATCCTGTACAACAGTACTGCATACACGTGGTTTGTACCCACTGTCTATGCCGGCAGCAGGCAACAATACTATCATCCGTCGGTATCAAAAGGAGCCCCAACTTCAACTGGGCAGATTCAGAAGTTCCTACATGGAGAAATTGAATCGAGTTGAATCGAGACCTTCTGGAATTTGTTTTGATGGATGAGTTAATTGCTCAAGTGTCCATAATTTTGTCCTTTTGCTCCATAAATCTCGAAATGTTGGAATTCTTAGGCCATTCAGTAGCAAGGAAATTGGCCTTCTCTAACTGATTTGTCAAGACCTATTAACTATACATTCTTTTACTAATGCCGATTGTTTAGTAACAAAAGAAAAAAGTATACAACATAATGACATGAAGGTATTGCACAGCTATAACTTCGCACAACTTGTTAAACAATATACAGGCTCATGAAGAGTTTTTGTCCAATTTGTATTAAAAAAAATAAAAAAAAGGCATATGATATTTTACATGAAAATATTTCATCCAAAGATTTCGGGTGACAACAATGCCTTCCTGGGCAAAAATATTTTCAAGGCAATGTTTATCACTAACGTACGGTTATCCTACTCTCTCTCATATCAACAGACAAAAACTCACTTCTTGTAGGCCTTCAGGATGTTTCAGTCTTGTCACCAACCACAAAACGGTTTGTATCAGAATCCAAGCCTGATAAATGCAGCTGCTTTCTTCTCTTTACAAGATGAAATGCTGTCTTTCTGTCATCTCGAACCTCCTCAGAATCAGGCTGTACAAGGGGAGAAAAGAAAGTTGCACCAAAAGTTATACTGTCATTCAGTTAACATTCCTAAAACTTGAGGGCAAAGTTTACAGAAACATAATATCGGCATACCTTGATAGCTAATGCTTTGTCAAAGCTTTCCATTGCACTATCAGGCTCCCCGAAGTTTAATTGTGCTCTGCCAAGGGTGATCCATGCCTGAACGAAACCCCTCCGTGAGATGAGCAAAATAACATCTAATTGGAGTTCACTTTCATTTGCTGGAAACTTAATGTTGATTACATGAAAAACTTCAACAATCAAACCTAAACCTAGGAGCTTTTTTGGTTGATTCAAAAACTAGCTAGTTCTAAATGACATGACTCGTGAAACTTTATGGTTTGGCAGTATTTGAATCAGTAGCATTAGTGTACAAACATTTATGGGCCATAATGGTCCTTTAACAGCAGCATCTAGGAAGCAGAGAAATGATCATGCCTACACAAGGGCTTCTTAACATGTAGTTTTTTACTACTGATTTTCTAACAGTGAAAACAACAAATTTACCAGTGAAATGAGGAACAAATTGTACTCAGTGCAGTGCACAATGAACTCAATGTGAAAAAACTACAAGTTTGAAAATTGTACGTTATATAGATCTAAAAGTAAAATATATGAAGCTTCTCATAACTTCCTTCTATGTCAATCGTATTGTTTGATGATTAAAATTTATTAGAATGTTACTCAGGGATAAACAAAATTAGCAACTCTAATCAGTGGTTTCAGGGGTAGCACAAGGTAACAATGGCTACTGATAAGAATTACCAAATCCCATGCATCAAAGTCAGTCTTTAAAAAGCAAGAGCATCTGCATTTTTCTATTAGCTTCATATTGCTTGGTAGGAAATCTTTAAAATGTCAAATGTTTTAGATTACATTAGATAATCAGCTCAATTTTGCAAAATCATGACAGATAATAAAACCTTTAAGAGTAAACACCATAAAAGATGTATCTAGTAGGAATTGTAACAAGGATCAGATTTAGTTAAAGGAAAATGAGCTATTGTTGCTAATAATACAAGAATCTATATTAGAAGCAAGCAAAGTCAGAAAGCTCAAAATACCTCAGCCCATGATGGTTCCAATTCAGTGGTCTGTCAAGTTCAATGTAAGATTTGTAAATAGTATATCAGCGAAAAATACTTGCAAACTCCCAAAGCATAAAACTCAGCAGAAAGATCCTAAGGTGCAAACATAGTTTTACTGGACATATTGCATTGTAAATTCCTAGCTTGCTTTTGATCGAAATGTAAACAAAAAGAAGAAAAAAAATGACCTGTTTCAAAATTTAAGACAATAAAAGGAGCTTAAGGAAAAAAGTGTTCGAATGATGGCCTACTACACGCATCTGCTGTCAATTATGATAGAACAATTACACATTAGGTACTTTAAGCTTATACTTTTTACGGACATGCTAAATTTTATTAAGAATTATATAAAATAAACAGAGGGGGAATGTGAACTCAGTCTTACGAGTTGCTGCCTCAACGCATTCCACGCATCCCCAATTTCAAGCAAAACTTGTGCCTTTTGTTCGTGCAAAACTGCATTTTCAGGCATCAAATTTAGAGCAGCCTCCATTCCAAGTGCTTCCCGATATTTCCCATCCTTCAAAACAAATGTGCCACGTTGATGAAGTAGTCAGCATGTAGATAAGAAAGTACAATGACATGAAGTAAGACTGCTGTATTTAGTGCTATCACAAACAATTGCCATATACATATCAACTAACAAGCACTGAAGATGGGAGGGACTTACCCTCTAACTTTCTAAAGCATTTCACATGAAATCCCTTAAATAGGATGACAAGATCTTATTATTCAGACACTAAAAGAACAAATTTAACAGCTGCTAGGTTGTCCACAAATTAAGTCGCAAAAAGTGAATATGATTAAGAAATACCAAACAACGAAGATTGACCTTATGAGGCAAGTATCCATTCACCCAAACCACTAAAATCTTCTTCTTAGTATCTATTCCCTTACTTAACTGTATATCCATAAATTTAAACGGTACTCTGCTAGCTTGTTCAGTTGTTCTCGAGATATGCCTTCCCTTTAAAATTTTGAATTCAATCAATTAAGAAATTAGCAGCAACGGGACATACCAGTAACCATTCATGTAAACACAGCATTACATGATTTTAAAATTTCTCGACAAGATCAGAATTTAGTTGAATTTAAACAAACCAAGCATACAAAACTAAAGTAAAATTCATTTACCAACACGTATTCATCAGAAAACACACAACAAAATATAAACTTTAAACAAAAAACACCATAAAGAAATGGATAAAGGAGTAAACCTCGGCAAGCTTAGCCCTGGGATTGAAATGATTCGGCAAGTTGTTGGTGTTCAAAGGCTCTCGAGGCTCACTATCACCGTCCCTTTGAAGGTTGATCAGCACCGCGGTCGTCTTGGTCGAAAGGGAGGTTAGAAAATTGTGTTAATGGCCGCTTCTTGTTGTTCTTGTTCTTGTTCCACGTTAGTTCATCCTTTTTTGGTCTGCTAACTTTCTCAGGTTCTCCGGAGCCGAGGTGGTTGTAAAATCGAATTTAGAACTTCTTGTCGGTCGGCATATGGTTTTTCATAAGGTCCAATTTTTTATAATTGGGCCCAGGGGTTGATAAGCCAACTTATTCTACATAGGACCTAATTTACCCCTCTTTTTTTTGTTTTTTTTGATTAAAGGAAATTATTTTTAACTCACCATTTTTACCATATATGCCATTGATGATATACAAACTAGATAATAATAATAATAATTTTCAATGATTGAGATCTCCATCTTGGAGAAGGCGTTTTCCACTCAAGTTTGGCGAAACGATACATTCCCACCCACGTTCGTTAGAAAATCTGTTACTATTTAGTTTAAAGACTAAAATATTTTTTCTATTTGATTTAATATATTTATGTCATTTCAAGATTCAATACCAATATATCACTTTTTAATATGAATTATTAATATGCCCTCAACTATATACAATATAAATTACAATTATCCCCAATATTTTTTATTAAAAATAATGTGTTACTAGAATTTAACAAAAAATTATATACAAATTTTTTTTTTTCACAAACTCAAAAAAAACCAACATCTATTTGAACTTATACAAAATTCTAGGACTTGATGGAACCTGTGGACTGGAAAAATTTAAGCTTTGAATTCAAATGCGATCTGAGTTGCTCCATAAGCTTTAGTTTGCGAGCTTAATAGCATTTATATGTTCAGAAGTGATGTTTAAACAATTTGTCTTGGTTGCTATGTTGTTGATTGCATTTGGTCATAAAGGGAACAAATTATAAATTATTTCATGTAAAATACAGTATGACCCATCATGCTTTGACTTTATGTTTTTCTAATACATCATGTGCAAACTGAGTCCGATTTCCTTTCAATTTTAGGCCAGTTTTCAAATGACACTTGATTTTAGTTCTATATAACTAATGAAGGTAGAATGGCTGCCAACACAATAAAAGAGGTCTCAGATGCACAGGGCAAGCTGGGTGCTCGCACAGTGGGCGTTGGGTGGGGTTTTTTGTCGAACGGGTGGGTGGGTGGCTTGGCAAGGTACCTATATGAAGTGGTTGAATATCGGAGATCGCCCAAATCTCCACAAAGTAGAAATAAAAACAACACTTCAAAACCAAATCAAACTTACAAAATCAACAAACAATAACTTTCAACCGTCAAACACAAACTTCTATAAATAGCGGTGACAAAGGCAGGGGTGGGGTGCGAGATGACGGGGAGTGACTAGTGGGGGACGATGAGGAGGACGGAGGTGGCGGCGAATGGCGGGGAGAGGGGGGGGGTGATGCAACTGCTCGCAATTGCGGGGTGCTACGACTGTGAAGGAGAGAGGTCTTTGAGACGGCGGCTTGGTGGATGTAAGCAGAATGGGTTGGGGCAATGAAGAGCTGGTGAGGGAGGCAGGAAAAGTTGTCGAAGGCGATAAGAGAGGCCAGTTATAAGAGGCCAGCTTGTGACTGAAGGTTGCGACGCCACCAGCTAGCCCAGCTGGTGGTTGCAGGTTACATCGGAATCGCAAACTCCAGCGTGTAGGAAGAGAAGAGGCAAAGAAAAGATAAGAAAAAAGAAAAGAAGGAAAAGAAAGGAAAGGAAAGGAAAGAAAGAGAAGGGAAAAGTGACAAGGACCGAGATTTCAATTTTAAAATTTGGATTTTAAGGCTTCAAGTAAATGGGCCATCCTGCCCTTCTTCCAATGGATTTTTAACAGAATAAACGGTGGGGGAAAGTGTCCTTTTGAAACTGATGGGTGGAAAAGTCTCATTTCGCCAAACCTTGGGTGGGAAAATGTTGTTCTCCTTTCCATCTTGTAGACAAGTGAAAGTAATTACTTCATTAATGTAGCAGCAACAGCATCAACATTACGGAAATATGTTAAAATGTGGCGTAGGGCCTAACAAAAGGACGTTTTAAATAAATAAGATAGATGCATAAATCTTCAGTTATTGGTCCTTAAAACTTTCATAGAAAATTTCTAGGAAATTACACTTTAGATTGTCGATTTAAAGAAAACGGAGGGATAACTGATTCTTTCTATGCAATCACCATGCAACTCACATTATTAATCTTTCAGGGCCCACACCTTCAATCTTTTCACCAGTACCCCACAATCAAAAGGTTTCACATTCGGAAAGAAATCTTGTCTCCCCTCTATTTTTGTTACCATTTGTCATTCATGCTCACAAATACGTATTATTGTCTTTATTGACTAAATTTAAAAAAAAAAAAAAAAAAAAAAAAAAAATTGTCTATGTCTTGGGTTCGCTTCCTTTTGCCTACAACTTCACTCCTGTACTAAACAAGTGGATCATCACCCATTTACAGAAAATAATAAGAATTTGGGATATATATATTTTGACTTCAAGTTATTTGTAGAAGATGATGATATATCCTGAAAGAAACAGAAGCATCAAACTTGGAAATTTAAGTAGTTTGTTGTGGGGCTGTGATTATATGTCTGTGATGTTCATGTTTTCTTCATTCTTTGAATCATCTTTGTTGTCTTTAATTTCTTTTTATTCATTATTATAATAATCACGATCCAAAACATGGTTCACATTCAAACACATAATTATAGATTTTATGGCCTATTTTTCCTTATCTTTATGTTGCCTTTTTGGACCTACTGTACGGTCATTAACTAATCATCTTTGTTGCCTTTTTATAGCTAGCAATATGATGAGTTAAAGACAAACACAATATGTTTCCTCGTTGAGTCTTCAACTTAGGAATTCGGTTAAGCCAAGTTCTCAACTTTCCTCTTTTTCCCTGTTTATCTCAATTGAAAGAGTAAAGAAGTGTTGGGCCAGGGTCCCTCCTATGTGAGGTGGCCCATTCAAAGCCCAATAGGGCTTGTAGTTAATAAAAGAAACAAACAAAAAAGATCCTTAGTGTGATTTTTTTGTTCTGATTTTTTACTATACTAGTGTGATTATCCTCTACTCAATAGTTCATAAAACTAGATCCTTAGTTTGTCACAACAATGGTATCTGAGACTGGTTGGTGATTTTGTGTGTGTGGGAGATGAATGTTAACACTAGTAAAATTTGTGTAATTTGTGTTAATGATCGTTTTTTGTTGTTACTTCACTTTTCAGTTTTTACTCTTCCAATTTGTTGTTGATAAATTATTTGTTATGTGACTATAACCGGGTTAGCTACTATTTGCTTTTTCCTATTTTGATAGCAGGTAATTGTAAGGAATTTAGATAAGAATTGTATAAGAGATATTGAAGAGATCATAGAGTAATGAGAGAGAAGAAAAGTGAAAGAGAAAATGGGAAAGAGATTTCGTGAGAAGAAGGAAGAAGATAATGAATTATTATTTCAAAACTTGACCTCAACTTAACTCAAACCACTAATAAATAGACACCTAACAAATTGTTATTCCTAAAAGGAAGCCATTATTTTTTAAAGTGCCTTTAGACTAGGACTTCCTTAACAGCGGTGGGCAAAAAAATAGGATAGAATTGGAATTGTTGGATACCCGAGTTTCGGTTCTAGTCTTACTGGAACCGGCTGCCATAAGGTAGGTTCCGATTCCAAAAATGGGAATCAACACTATGCGGTTCCGATTTCAATTCCTATAGGGAGGAACCGAGAACCGATACTTAAATGAAATTTTGTGCAAATATGGGGGTTTTTATGATTTTTTATGCTTCAAATAAAATAAAAAAAATTTGCGATTGGACTTCATATATCGATTTAGGGTTCTCACTCAGGTTAAAGCAAACTAAAAAATGTCACTTTCTTCGGCTGAATCTGACTTGGATTCTTTGGCTTTCTCTCTATTCTCTTCTGTTATCTTCTATTCCCAAAGGTTGCCGATCAATTGTCTCCGATTTCTTTGTAGTTCTGAAGTGATGTTATTTGAAACTTCATATAAATTCTGTTTTATTCTATTGTGTATGCGTACTCTTTTGTGTATGTATATCGATTTCAGTGTCACTGCAAGGAGCAAGAGTTATTTGAGTTTGATATTTTGTATAAGTGTTTCTTGGTTATTTTATATATGTGCTCTTTCCAGTTTAGCATGAAACATCATTTCCCTGTACTTCTTCAATTTTAATGAAATTAGTCAAACATTATTTATAATTACGTATGACTCTTACACAAACTGAATGATGGTGGAATTGTTTAATGTAATAATTTGTGACTGGAATGTTAGTTAAGCTGATGCTTTACTAATTGTATTCTTATATGGCTTTGGCTGAGTGATTTGAAGGTGTTGGATTGTGATTTATTGCTGGGAAATTGTTTTGGTGTGATGCCTTATTGAATGTCGACCTTGTGAATGTTTTTGGCTGGAATAAATTGAGGATTATGGGTTGTAATTTTTGTGTGCCGGAAATGGTGTAGAATGAAGTGGGAAGGATTATGTTGAATTTTCCATTATTTGTTTTAATGGAGTCTTGCATATGTGCTGGAAGTATGTTTGTTTGTGTTGTTAATTTATAAGCTAAAATACATTGAAAAGAGAGAAGTTAAATTTTTGTGATGAATGCCGAATTGAAAGTACCAAGCTTCATGATTCTTTTTGTTTATTGCATTGCTGGAATGTTTAAGAAAGTGTGGAGGAAGATTTTTGTTATAATGCAGAATTATTTTATATACACACTACGAGGTTGTTTGCATCTGAATTATTTTATATGCACACCTTTTCAAAAGGAATTTATTTCTTCTGGGCCTTTATGTTGTTAACTTATTATGTGATGTTATTGTGTTATATAATTTTAATTTTGGGAGGATGAAACTTGATAGTTGATATGTTATTTAAAGTTTTAAAGTGTTATGTTATTTTAATTTTGGGAGGTTGAAATGGATATTGGAATAGTTGTAATTTTTGTAAAGTTTGTAGGGTGTATTTGTTATTTCAGAAACCTATTGAGGGTGTAATGTAATTTTATAAGAGTTTACTCTCATTTTTAAAAAATAAGGGGATAATTGATATTTTTTAGGATACCTGAACCGGAACCAAATCAAAGGTAATTGATATTTTTTAGGATACCTGAACCGGAACCAAATCAAAGGATCTGGTCAGTTTTGGTTTTGGTTACTTAAAAAAAATGGTAGGTACTAGAACCGCCCACCCCTATCAGACCCTTAGGATTAAAACTACATGGCAAATAGGAACTAGTCTTTAGCAACTCCTACCCACAAATAAGACCCACTCATAAATAAGACCTTAAGACTATAACCAATGATTAGAAACCCGAATCGGACCGAACCGAGCGATCAAACCGGTTCAATCGTCGACCGGCTACTAGTCCGATCTGAAGCATAATAAAACTCGTTATTAGGTTATAACCCGGTGTGGACCGAATTTAGACCGGATGAACAATAACGAACCAGCGGTCCAACCAGTCTGTCCACAAAATTCATCTTCATCTTCTCTTACCTCACATCCTCTTCATTCTTCATCTCCTCTTACCTCACATCATCTTCACCATGATCATTGTCAATGAGTCGACAGTTTTCAGGGTGCATTTGGTGATGGCATGGAAAACTAAAAGGCATAGGATCATGGTTGGGAAGAAGAAGAAGGACGTGTGGAAACAAAGACTCAATGAAGAAAAAGAGAGAGAGAGAGGAATGAAGACGTCTGGAGAATGAAAGGATTACGTAATGAAGATAAAATAATTAATGAGAGAGAAGAAAGAGTGGTGGAGAAAGTGAGAGGGAAAAAGAAGAAGAGACATTTATTTATTTATTTATTGAAAAAAGATACGGTAAGGTGCAAGAGATTTGAAATTGAAAAATGAAAAGTGTTGGGATATGTAATGAAAAAGTGAAGAGAAATTAATTAATGAGAGAGAAGAAAAAAGAGTGATGGAGAAAATGAGAGAGAAGAAGAAAAGGAAAAGAGTTGTGGTTTTTTCTTAATATATTTAATAAATTAAAATTTTTTATTTTTAATGACATCATGCTGAGACGTTACTGATCCAACTGATTAATTCAACCGGTCGAACCAATCAACCTGGAAACCAGACCTTTGACTAGGTGAAGTTCCGGTTCGGTTTTCAAAACATTGACCATAACATTCTTCCCCCCCTATATTCCATCATTGTCCTCAAGAAGAGATTCCGAAAAACAAATATTCAATTGCTCAACATCTTCCCAAGTTCCATCTGATGGTGAGTGCCCTTCCTAATGAATAAGTATCTCTCTTCATCGCTTTCGAATTCATTCTTCAAGGATTGCTTGTGGCCAAGCAGTAATAATATCTTCATCCTCTCGAACTCTTGGTCGTTTCTTGCCTTTGTACAGTAGTTTCAACTTTTTTCTTCAAGCAAGATACATGGAAAATAGGATGAATCTTTGATTCAGAAGGCATCTTGAGTTTGTAAGCAACTGGTCCCACCTTTTGAATGATCTCAAAGGGCCCATAATACCTTGGAGATAGTTTAAGGTTTCTTCTAAGTGAAATTGAAACTTGCTTGTATGGTTGGAGACATAAGTACACGAAGCCCCCTATTTTAAAACTCTTGTCAGTTCGTCCCACATCATAAAATCTCTTCATGCGATTTTGCGCAACTAACAACTGATCCTTCAGTTCCTTAAGTACTTGATCAGGAGCACATAACTCCTTATCAACTACCTCCACTTGAGTTGTACCAGGCACATAAGATAAGAGAGTTGGTGGAGGACATCCATAAATAATCTCGAATGGAGTCTTTTTTGTTGAGCTATGGACACTGGTGTTATAACAATACTCCGCCCAAGTAATCCAACGAACGCATTTCTTTCGCTTGTCTCCAGTAAAACAACACCAGTACATTTCCACTGTCCGGTTCACTTCTTCGATTTGGCTGTCAGTTTGCGAATGATAAGATGAGAAAAAAATTAAAATTTGTCCCTTGTAGACGGAATAGTTCCTCCCAAAATGTGCTTGTGAAAACTAGATCTCTGTCACAAACTATTAACTTGGGCATACCATATAATTTGAAAATATTATCAAAAATATTTATGATAATAACGATGCATTGTAAGGATGAGATATGGGAATAAAGTGAGCAAATTTTGACAAACGATCCATCACCACAAAAATTGTGGACTTCCCTTAGAGATTGGTAAGCTGTCAATAAAATCCATAGACAAATCAGTCCATACCTGTGCAGGAAAAAGGAATGGTTGAAAGAGGCCATATGGTTTGGTGTTCTCCCATTTTCACTTTTGTCATTGGCAAGTATCACATTGCTTCACAAGTGTGCGAATGTCTTGTTTCTTTCCCTTTCAAAAGAAAACACATTTAATTCTTTGATAAGTCTTGTGATAATCTTCATGAGTACTTGCATGCATCTCCTTCAAAATGATGAGAATTAAAAGAGATCCGGCTAGCCAAAAAAAATCTTTTTTTGAAAAACAAAACTTCATCTTTGTAGCTCCATGGTCCCACTATTTCTCCTTGCTGCACATTTCTCATAATGCCCTGTTAAATTGAATTGTTTTCTACTTCTTCATGAATAGAATCTACCCATTGCAGAATCGAGTTAGAGATGGCAATTATTTCTACCCCCATTTCTTCTCTTCGTGACAGTGCATCTGCTACCAAATTCTTTTTTCCCAATTTACACTCAATGTCAAAATCATAGCCCATCAATTTGACTAGCCATCTTTGTTGGGCTGGAGTTGCAATTTTTTGCTCCCATAAGTAATTTAAACTTCTTTAGTCCATCTGAACTATGAACCATTGCCTAAGTAGATAATGCCTCCATTTTTGTACTGCATGAACTAACGTTATCATCTCTTTTTCATAAGTAGATAACAATAAATTTTTACCTCACAAGGCTTTTCTTAAAAAAGCAATTAGGCGTTATTCTTGCATTAAAACTCCACCAATTCCTATCCTTGATGCATCGCACTCAATGACGAAAGGCTTTGAAAACTCGGGCAAAGCCAACACTGATGCCTTTGTCATGGCATTCTTGAGTTGCTCAAATGAAGCTTCTGATCGAGTATACCATTGGAATCCATTCTTCTTCAACATGTTTGTTAACGGGGCTACAATTTTACCATAATTTTGAATGAATTTACAATAATATCCCGTCAATCCCAAAAACTCGGAAAAGGGCTTCACAGTTGTGGGTTTTGGCCATTTGATCATTGCATCAACTTTTTTCTTGATCCATAGATACTCCTATTTGATGGATAAAATATCTTAAATATCTCACTTGCCGTTGTCCAAAATTACATTTTTCCTTCTTGACATACAATTAGTAAGTTCTTAACATGGAGAAAGTAATCTTAAGATGTTGTAAATGCTCTTCCAAACTTTTACTATATAAAAACCAATATGAACTTACAGAGGTAATATTTGAAGACTGAATTCATCAATGATTGGAAAGTGGAGGGTGCATTTGTTAATCCGAAAGGCGTCACCAAAAATTCGTAATGCCCTTGATGAGTGCGAAATGTCGTATTTGATACGTCTTCAAGTTGCATGCAAATCTAGTGGTACCTCGATCTTAAGTCTAGCTTAGTGAAAAATTTTGCACCATGTAATTCATCAAGAAGCTCGTCGATCATAGGAATTGGAAACTTGTCCTTCACTGTTTGCTTATTTAAGGCTGAATAATCATTGCACATTCATTTTTCGACCAACAATACCGATGAAGAATAGGGGATAGTACTAGGTTGAATAACTCCTGACTTCAATAAATCTGCTACAATTTTCTCAATTTTAAACTTTTGATAATGTAGATACCAGTATAGTCTTGTTGACATAGGACTATTGCCTTCTTTGAGAATTATTTGATGATCATGCATTCGCTTAGGTGGAAAGCTTTGTGGCTAGACCTGACAAAACAGGTGGGCGGGTGGGTGGGCAGGTCAGGTTAGGTTGGGGTCGAGTCAATACAGGTATGGGTCTCACAGGTATGGGCCTCACAGGTTTGGGCCCAATATGGGTCGAGTTATACAGGCCCAAAATATTGGGCACGTATCCTACCCTATGCGGTTACGGGTGGACCTACGGGTGCCTTTTTTCTCTCTCTAGTTTTCATTTTTGCAGTTTCACCCCCAATAGTTTTCAATTATGACAGTTACACCCCAAAATTCCTACAGTTTAATTTTTTATAAAATTCACAGTGAGTTCTTTTAGTTGCCTTGAAAAGATCACTTATATCCAAATTTCATCAAGCAACCAGTTTAAATACTTTGACATTAAATTGAAAACTCAAAAGCACTCCATAACGGCTCCACACTAAAAGATGGGTATGTTCATTCACATGACAAGAGATAATTTATACCCTTAATTATTCGTTGTTTTGAGTCTAAATCTAGCAATCTCCATTCTCCAAAAATCCCCTTAATTAGCAGTCAAACCATGATTAATTAACTTAATTTTTTCTCTTCTTTGGACACAACAATCAAGTGAATTAACTTGCGTATTATCTCATAGGCAAAGAGTCACAATCAGTCAATCACAAAGCAAAAAGTCACAATCACAAAGGCAATTAAAGTCAAGCTTTTCACTCATAGCCTCATAGGTGTCACAATCACAAAGCCCAAAGGCAATTAAAGTCAGGCAAGTAAAGTTCAAAACTTTATTTCTATTTCAACTCTTCCGTCAAACCCAAAAAAAGGAAATACAAACACACACAAAGCACTTGCGCTTGCTCTTGCTGGTGGTGGTATTCACCGGATATAGAGACATTCCGACAAGAGTCCATGGAAGTTGTTTTAGTGACAAAACCAAGAGAAAAACAGAAAAAGAAAAAGACTTTGGGTTGAGGAAGACAAGGGTCAATGGGTGAGTAATGAGTATGAGAGTGAGAGACGAGAGTGAGTGAGTTGCGTACCTTGGATAAGCAGGATTGATTTTGTGTGGTTGCAAGTCTAAAGACTATCTATGGCTGACGTGGAGTGGCGTTAAAGAAGAAGATCTATGTTTGTAGGATTGATTTTGGGAGAGGAGTTGCTTTAGAGAAGAATGAAGATCAGAAGAAGACGGCCAGGAGAGTGAGTGAGTTAAGGATTTGGAAATGAAGAATAGAAGAAGACTAGTTTGGGGTGGGAAACGCAATAACAAAGTTAAAAAAAGGGTGCCCGCAGGTTAACCCTTATAACTCATTTGAAATACAGGTAGGGTCGAGTACGAGTCCAATTTCTTATACCCGTACCCTATATAATTTTCCTAGGTTTAGGGTCGACCCGCAGGTCTGGACCTGTTTTGCCAGGTCTACTTGCGGCTCTTGAAATACACCTTCAAAAGATTGCAAAAAGTGATCCACTTCCTTATTAGTATTTTCTTGCAAGACTTTTACTTCATTGTTTTCTGATTGGCTTATCAAGCCATTCCTTGTTTTTCTTCAACTTCTTACTAAATTTTTCCCCATCTATTAACTTGTCGTGTGCAGACTTTAGCCCTTGGAAAAGAACTTTTTTGTCACCACTCTTAAACATCATTTGCAACTTAGAGAAATCCCAAAACAATAGGTCCTAAAGTGCTCAACCATTGGGCTCCAAGTACTGCATCGTAGCCCTCTAGTGGAAGTATATAAAAGCCCACCGTAAGGGTTACTTTTTGCATCCTCATGCAAATACCTTTGCATTGACCTGGACTTGACAATTTCTCTCCACTAACTACAGCCATTTCAAATTTTCCTTCCGAACTAGGCTTCAAACCAATTTTTTTGTGCAAGAGCTTGATTTAAGAAATTATGAGTACTACCGGAGTCTATAAAAAATGTCACCTTGTATCCTTGACGCACAATTCTTCCCATAACTCGCATGGTTTGAGGAGCATTTGACCCACACATTGCATGAATGGAAATTTCTCTGGCATGTCATCTACATACCCATGTAGTAACGACGTCATCTTCTTGTTCTTTTTCATCTTCCTCTACCGCTTCAAGTAAGAACAACTTCTTACAACGATGGCCAGGGCCCCATTTCTCATTACAGTTGTAGTAGAACCCCTTAACTCGATGTTCAACAATTTCATCTGGGAGTAGCTTTTTAACAGGTAACGATGATTTATTCGGACTTGGCTGATTGTTAATAGTCTTCCTTGCATGATTTGGGCTACCCCTTTTTGCTTGGTTGCGAGCTTCATACAATCGAGCTAGGCCAATAGCTGATGACAATGTAGTTGGTTTACAAGCTTGTACATTTATTCTCAAAACTCTCCTTTTAACCTGCTCACAAAACACTCGACTTGTTATTATGGGGAAAGCTTTCTTGCATGTAGCAACAATCTTGATAATTGGATTTGGTACTCTTTCACCGTGCTTGTTTGTTGCAACTTTGTCAATTCACCGAAGAAATCTTGGTAACAAGTTGAACCATATGTTTTGAAGAGCTCATCCACTAGTTGTTGCCAAGTGATGAGTTCACCTCCCAGCTCTTTTTTGAGACCTGGAACCATAATTGGGCATCACTTTCCAAGCTCCATGATATTATCGAAATTCGCTCTACCTCTGGTGTTTTGGTGGTATTCGAAAAATTGATTGGCTCGACATACCCAACTAGTTGGGTTTTCCTTGCTGTCATTTTTTGGAAAATCCATCTTCACTACATTAGGACAAAAAGTTCTAGTCGAGTTGATATGTAAACAACCCGGAATGTCTCCAATAGTTTTGTTTGCATCACCTCATGGTAGGTTTGCAAAAGTATCGCCCTTTTCTTGGCTACCCTCTATCAATTCCCGCTCGAAAGTAGTGAACATACTCTGCATGTTTTCCAACAATGCATTGAATTTTTGGTCTTGCGCAACTATGAGTTTTTCCACATCCGCCTCCAAACGATCGAGACGTGAATCAGCCATCCATGGCTCTAATACCAATTTGTTATGTGACTGTAACTGAGTTACCTGCTGGTGGCTCTCAAAGTTTCCAAGGATGCTCCCACTAGCCAACTGGGCTAGCTCCGTCGATTTCTATTTGCTTTTTCCTATTTTGACTGTAGGTAATTGCATAGAGGAATTTATAAAAGAATTTGTTAATCTTTAATCAAACACAAACCTAACATGTTCATCTATCAAACACAAACAACACACAGATCCACTACACAAATCAACCAAGAACAAGAAAAACACAAAGAAGATAGCCAAGATTTACCGTGGTTCGTTTATTCCAATGGAATAAACTACATCCACGTAGAGCTCAAAGTAATTTGAGACTCTCCGCACTAAAAGGATTGAATTCGTTATAGATTACAACAAGAAATCTCAATAACCCCCAAATCTCTCCTCTCACACAACCCCTCAATCTACCTGTAATCAACACAACCAAGACAACTTAAACAAGCGTCTAGACCAGAAGAATATACAGCTTCTTCTACCCACAATTCTAACAAAAACTGTGACCTGATTACAACTTGAAAGAATCAATACTAAGCACTCAGCACTGACGAAAACGCGAGAGAGAGAGAAAGAGAGTGAGTTTCCAATCTGATTTCTCTAGTGAATTTTAGCTTTAAATTGGTTGACCATCTGGGATGATTTTCACCATTGGATTTGGCTGAGATTAATGGCTGAGATCTGTCACTTAACACCTTCTTAAAACGTCAGCATATTGGAGCTTCACTTAACAAACTCCACCTTGAAGCTTCAACACATTACCTAATCAGATACCCTATCAGTGTAGTTCATCCACAAATTACTCATCATAGCTCTATTACTGCAGCTTACTCAACATGCAACAGGTTCAAGCAGTGCTTGAACTTGGTTGGAGACACCACTTTTGTTCTCATATCTGCAAGGTTGTCCTCAGTTGGCACCTTTTTCAGAATGATTACCCCTTTGTTCACCAACTCCCTCACAAAATGGTATTTAACATCAACATGTTTGGTCCTCTCGTGGTATACGGGATTCTTGCTCAAATGTATGGCACTCTGGCTATCAGAATAGATAGTGACAGCACCCTCCAGTAGTTTAACTTCTGACAGTAGCATTTGAAGCTAGAGAGCTTCTTTGAAAACATCTATCACAGCCACATACTCTGCCTCAGTTATGGATACAGCAACACTTGGCTGAAGCTAGGACTTCCAGCTCACACAGTTTCCACCCAAGGTGAACACGTATGCAGTGGTTGATTTCCTTAAATCTTTGTCACCTGCAAAGTCAGAATCTACAAATCCTACAAGATCAAGTGAGTCATATCTTTTTCCATATTCCAAGCCAACATGCACAGAACTATTAATGTATCTAAGAAGCCATTTAAGAGCAAGCTAATGTTCAAAACCAGGATTTGACATGAATCTACTTAAGAGTGAAATTGCAAAGGAAAGGTCTAGTCTGGTGCTTATCATGGTATACATTACTGACCCAACTACATTTGCATAAGGGATATTTTCCATTTTGATTAAATCAGCATCAGTTTTGGGGTCTTGTGATTTACTTAACATAAAGTGACCAGCCAGGTGTACATTAATAGTTTTGGATCCTGTCATGCCAAATCTAGACACTAATTTTTGTAGGTAAGACTTCTGATGGACTTTTAACTCATAGTTCTTTCTGTTTTTATCTATTACCATGCCTAGAATCCGTTTAGCACTTCCTAAATCCTTCATATCAAATTCAGAGTTTAGTTTTTTCTTTAACTCTTCTATCCTAAGCTTAGACTTGTAGATCAAAAGTATGTCATCAACATACAACAATAAATATAAAGGCATGTCATCATAGAGAGCATAATAAAAACAATTATCATATTTGCTTCTATTGAAGCCAATGCTAAGAATAAAAGCATCAAAACGCTTATACCAGTGCCTAAGGGACTGTTTCAATCCATATAAGGATTTTACATCTCTCAGTATTGCCATTGCTTCTGTGGGAACATTGCATAATATTTTACTGTGATTCTAAAAACCCTGTTGAATCCCAACAGTCTTTTGAATCTTATTTGGTGGTGCATAGCATACAATATCGAAGTTTCGCTATCCTAACAGCCTTATTTGTTATTTGTATCCCCAGGGTAGAGATCAAGATTAAAGACAAAGAATATGTCATCATCTGGGTCTTGTCAACAATCTGCTTCCATGGATGTTTCACAATCTTTTCGAGGAAGAAATGATATAGCATAAGGACATGTTAATGAGGGCATGGATGAAAATAGGAAGAAGATATTAACATGTATTTACTGTGGCAAGATAACAGAGGTGGAGGAATTTATCGAGTGAAATTGCATCTAGCGAGTATAAAGGGAGAAGTTGGAAAGTGTTCTAAAGTTCCTTTCAATGTTAAATTCAAGATTGAAGAAGTACTAAATGAAATTGGGGCCAAGAATAAACAAAAAGTTAAACTTCGTAAGAATGTCAATCCTTATGGAGTTAGTGTACAACAATTTGAGGGTGATATGTTAGATGAAGATCATGAGTGTGAAGAGGTTTCTCCTTATCCAGCTCCAACTCCAACTTCAACTTCAAGCACTAAGAGAAAAAGATCCATTGGGATAGGTAACTATTTTTCTCCGAGGACTAAGCTTGGGTCTCAGCTTGTTTTAGTCGGAAAAGAAGCTAAGTGGAGAGCTGACATGGTTGTTGCAAGGTTGTTTTATGATTCTTGCATCCCAATTAATGTTATTAATTCAATTTATTTTCAACCTATGGTGGATGCTATAACTGCAATTGGTCCTAGGTACAAAATCCCAACTTATCATAATTTGCGTGTAAATTTATTGAGAGATGCTAGGAAAGAAGTGCAATTACTTGTTGATGGTTACAAGAAAACTTGGGAGGATGTTGGATGTATCCTAAAGGAGTGTGTTTTGTGAAATCAGTGGATGCTTCAGATGTTGTAAAGGATGCTGCAACATTGTTCAGCTTGTTTGAGGAAATAGCTTTATAGGTTGGACCAAACAGTATTGTCCATCTTGTCACTAACAGTGGAGCAAATTATAAAGCTACTGGAAGAATGTTGTCTGAAAAATATAGCAATGTTGCTTGGTCTCCTTGTGCAGCACATTGCATTAATTTAATGTTGAAAGACATAGCTGAGATGAGTCACATAGTCAACCTTTCAAAACGTGCATCTGAGGTTACAAAGTTTGTGTATAGTCATTCCTTTTCGCTAGCTTTGTTGAGGAAAAAACAGGTTATATACCTTTACCTAATATGTTTATAATTTACATTGTCAAGTCATATTATATATGTACATTTTTTAATAATTTATTAAGTACTAATATCTATTGTCTATCACTTGAATAGGGTTGGACAGAAATTATATGCCCAGGTGCAACCCGTTTTGCCACAACTTTCATTGCATTGAGCAACCTACATCAACACAAACATGACTTGCAATCTACAGTGACAAATAGAACTTTTGTGGAGTCTCGATATGCAAAAACTAATAAATGCAAAGCCTTTATTTCCATAGTTCTAGATAATCGATTCTGGGATGACATTGGTATAATTTCCAAAGTTATGAGTCCATTGATGTGTATGCTTCGGATTGTAGACTCGGGTGAGAGGCCTTCAATAGGATATATGTATAATAGCATGCACAGAACGAGGATAGGGATCAAGAAGTTGTTTAAGAACAAGAAAAATTTGTACAAGCCTTATACAACAATTATTAAGATGCACTGGGATAGGATGTTGTCGTGATATTCATGCAACAGCATATTATTTGAATCTTGCTTTTAAATATGACGAAGATACTTTTTCCAAAAAACCTGAGGTCATGTATGGTTTCCTTGACACTATTGACAGTAAAACAAGTGCATTCAAAATGAGCAAGACAACGTTACTGGAGGAGAGTAGAATATATCGAGACCGTCTATGAAGCTTTTCTCGTAGCCTGCTCTTCAAACTTGCAAAACTACACGGCCGGGTATGTAATAGTTATTAACTTTTTTAGTCTAATTTTTAAGTTATGAAATTGTGTTTATTTCTTATGTAATTCATATTTTTATTCTCAATTAGATGAATGGTGGTGGACATTTGGGTTTAGTGCTCCAAATTTGCAAAAGTTTGCAATCAAAATTCTAAGTCAAACTTCGGCCTCTTTCGAATGTGAGCGAAATTGAAGTATTTTTTAACACATACATACTAAAAAGAGGAACAGATTAGAGCATCCACAGTTGAATGATTTGGTTTTCACTCATTATAACTTGCGTTTGCAAAATATGTATAAAGTCTTCTTCATTTTGTTATTTTCATTGATGTCTTTATTGGTCATGATTTGAATATTTAATTATGCTATTTCAGGAGTTGTTACAAGAAAATTACATATGATCCTATTGATTATGAGAGTATTGATAAAACTGAATGATGGATAGTTGATGAGGAAGAAGAGGTTGGTGAGCTTAATTATGATGAATTGGAACAATCATTATATGGAGAAGGAGCTATTCCTATAGATGGTGGTGATCACCGTTCTTATTATGACTCAACAGATGCTTCAGAAGGTTATTTACAATTTTTTAAGCAATTTCAATTTTAGTAGCTAATTTATAATCAATTAGTTTAAATGGGAAGATTTAACTTATGGTTTTCCTTTTTTGCTAGAATTTTTTGTAGATGATGTCACCGATGTTAATAATAATGACGATCATCTGTTAGATGGTGTGTGAACTGTGAATTTTAATTGAGGATGGAATGATGGATTGAAGATCATGGGATGAAGATCATTTTTTGTTAGAATGTTGAAGTGTTGACTTGAAACAACTATTATGTGATTTCTTCCTTCATTTGTTATTTTGATTTGTAATTTGTTATATTATTAATGTAATAATGTTTGATGATGTGTTGCTAAGGACTTTTTATTCAGGAGTTTATGATTTGGATCCAAATTCAGAAATTTTGCATTATGTGAACAGTAACATTGTTGACGTCATCATGCTGACGTCAACATGATGACATCATCGGTTGAACCAGCTGGTTCAACTTGTTAAACTGGTCGACCCGGGACTTGGCCACCTTGCCGGGTTTTGTCCTGGGTCAGTTTTTAAAACATTGAATAAAAGGTGAGAAGCTCGTGGGCATACATAAATAATGATTTGGCGTGAGGGTTTCAATTTTAAAGATAAGATAAATTCTTTTAAAGTCTTATCTTACCTAGCTACTTATAAGTTTTAATTTAATAGAGCATGACGGAGTTTGAAAGGTTGCTTGGGATCCTTAGAAAAATGCAAAATTTTCTTCTGCTTGACATAAAGCTTCATAAGGCGAAGTGAGAGGTAGCAGAGGCAGAGATGACTAAGCCAGAGTCAATGGTTATGGCGGCAAAGACACAGGCTAAGGTCGGGTTCAAATCAAACTATTAATTAGTTAGTATTAAGAAGGAAAACACTATAAAAGTTAAAAAATGCTATCCTTACAAAGACTTATACAAAAAAGGCTACAAAGTAAAGAAAAAATCAAAGAAAAAACGGAAAAAGAGAAAGAGAGAGAGAAATCATAAAGATCAAGGGTAACAATTGTCTTTGTATGCCCCTTTTATATTTGTTTTTGTAAGACTAACACTTCTCATAAAAGTTTGATATGAGATCTGTTAAGAGTCAACATCATTACATCATCATAACTATTTAAAAAAATATAATGATTAAACTTTTGATTATGTCAATATAATTTATTATTAAAATAAATACATGACATTTGAATTTTATGATTTGCCTTTAAGATACAATTAAAATTAAATTGATAGTTAAATATTGTAATTTAATATTTTCACACTATAACACTAATATGTAATACTGGGATATATATATATAGTAAGTCTATAACTCAATTTCATAATATTTTCTTATAATCTTCAAAGTGATAATTTATTATTGGTAAGTTCATAAAACAAATTATGTCTGTTTATATAAGTCATAATTACCCATTTGCGAATTAACTGATATATATAGAGGTTGTGAGATAAAGAGCGTAGACCAACATCATTATGCCCTAATTTAAGACATTCTTGGAATTAGTGTAAATGTAATCGTATTTACAAGGTGGCACGTGAGTGAATAGAAAAATTAAGATGCAGCAAAGGAATCTATTGGTTCTCCACCATCCAAGGGTCCTGGATAAACTACCCCAATTAACTAACTCTTTCCAAGAAACGGGAACGGATGTTTTGTAATAGTGTACATGTCAATGTCAGCATTTGCATGTGCCTTCTAATTCTGATTTATTTATTTTTTTCATAATTAAAATAAACAATAAAATTATGAAATTAATATTTGTATTTTAATTAAGTTTTCCAAGGAAATTCAGCATCACTTGCTCCGAACTCAGAAGTTTCTCTTTCAAAGCAGTATACAAGAGAGCCAAGATGGCGTGCGCACGTCATGTGTAAAAGCAAATTTATTAATTAAATGACACTACGTTTCAGGATTGTGATTGTCATGCCGACATTCATAATAAATTACAAGTTTCGTTGTTGTCATTAATCTTAACCTTCTAGTTCTAGATAATAATAAGGCTAGATGGCCCTGGCATTTTTGGACCACCACAGACTATACCTAAATCGATGATTATTGATATGATGAGGAAGGGATTTCGTCACAACTAAATTATTCAGACATTCTTCGGTTAACTGTTATTTTTATTTCAACTAGACAAATGTTATATAACCGATACTGCGCCAGTTGAACCTGTACCCCCACCTATTAAAGATTTTGTAGTATCTTTCTAGGAAACATTAGGTTTATTAATTGACCAAAATGATAAGATATAGTGAAGTCAAAGTATTAGGTCAATTCAATATTTTTACGGCAGGAAATCAAGATTGAAAATTACTATATGGAAACATGCATACATCTTTAATTAATTATCTTCATCACCTACTAGCCTGTCATCAAATGATATACCAATTAAATTAATTATAAGCCTCGTGTTAAATATGATTTCTTATGTAATGAATGACTTCATCAGACCAAGAAATTAAAGAGATTAAGAGAACCAACATGTCATTCGAAAGTACAAGAAATTTTACTGCCACCACGTGTCGCAATCTTCACGGATGAATCAACGTTTTCGTTTCCATCTTCCTTTTCCCTTCAATAGGTCAGTCAACAGAACTCCAATATTCCTGCATCATTTTAAAAAATATATATGTTTTCTTTTTACTTGAAAAAAAAAAAAGAAAAAAAGTCTTCTTTCTGTTTCAATAGCGGTGGTAATTGCGGAACTAAGATCTGTTATTAATAAAAGGGCTGTCAAAACCACCAGTGAAAGTGTGTCCTCTTATTTTTACACCAAACTATCAAGTGGTAAGAAACATGAAAGAGAATATTCCTCAATGCTCAATTTCACTGTGGCGTGTTTCGTGGAGCATAAAAAAGGTAAAGTTAAATTCTAACAGCGTTTTATTTTAGAGAGAGAGGGGAAGTTTTAAAGCACTATCTGCAAGAAAACAAGAAGAGAAGAGTAAACAAGCAGAGGCGGAGACATGGGCGTGAAGACATGTGAAGAAGTGACCTGGGTCAAGAAAGTCAGGGACCAAACTCAAAAAATGGCTACGGCCGGGGCCGATAAAAAGCCCCGGTTCCAATCAAAGAGAGGAAGTGTTTTTCCGGCGAAAAAGAGGTTAGTGAAAAAATTGATGTTTGATAAAATTTTGAAATCTATTGCTTCTCTGTTTGCTTCTCGTCGCTGCTCTTCCAAGGCCACTGGAGACGTGAAATCTGACAAGGGGTAGCTTCAGAAATCAGAACCCAAAATAAACAGAAACAAGGTGTTCCTCGTATACACTCAACCCAAAAGTGTCGTTAATGTTCTCAGTTTTAGAAGTTATATATACTTTTTATTTGAAATTGTAGCTTCTCTTTGTAATGGGTTTGGACCAGAAAATTCATACACTTGTTATGGTTGAAAAGAGTTCCAAATGATCACTTCTGTACTTGAGCTCTGCTTTTGTTTCTGTGTTATAGTGATTGTTTCTTCTTCTGATACAGACTTATGTTGATTATTTTGGCTTCTAATCACCTTAGATTCAAATCCATCTTCTATTGAGCACCTGAGCTTTACAGAAAATCACCAAGCATATTTGCCAAACAGTCAAAGCAAAGATAGAATAGGCCCCACAGAAACAAAACGAAACCCAGAAATAGACACTGAAAATGTTAATCAAACTCAGATTCTGATTCGCGGGAAGGGAAAGACACAGCTTTTCACGAAAGGAAAGTGTTGGTTCTCTTAGTAGTTCTAGATTGATTCCGACATTCCGTATCGAATTCTGAAATAAAACAGTCAGTGCCCCTGCACTATGATGATGATAAAATTATGAGGGTGGGCTACCTCTAGGCTTAATTAATCTACTAAAATAATCTGTCTTTATGCCTAATTAATAAAGATAAACCAATAGTCAAACCATACTTTTTTGTGTCTTTGTCTTAACCAGTTACCGAAACTATCGAGAAAGTAAATAAATTCTGATTTTTCTCCTCTGTAAATTTTATACACTTATCTTAGTTTTAAATTTTAGATATTAAAATTAGCAGTCCACAGACTTTATTATAAGTTTTCAGAAAATATAAACATACAATATTCAACAAAACGATATGGGGGTTGGGTAATATCTTATCTATTTCTGTTCCTAATCATGATGATGATTATCTACTAATATCAATATATCATAAAATGCCCATAAATTAAAGTTAATAAGATACATGAATTTCACGAACGCAGTATATGTTGGTCTATTCAAGGAAAGTGAAGAAGACAAAGTGTTGTTTGCTTGTTGGTAGTTGGTGTGTCCAATTAAAGAAATGGGTGTATGGGACAAGTTATTTTGTATATGTGATCCAAAAATAAATGAAAATCCAAATAATTTTGTCTTTCTCTTAATTTAAGATTAAATTTCATTCATATTTGTCAATTTTCGTTTATACAAATAGAAATTAACAATTACTTATTTAAATAATCAAATAGAACACGTCTGCAGAAGTGGAATGTGCAGACAGAGTTAGTTGATAACGTGGCGCAAATCAATTGAAGGTCAAAGGCTTTTCGTACGGACACTCTGACAAAAGCAAAGCACTTTGTTTGTCCATACATTTTCCTAGAAACCCTGCTGTACAAACTAGCAACTGACGTAACAAAAGTTCTTATTTGACTTTAATATCACTATATAAAAAAATTATGCTTACAAAAAAAATCCCTAATTGGAGTATTTATCATATATTTTAAATATTAATTAAACATCAAATCATCAGAAAATGGTGTGATGAATGCGAGGAAATGAGGATTTCATATGTTCACATTAGTCCAGTCTGTGTCTTTTCTTTTCCATTTACACTGTCATGGGGATGGGGATAAAAAGGATGATTTAATACCTTTTTTTGTTATGGACAGTGCTATATGGATCAATTTATCCGGATCAAAAAAAAAAATTGAGAAAGCAAATTTATAAATTTACCCTTTAATAAAATAAAATTATTTTTGGTGTCATAAGTCCTACCTTTTGGAGGGAAAATAATTCACACTATTAACATCATGAAAAAGATGAGAAAGCAGTAATTATTAGTTCAATATTTCTAAGAATAAAAGTTGGAAAGAATAAATTTTTATTATTATAATAATTAATTTATTGAAACGTTGGAAAATAAGAATTAATGTATTAGAAAGTAAGAATTAAAAAATAAATAAATAAACAAATGTCTGACACTATGAAAGCTAAAGAAATTTGATTGCTTCTAGCTTATGGAAGAACAAGAAGTTCCAATTTCTCTAGCCAGCCACCAAGGAAAAATGAATTATAGTATAAGATCTTAGTAAATGAATAAATTACAAGTTTTATCAAATGTCTTATGTCTCTCAATCCAAACAGTCCCAGCCAAGTTGAATAGTACTAAAAAATCGGTGAAATTATGTCATATATACTCTTCAATATTCACATGCAAAATTTGATTGATAACTGGACAAGTTTCAAAGCTAGACACGGATCTTATAAATTATAGAAGGGCAAGAAGCAATAAATGACAATTGATGCAGGCAAAGGCAAAACTTTGATTAAAAGGGTCTTGTCATGGTATGATTAAGATTGTATCAGTTAAAAATTGTCTAATCTAAGAAAATAATGCTATATATACATACTTGATTTCGCAAGAAATTATATGAAATTTATTTTATAAAATTATTCACTAACACATGTTAGTGGGGCGTTAAATAACACAACTATAATATAACTTCATTATTACCGCATATACTTCTAAATCATCTTGCATTAAGGAAAACAAATAAATTCAAAACAAATCATTTTGTATCAGTTAGGGCAAGTATGATTTTCTAAGGGTGGAGTGGTGGATGAATTGAATTATAATGAGAGAAAAATGATAATTGAGAAATAAAGTTTAATTTCTTTTCACAAACTTTAAAAACTAAAAGCTTTCAAAGTATTTAATATCTTGAATGAAACAATAACGAGTTAATTCAGCTACATTAAATTAAATAATAATAATAATAATAATTCTAAAAATAATATATCCCTAGATCAATTGATCCAACAAGTATTTCTGTATTGTAAAATACAATTAATTAAAGATTTAATATAATTATTTGAGGAATGGGAATGACAAGGAAAGGGGAATGACAAAAGTCAAACACATGCCTACGAAAGAGACATCTAATTAATAATATAATATCCCAAATGCTGGATGCCATGTGTTTTAATCTACGGTCATAAATTCATAAGACAGAAATTAAATCTTTTAATTACTTCCACAACTTTTCCTTGGATAATTAATGTTGTACAACTATTAAGTCAAAATTTATAACAAAACAAATCCACGAGCCTTCCTTCACAGGGTCCAAATTCAACCCTAATTTATACTTAATTCATCATCTATAGGATAAGTTTTATTTAATAATTATTGAAGTGGTAAGAAAATCACCGAGTATATTTGCCAAACAGTCAAAGCAAAGATAGAATAGTCCCCACAGAAACAAAACGAAACCCAGAAATAGAAACTGAAAACGTTAATCAAACTCAGATTCTGATTCACGGGAAGGGAAAGACACAGCTTTTCATGAAAGAAAAGTGTTGATTCTCTTAAGAGTTCTAGATTGATTCCGACATTCCGTATCCAATTCTAAAATAAAACAGTCAATGCCCCTGCAGTGCACTATGATAATGATAAAATCAATGTTCTGAAAACCGGACTGGGAGTCAACCCAGCCAAATGGCCGGTTCCCGGTTCGAACGGTTTGACCGGTCCAACCGGTTGGTCGGACTGCTAACGTCAACAAAGAAAAAAAAATTCAGATTCTCCATCAAACTAAAGTTTAAAAACCATAAAACCAACCCACCTAGACACCAGCATTATAAAACAAGCAAGCCACCTAGATAGACAACAAGAAATAATTAAATCTACAGATTCTACACATCATAAATCCAAAGGCCAGCCACTAACATGGTTCATAAATATGTACATAAAGCCATCAATACAATATTATGAATCATGATATGACATAGAAGACAGAGAAAGATAGGAATATGTAGATTGTTACTTCGTCACGGCAAATAGCAGCTCACAGATGGCGGCAGATAGTGGCAGATGTGAAGGCTGAAATCTTAGCTGAAGTGACTAATCCAGCAGATCAGCAATGGCAAGCAAGAAGTAGGCTTTTAGATGGTGATGGTGATGATTGAAGAGTTCACGTTGAAGACTGGAAGTTGAAGAATGAAGTGTTACAGGCAGTAGACCAGCCACGGCAAGGAAGAAGCACTGAAGCAGAGTAGAGCAGACCGAAGACTTGAAGACTGAAGACTGAAAACATGAGGCTGAATCACTGAAGCTTAGCTGAAAGCTTGAAGGAGATCTGACTTCTGAGATCGCGAATGGAGGACAGGAGGAGAAGGACTAGACTGGAGAGTGGAGACCGCGAATGGCAATAACAAACCAAGATGAAAAACTGAAAAACTGAAAAAGGGGCAGACGACTCAGTAGCTCACAACTCAAAAGCAAATTGAAATTTGAAAATGTATTAAAAAATAAAAATTTTGGCTTTTGGGGGTTTGGTTTGACAGTTTGACTTTGTGTGTTGTGCGACTGTTGTTTTTACTTTTTAATTTTTTATTTTATTTCATGTGATTAAACCAGATTGGATGTGGACCAAAAATCTTTTTAATACCGGTTGGACTGTCGGTTTGCTACAGTGAGACGGTCCAACCGCGGTTTAAAATGGTTTGACTGAAAATCCCAATTATTTACTCTTTTCAAACCGAAAATGTAAGCGAAACCCAGTCGGACTGGTTCAACCGCCCGGTCCGGTCCGGGTTTCAGAACATTGGATAAAATTATGAGGGCGGGCTACCTCTAGGTTTAATTATTCAATTAAAATAATATGTCTTTGTGCCTAATTAAATAAGATCAACTAATAGTTAAACCATACTTTTTTTTATCTTTGTGCAGACAAGATCCTGCACTTCAGTCTTAACCAGTTACCAAAACTGTCTAGTTGTGGAAATAAATAAATTTTGAATTTTCTCTTCTCTGTAAATTTTATACAGCTATCTCGGTTTTAAATTTTAGATATTAAAATAAGCAGTCCGTAGAAGATAAATTTATGATCGATTCGGAAGAAACGAATCTTGTGTGAAACGAGTAATTGACAATCGGATAGACCTGCACAGAAAGGAAGAGCAAAGATAAAAGCTTGGGTGACACTAGTGTGGTGTCTGTCGTTGGCACTCTGACGCTTAAGTCACACAGTTGAAGGTATTTAGTGGGGGCTAAGAGTGAGAATTGTTTACTGTAATAATGTGGCTAGGGCTAGACTAACACAAAGTGGTCGGAGCATAGCTTTGCGGTGGCTGAAGGTGAAAAGTTACTCAAAACTAAGCTTTACGGCTGGGAAAACGACAATTCTTGGGAGCAAGAATGTAGGAGCTAAAGCTATGAGTGAATTCTAAATGAATAATGAGAGGTCTATCCTCTATTTATATAGTGAACCAAAGAGGTTGGAGTTTTAGAATTCTGAGTCCTACTTGGTAGATGAGTCTCAATTATGAAGGAAGTGTTATCACTTACCTTTATCATATTAGGCTTACCACTTCAAGTAAGATTTTGGATCTTAACTGAAATGGAAAGTAAATAGGATTCTGATTCCTATTCTAGGACTGTTATGGGCTAATAGACTGGAACCCGATTTAGTTTAACTTGTAGGATAGCCCAACTAGTGGAGTGGACAGTTCACAAGCTGAATTTAAGCATAGGCCCAATCGGAATTGGGCTAAAGCACTGGGCAGTGATATGTTTATTTCGTTATTAGACCTCATCAGGCCTAATACGATTATTGACCCATACACAGTCCATAGAGTTTGTATAAGTTTTCAGAAAATATAAACATACAATATTCAGTAAAAAGATTTGGGGGATTGGTCTATTTATTTTTGGTTTCTCTCATTCTCTTTTAGTCATTTGTTTTCTAATAATAATAATAATAGTTGTGAATAGTGATTAGGAACCCGGCTCCACCCGACCAATTGAACCAGTTCAACCATGATTTGTTGCCTTTACCGAGTCGAGTTACAAAATTTTCTATTCATCCAAAACCCTAGAAGTTAGGACATCAATCCGTGAACAATTGAAGGCTGAAATGTTAGAGCTTTTGAAGATGAATGACCAGTGAGTAGAATGGTGGCAACGACTTCAATTTCCAGTGAGTGAATCGACTGAAAATCGCAAAACAATGTCATTGGAAAAAGCCCGCTGTCATTGGTGATTGGGGAGGCGAACAAGAGAGGGGTGAGATGGTTTTTTGTTAGGAGGCTGAGGGGAGTGCTTTAGTAGTCAGAAAAGAGCCCTATTTGCTGATGCCGATATTTCAAACCATAGGGACTTACATATAATTTTTAGGGGTTGTTTTGTTATATTTCAAACTTCTGAACACCGGTTTGACCCACCGGTCAAACCAGTTAAACAGTTAAACCCATGACTCGATGGTCTGGTCGGGTCATTGCACTGGTCAAGTTTCTACTGGTTGTGAACCAACTTCCTAGATATCATATTTGTTGCCGTGTTGGGTAATATTATTTCTATTTTTGTTCCTAATTAGACCTAGCAAAATGGGTCCAGACCTACGAGTTGACCCGTGCATAGATAAATAATATAGGGTACGGGTCAAGCCTTGTGGACCCATGGAAATTGGACCCGCACCTAGCCCGGTCCCTTTTTCATGTAGGTGGGACAGGTGTACCAGCGGGTACCCATATTTAAAAAAAAAAAAAAATTAATAAAACAAAATCCCTAAAAAAATTGAAATCCCTAAATCAATACAAACAAAATGCAATCCCTAAAAAAATTCTAAAAAACACCAATAAATTTCTTATTTGAACCACCGGAAAATATCACCAGATCACACCTTCATTGTTCCACAAATGTCCAACAAAAACACATCAATAAACCATTAACAAAGCAATACTCAACTATTATACTAACTACACTATTTTCTACAAATTAAATGCAAGCTATACCTGGTTCTGGTGGGTGTGAATTGGAAGAAAGCATAATCAAGACGAGTTCTTGAGTCCATTTTAGAGAGAGAGTTGAATGTTGAAGAAAGAGTTGGTTAGAATTTTAGAAGTTCAAAGTTTCAGGTTATGCATTGTGTTATAGTTCTAATATTCCTGGTATTACACAGAGAGAGAATTTTAGAAGTGTCAAGTGTCAACTCTTTTTGATACTACACACAGAGAGAGAATGAACGTGGCCGCAGGTGGTGATGAATCTAAGCACATGGCACATGCGAGTTTCATAAAATCAATGTTATGAAAACCAGACCGGTTCTACCGAAAGCCGATGGCATCTTCGATCTGGTGTCCTCTGAAAACTGGTATTTTTAATCAAACCGGATTTAGCCGCGGTTGGACCATCGAAATAGTGCCAAATCGTGGTCCAATTGCAACTCAATCTCGCCGGATTCCGACATCTTTCGAGGGAGAAAACACCACCATTAGACTTGATGACATCTCCATGACAAAACCCATCCATTTTCAGTGGCCGTCGTCCAGCCTTTTGTCACTCGCCGTCCACCTATAGTTCATGCGACCATCGGACTTCCTTCTTGATTCTGGCAAATTCTGGCGCCGGTAAAGCTCCTTAACACCACCATAAGATTCACCGACACTTATACATCAAAAGCCCCATGATTCCAAACTTCGATTGGCCATCAATCGTCACTACCGCCACCACTCACCAGTCTCTTCGCGTGACATGGGTGTTTTGGATAGATTTCAAACCTTAAGGGAGTATTATTAGGGGTGTTTTTGATGAATGTCAAACATTTAGGGACTAAAAATAATTTTATAGGATACGGTCCAACCAACCTATCTAACTGGTCAAACCAAAAGTCGGACCCTTAAACGGGTTATAGTCTGGTTCAGTTTTTAGAACATTGCATAAAAATGGATTTTGATGATATTTTTTTACTCATTTCTTTTCATGATAAAGGGTCCCATTTGAATAAATCTAAGGTACTTGATTTTGATGTGTGTGCTTTTGTGGTGGTTGGTGAATTGAATTAAATTCAGAGCAATTGATTGTGGGGTGTAATTGTAAAAAATAAAAATAGTAAAAATTTTGGGGTGTAATTTTTATAATTTAAAATTATTATGAATTGTGTAGATACCCGCAGGTTCACCCATTCCCGTATAGAATAGGGTGTGGGTCTAATATTTTAAACCTGTTTGGATCGACCTATTTTGAACCTACACCCATTTGAACCCGACCCATACCTAGCCCACCTGGTTTGTTTTGTCAGGTCTATTCCTAATCATGATGATTATTATCTACTAATATCAATATATCATAAAATGCCCATAAATTAAAGGTGGTAAGGTCCACGAATTTCACGAATATGGTATACGATACGTTGGTCCATTAAGAAAAAGTGTTGTGTGCTTGTAAGGAGTTGGTGTGTCCAATTAAAGAAATGGGACAAGTTATTGTATATGTGACGACGGTCCAAAAATGAATGATAATAATATTTAGATAACATATGATTTATGATTTGACGGTTCCAGCTCAATTATTACGTCTTTCTTCTAATTTAAGATTACATTTCATTCATATTTGTCAATTTTCATTTATATAAATAGAAATTAACGCCAATAAAACAAGATATATAATGGTAGTATTTTTACGAAATTTAATAAATAATAATAAAATAGTAAGACAATAGAGTACGTTTCCATAAAAGTAGAAATAACGTGGCGCAAATTAATTTGTGCGTACATTTTCCTAGAAACCCTGCTTTACAAACTGAATTGTCGTTTAACGAAAGTTTTATTTTTCACATACTTAATCTTTGTGGAATATGGAGGGGTTATACAACTTTGACTTTAATATCACTCTATAAAGAAGTTGATGTGTGAACACCAAATTGGAGTATTTATCATATATTTTAAATATTAATTACATGTTTTATATTTATCAGCTATTATATTCTAATTAATTAAACATCAAATCATCAGTTGATTATTGGGGTTAAATCAAATCGGAATAATTTATAACTTTAATTATTTTTCACAATAATACAAGGAAAAAAAAAAGCATTTGATAACTTAAATGTGATGATTCCAAATTTTCAGTCGCACTTTGAATTAGGGTCCATCAATCAAAGGGATCCAAATCCAGCGCAATATAATTAATGAAATAAAATAATTTAAAGAAAAAAAAGAAAGTGTTGGTAAGAGTAAGAGGGCATTTGGTCAACTAGAAAATGGTGTGATGAATCTGAGGAAAAAGAGGATTTAGATAAGTTCACATTAGTCCACTCTGTGTATTTTCTTTTTTCATTTTTGCTGTCTTTATTCTACATTTCTTGAATTGACATTCAAATTCAATAAAGATAGTTTTTTTTTTAATATATATATATATATATATATAACATTCAAACCAAGCTTTCATTTTCTCTTTCAAATTTGTTCACCATAGAACAAAAGTTGAGAAGCACCGTGATTTATCAAATAAATTCTCACCATATAATAATACGGCAGTGGGGTCTTTTAGTTAGTTTTAAAAAGTTTGATAAACCTAAGTAGAGTATTTAATTTTTTTTCAATTATAGAATTAGATCTTCTAAATTGGACCATGGTTCCACGTTTTGGACGGAAGGGCAGCCCCACTAATCAATCGTGTTATTTTAAGTTGTCAAATTGTCATGGTCCTGTCATAGAGACTATAAAAGGACAATTTAATACCTTTTTTGTCCTTTAAAAGAATTTTAAGTGAGATAATTAGTAGTCTAATTTGGAATTAATGCCAAATTTAAAAACCTTGTTGAAACAATGTGGGGTAGAATATTTAATGGTTCAAACTTCAAAGATGCTTTTCACTTCACCAGCCGTTCTTTTGTTTCGAAAGACAATTCAACATCGCGAAGAGAGAATTTGTTGTTTGTGTTTGTTTTTCTTTTGTGAGAATGGTGTTGACTAATTTACACCCACTTTGTTAATTTTTTAAAGTTTAAAATTGATAATTAGTTAATCTTTTCATAATTATCTTTATTAATAATTTAAGTAAATTAAATTCAAAACCTCTTGAATAAAACATTCAAAAACTTATTATAAATATTTTAATAATAGTAAAACTTGAATTTCCAATTAGTAAGTGTTTTTATCGCACTTAATTATTATTATTGTAAATACGGTTAATTAATGAAAGATTTAATAAAACTATTAGATGTGTGTAATGGGAATGACAAGGAAACGAGGGAACAAGAGTCAAAGAGATGTGTACGAAAGAGACATCTAATTAATATAAAATGCCTTTTACTGTTCTACCCATACTTTTTTCTTAACTTTTTCGTTTTCCGTTGATCTTTCTTTGATAAAAAAATTATTTAAGGGATCTCTGATAAATGATACTCTGATTAAATGAACCTGTGGTCTTTATCATTTAATCTACGGTCATAATTCAAAAGACAGAAATAAAATAATCTTTTTCTCTGTTCATACTACAATAATGTGGGGTTACTCTGTCTCTCTATCTTTTTTCTATATTAAAGTTCTTCGTCTAGCTTTTAACTGAATAAAAAGTTGGAGTTTATAAACAGACAGAGGAAAATTCTGCGGCCCATATGTACCACAACTAATAAAAACCCTAAAACTAAGCTACAAATGTGCATTATATCTAATAAAACTATTGAATGAGTTTGGCATTAAAGAAGATTGAATTTCACAAAGCCTTTCAAAACCATTTTGTTTGGATTTGTAGATTGCATTGGGGGTAATGCTTCCTAGAAACAACAAACCCAGTTCTATTCTTTAAACCAAATAAATAAGTTAATTATAAACTAAACATTATTTTTTGGAAATTTTGAAAAATAGAAACAAAAATATTCATTTATAATTAGACATACGTCATCTAAAATCCATGTTTCTTCCTATGTTGAAATCCGGAACGGTATGAATTAAATTCCATATTATATTTGTTATTTTTCAAACCATATCAAACATTTTTTTTTTAAACAATCTTTTAATTACTTTCACAACTTTGCGTTGGATAATTAATGTTGTACAACTATAAGTCGAAATTAATAAGAAGACAAATCCACGAACCTTCCTTCACAGGATCTAAATTCAACCCTAGTTTACTTAATTCATCATATATTAATAGTGTAAATGACTTTTTCCCATCTGCGGTTAGCCTTAATGACACATTCCCACCCAAAATGTTTCAAAATACCATTTTTTCACCCAAAGTTTACATTCGATTAATATCCAAAATACACTCATTTTCTCAACTGGTTTTCGACAAGTTACCAGAAGACGAGTAAGAGAGGTTTTGTAGAGTGAGGCCGGTGGATCGAATGGTAGTGACCGATTGAATATTCGCCGTTAGAACCAATTGAAAATAAGTTAGAACATGAAACCCTAACTTTGCAGTAGCCAACAATCAACAATAAATCATTGTGTCAAAATGAAAGAGATTTTGTAGAGAGAAGTAAAGATTAAAATAGTGATGACAAAGAGAATTTTCGCTGCTAAAATCGGTTGGAGTCAACTTTGAGTAGTAACAAAATATTACTTTGGATAGGAAAAAGGTATTTTAAAACTTTTTTAGTGGAAAATGTCAATTAAGGCAAACCTTGGGTGGGAAAAAATCGTTTACTCATAATATAACTGGGATATGAGAGTTTTATTTAATAATTATTGAATTGGTAAGAAAATGACAGTTAATAAATAATTAAAAATTTCCCAATTTTACTAAGGGACTGAATGAAGCATTAAAGTTTTATTATTTAGAGAGAGTACTGCAAGCATTTTGACAAGTAAACAAAGGAGAAAGAAACAAGCAAAGGCAGTGAGCAAAGAGATGGGTGTGAAGCCATTTGAAGAAGTATTTTGGTCAAGAAGGCCCCCCACCAAACTGAAGAAAATGGCCGGTGCAAGGGAAACTCCTTTTTTTGCGTCAAAGAAGGAAGCGTTTTTCCTGCCAGAGGAGGTCGGTGAAAAGGTTGTGTTTCGTAAAATTGTGAAATCTATTACTTCTCTGTTTGCTTCTCGTCGATGTGCTCCAAGGCCGCCGGAGCTGTGAAACCTGACAAGGGGTAACTGCAGAACCCGAATAACAGAAACAAGTCCTCCTTCTCATATCTACAACACAAAAGCGTCACTGATGTTCTCAGTTTCAAAAGCTAAGTTATATATTCTTATGATTTGAAATTGTAGCTTCTCTGTGAAATGGGCTTTCACCTGAAAGCTCATTCATGTTTATGTTTTCAGTGGGTTCCAAGTTATGAGTTATTCACTTAATGCTCTGTGTTTGTTACCCGTTGTGGCGACTGTTCTTGCTTTTGATAATGATTTATGTTCATTTTCCCACAACCGAACTTTAAAGAAAATCTAAAGTATATATGCCAAGAAATCATTCACAGGTTTTGTTCAGAAATCGAAGCAAAAAATGTTCATGAAAGTCAGAGTGGGAACATAGACCTGTTCAGAAAGAGAAGTGTTTGTTTTCTTGTGATTTGAAGTATAGTTTTAGATTTATTACGACATTCCGTATCCAAATCTGTAATAATAATAATAATAATAAAAAAGTCGGTAGGGTCTTTGTGGATATGATAATAAATGATGATGCTTCTGTTCATGTTCAATTAATCAGCTTTATACCATATTATAATCTAATAAATTAAAGTATCTTTTCCATCTTTGTGGACACGAGTCTGTTTTTGAACTACCAATTACCATGATAAGGGCTAAAAAACAGTTTGAAAAGAAGAAGCAATAATATTTCTCTAATCATTTTAAAGAATTAGAACGCAAATTAAAAATGCAATTTCAACCGAAAAGCTATGGTCAACTTTTAATTTGTTTTTTTTTTTCTTCTTAACCTTTTGAACATCACTTTCTCTCTTTATTTTAAGTAGTCTTTATCAATCTTCATCCACCAACTCTTCATCTTTCTTGCCTTTCTCAAACCAATTAAGACTGCAGAGAACCATATTATAATCCATTCTATAATAAGGCGTCCATAGTAATGATGATAGAAAAAATGGCTAAAAAAACAAACATTGTTAGAGTTATCGACTATTTCAGCATTAAGATTATGCTGACGCATTTGAAGGTCCTATAGGCGGTTTGAGTCTTTTCTATTTATAACTACTGTAGAATTTCTTGAGCATTATTCTTTATTGGGTTTAAACTTAAGAATAAGAATTCTTGTAAAACTAGGTTTTGTCACCTTAAACCTAATTATAAACATATTTTTCTCTTATTATGAGTGTGATAACAATCATAAAGTAATTAATTCATTGTAAATGAGAGGGTGAGGAAGTATTGTAATAATATTGACTCGGCTGGATGAGCCTATGTTAAATGAATCAGATAAATCGTGCGTGTTATTTTCTCTGTGTTTACTTCTATAATTTATTTTACTGTTATTTGTTCTCACTGTTATCTTTATTCGTTCAACTACGTCTCCTAACAAATCAAGGCATGGGGTGAATAGTTTATGTTTTGTACAACAATCGAATTTACCACAGCTGACGTATTACTCTAAAAGTAAATAAATAAATTTACCTTGCTGTCCAACAGCAAGCAGACATCAGAGAGGGACAAGTGAAGAAAGCGTTGAGATATGGCGCCCCAACGGCACAAGACTAGAGAAGCAGCTTTGTTTTTTAATGGGTTAAATCATTTATTAATGATTAGGTTAATATTAACTGAATACAAGAGTAATTTAATTATGTAAAGCAGGAGGATGCATTCAGCATGCTTATTATAATCTTTTAGGCCTTTCTTTTCTACTTGGTGGAGGATCACCATTCATTATGGTATAAAATTAAAGCCTTTTAAATGGGAACGCATATATTCAAGTTTTGAAGGAGTAATGTTTCAACTCATGTTAGTCAATGTTTCAACTCATGTTTTCTTTCAAGGGTGAATTCAACACACAACAAGGCACAATTAAATCCAGCTCCATGTGCAAAAAGATATTTTCTTCCATTACTTAGTCTTAGTGTGAATTTGCCATGTTTGGTCTTCAGTCAATTTATTCGTATCATCAGTTTTCGTCGTTGCTTTCTTGTTTCTTTTCAATCTTGAGGTGAGAAAAAATAAGAAGAGAAAAATCAAGTTTCAATTCCAAAATTAATGCCCATGTGCTTTTAAGGCAATTAAAAGCACACAGCTTTCAGCCACAATGTCATTCGTTACTTTTATCGATGAAATCAATATAGGATCGTATAACGAAACATTTCGTTCGCTTTAGTTCTAAAAATATATATCTTCCAACTTGCCATATCTACCAGTCAATTGTGGTAGAAAATTGATCTTCACGTCTTTAGAAGTCTAAACTAGCATATATTTAGTCACAATTTTAACAAACCACCATTCTATATGTTGATATCTCTCCTTACAAAGCAGATTATTAGAACATATTTCTGGAAAATGTCAAAGAAACTTCCTGGATATATCCACAGGAACTGTTTCCATAAAAATTGAAGCTAAAAACGTTGGTTAAATTCATATTTCTATTTTAATAAAACTGTTTGATCAAACATGGCATAGTATTTGATTGATAATTTAGCTAAATTATAAAAAAACCTTGAAAATTTCTGACCAAGCTATTAGGAAAGCAAAGTTGGCTTTTCTATATTTAATTGGTAGTATATATGATGAAATGCTATTTATTCCAGCATATATTTCAAAGTTTGCACTTTGCACAATAAATTATGTATACTATTTTATAAATGCATGTGTGGGTGGTGGACTCACATTTGGGAAGGGAACACTTTAAAAACATATCTAAAAAACATCCTGCAATCATCTCATCAACTTATATAAAAATGGATAACGTCAAATTAAAAAAAAATTATACGTAGATAGCAATATAGAGATAAACTCACATGACATTTAATAATGCAGAGATGATAAAGAATTTGAAGTAATTGTTACTTACAATTAATTTTAATTTTAGGGCCACCTACCCTTTATAAAGTAAGTCCGTCAGCCAATTTAAAGATTAAGATTATAAAAACCTAATTTTGCCATAGCTTTTGAATTTCGTGAATTCTCTGCAAGTAATGATTGATCTTCAGGCTCCAGAATGACACTTCCAAATGATGTTAGTGTACAATCGAATTTAGGAAATGAGACCAAACCAATTTATATCAATTTATTGGGCTTTCTCATTAAAGATTCAATAAACTCTAAAGTTTATTACAAACTCAAGCCCATACTGTCAATTCAGATTATATAAAATAAAATGTATTGGACAAATTCTGGAATAATCATTAAGGCCATTAGAAATTTCATTGGACTATGCATTTATCCGGTTTTATCAAATCAAATCGTATTATGTTAATCCCACAATTAAGAATTTTCTAAGACATTATACACCAATTGTTCATTTCAAATATGTGTTTGCTGTCGAAAAACAGAGTGGTGTACTGTAGGGTATATCTTTAATTTTTTGCTTCTCCACAAATGGCATATTCTTATTCAGGAGTCAGGGACCTAACCTTTTTCATGCGTTATGGGATACCGACTCCTTTTAAAAGTTATTGCGTGCGTCCGCGTCGCCGTTTATAGGTTACTTTCTCCTAACGCTGTGACCTGCGGTACTACGACTCGGCTTCATGAAACACATTTTCCCGCAAGAACTAATTAGAGACTTATTTATAAAGAGGTCGGAGTGAGTTTGAGACGCGAGAAAGAAGACCGCTTTATCCAGTTAGTGAGCAAAATGAGTACAATGGTGTACACAAGATGGTGGAGCAACACGTAAAGACGAGCTGAGCAATGGCAAACAAGCCATGCGCAAATAAAAAAATGCAACTGTAATTCCAGCAAGAGGGAGTTAGTGAAGACGAAGATAATAAAACCTTAGCGCAGGGTTTTAAGTCGAAAGGGGTAGCAGCTCTTAAAAATTTTCTGAAGCAAAGATGTGAAGAGACAAGGAGTGTTTCATATGTTTCGTAGCATGCCAACTAGATAGTTTTACCATTTTTGTAGTTCCTAATAGTTAGTTTTAGTTTTCTCTTGTTGCTCTGTAATGTTACTCTACTTACTTAATTATTGGTCGCCTGTGTTCTATATTTGCCAAATTACAATTTTTGTTTTTAAGCTGAAGCCGAAAATTTCATCAAATCTGAGGTTAATTAACATCTTGACATGGAATATGTCGACAAATTAAGAGCTTTGGGTGACCGATGGGTTCCCTGTAACTTGTAACTTACCTCAACTAAGCTAACAGTGGACTGTACAAAGTAATATTACTAGAAGATTAATTTTTACAATCTAAAATAGTGGTAGCCATTTTACCCCACCTCCTGAAAATCCAACCTACCAAAGTCGTAAAATTTTTAATGAGGTGCCGTGAATTAATGTGATCGAAAAAAAAATGTTAAATGTCCGGGGTTGAGTTTTGTACTTGTAATCATTTAAATCCAACCGTCAAAGACAAGTCCACTCCGCCGTGATGTGTGGAGCCCACATCACAATTACCAGTAAATAATTGAGGTAGACACGCTTACACGTGTCCGGTTTCCATATGTTGTTTAATTGCCACACTGGCGCCAAAACATAAACCAAACACTGCAGATATTTCCAAAATGAAATTATTCACTCTTGAACTGTTCTCCGTCTTTCAAAATACTAATCCCTTTGCAGTTAAAGAGAAAAGAAAAATAACCGTTTATATGTCACAATTTTAAGTTATATTTGAAGTTGACCAGAAGTCATAAAGAACAACAAAAAAAATGATAACGAACTCTTAATGGACCGGTCAAGCAACAAATTGGTGGCCCAAAATGTAACTATAGAAGCCGCAATTCCAACAGTACAGTTTGATATATTCTGTCAGACTTAATAACCTGAATTGTCCGCGTTCATATGCCATTTGCTTTATTACAAGGGACCATGACGCTGGACCAGTGACGCTTTCCTCCTCGCACATCTTTCAAATCTTGTGAAACAAATTGCATTATAGGATTAATTTAATTATTCTCTTCATGTTAAATTATAATTGTATAAATACACTACATATTTTTTATTGCAAAAATATGTTCACTAAGATTAACAGGGAATTGAAAAAAAAAAAAAAAAATGTCCCACGTATTTCTAATGAGGCAGAAACGCTACTATTGCATGATTATTTATAAGATTGATTATCAAATAAAGGGAAAATATTAATTCCAGTAAATTAAAATTAGTGTAGTCAAGAAGTTTCAACCCAGTTGCATTGCATGGTCAGAAAATTGGAAGCAAGTAATTCATATTTTCAAATCCACACTATAGGTAAATGGTCAAAAGAAATTATTCTGTTCATATTGTTTTACTTCATCAAACTTAAAGTCTATGATTAACTTTTATATTACCACTTTCCAATTACTGATATTAGTTATTAAGTTGTAAGGAAATATATAAGGAAATTATATATATATATATATATATATATATATATTCCAGACATTATAAACTTTGGAAATATTTAATTACTCCATATATTTAATATAGCATTAATTATCTATAAACTGCGCATTGGTAAGCTTGATGTGAAAAATATTGAGACAAATTTGAATTAATATTAAGTTAAAAAGATGGATGGCAAAAACAGAGTGATTTGAAAACAGGCGCATATAAAAACAGTGATGTAAGTATATTCTCATACAGGCACTTTTGTTTAGTGTGTTATGGAAATCGAATATTTCATCTCTGAAAAAAATATTTTTTTTATCGCGCGTGTCCGCCCGCCGCGTCACGGTTTGGCTTCGACTCTGTTTCAGAAACACAATTTCTGGGAACTCGGAAGTACTAAAGGCAGAGAACACTGTCTATATAAGCCAGGTCGGTTCACTTGGCTCTTCATCCAGTTAACGAACGAAATGAATACAGAGGCTTACAATAAGGTTGGTGGAGCAAACCCAAGAGACGAGCTGATGAGCAATGGCAAAGCAGAGCTAACGAACAAGTCAAAATATGCAACTGTAATTCCAGCAAAGAGGAAGTCAGTGAAGAAAATGATATTCCACGCTATTCTTTCTCTTTTAAAATCCTTCAAATCCTCCAATTAAGTCGAACGGTGCTAGCAGCACTTAAAATGTGCTGAAATAAGTTCAGTTTAGTCTAATCTCGTTGTCATGTTTTGTTACTGCACTTCATCCTTCATTGATAATAATTCTATGTTCTAAATAATATGGCTCTACTTCTATCTAAATTGTATTACTTTTTTTTTAATAAGGAGTTTATGTGAGTCAACCCTAACCCAACCCGCATCAAGCTGGGTTCAACCCGGAACCGCGTATACCCCATTGGGCGGGCTGAGCTTTCATATGTCACCTGGTGAGTTATACATACATATATATATATTTTTTTTTTAAAAAAAAAAAACCTCCAACCTGCTAGGTTAGGAGTTTTCAACCGAGCAAGTTGGCCGTTGCAAGCCCAACAACCAACTCGCCGGGTTGACCCACCGGTTGGACAAAAAAAATTTAAAATAATAATTTTTTTTTTTTTTGCAAATACCCCTTTGAGAATTCTTGTAATTTTCATAATTTTTTTTTTGATATTTTCATAATTTTTTGGCCAAATAATAGTCAGCATTTATGAGGTCATTATTATAAGTTTATAAGGGCTATTTAAAAATTATTGAGAGGCATGTTGTAATTTAAAAATGTCTCTTCTGAAATTTTATGAGTCTCTCCTAAATTTTATCAACTAATTTTTTTTTTTTTTAAGGATCTATATCTAACCTAAAAATGTAAGTTTTTAAAATATAAATTACAAGCCTATTTGCCTATATGGGTTTTCTAAATTTCCTAATTAATATAAGAGAGACATTTTAGAGTTTGTCATTTTTTTATTAAGACCTTCAGATATGGTTATTTCATCAATTTTTGAAGTTATAATATGATATATTATTACAAGGACAATCCTTAATAACTTTTAATGCCAATATAAATAGTTAAAGTATCACAAAGTCGATCTTCTATTGTTATTGTGGTGAATGATATTTTTCACATTATTATGAACAATATTATCACATGATGTTGTTTTATTAACTTACATTTTAAAACTTCATCACATAAAATTTTCCAATTACATAGCCTCATATATATATTTACTATTTTTCAAATGGTTATTGAATAGTAACTAAACATACGAGGTCTGATTCGAGATTTTAAAATAATATTTGTACTTATAGTATAATATTAAAAATATGACTTTATATTTATTATATTAATATTTTATATTCCCAAACTGTTTTTGACATTATATAAAATATACTTTCTTAAAATCTCTCTTTTTAAAAAAAAAAAATTATAAAAATAAACATTTGAAGCTTAACGATATTTTTTAGTATGAAATTAATCCATCGTCGTAGTAATACTAATAATAGTTAGAATCAATTTTTTCAAAGGAAAGTTAAAAAAAGAAAAACGGACAGACACCAAATGTATGATTGTAGTAACATAATAGGGTTTTTGTGCAGACTAAGTTAATTTCTTTGAACTAAATTATAGAAAATTATATGAATTTTTTTATGCAAAGGATATATTATAGAATCACCATCAACCTTGAATTCGATTTTATGCGATACATTAAATTAGAAATATATATCTTTAACATTTTATCTTATAAAGGATGTGTAAAAAATTAACTTGTAACTTTTAAATTAATTATCAATTATTGTACTTTTTTTTCCTTACCAAGTTTTTGTCCCAATTGAGTTTTTCTTGATAAGGTTTTTAACGAGGTAATAATTGTTATAATTTCTCATTTCTTACTTTATTTTTTGACAAATGAATAAATTTAATTTTTCTTATATTAAAATTTTATTGTATTAAAACTGAATTAGTATTTGAAATATTAACAAAAAAAATTAATTTAATTAAATTATTGATATTTGAAAAGTTAATTAAAAACAATTACACAAAAGAAAAAAATTAAAAAAATTATGGGCTAACCAGGCCTGGCCCGCATCAAAACCCGTTCGGTTAGGGTTGATGGATCGGGTTGAATCAACCCTTTCAACCAAGAGACAGGCCTAACCCACAAGGATGGGCCGGGTTAGGGTCGGCCCGCCAATTTCCATAACCTGCCACAGGTCGGGTTATTTTTCTACCTCTAGGACCGACCTTGGGTGGCACCCCGAGTCCGGTGAAATCATGATTGGTATCCAAAGTACTCGGTGGTTGAGTTTCGCACTTGTAATAATTTGACAACAGATGTGTAAGAAGTCCTTTGAAGATGGGTCCACTCCTATTGGGATCAGGGATTCAGGTGGAACCCCTACACAACTATGACTACAAAAGTTGAGGTTGACTAAGCTCTTGTCACCAAGTTAAGTACTATTTCAAACAGAAGATCCATGCCCAACCGCTTAAATACTCGTTGAGACACTTGCTGTGTACCTTTACACATGTCCATTTTGTTTTTCACCATCCACCGATAAAACAAACATTATCCTTCAATAAAATCACTGTAATACGATTTATCTTCTCTACTTGATTTCTTTTTTATTTCAACGCAAAACAATTCGATTAGTATCTACTTATCTTTCACAACTCCACTCTATATTATCTTTTTTTTTTTTTTCCGTCAAATTTAAATGTTAATCACAAGAATGGTAAATAAGAGGTTTCATTTGTTAGTAATTAATAATCTTTAAATGAATATATGTTGTAGATAAATTATGAGCATTTGGCTTACGTCAACCGACTTAACTATATAGGAGAGAAATAATTTAAGGTAAACTTTTACAATCTAAACCAGTGGGGGACATTTTTACCCCACCTCCTGACAATCTGACACAAAAACGAAAAACAATTATGTTGGATGGATCTATGGTAAAATCGTATAAGCTCTATTATTCTATTTATTTTGTCTTTCAAGTTTTGACAACTGGTTATTACTTGTTGTTATATAAATAAACTTTTAATTTTTTGGATTATTGTTGTTAAATGTAAACGTTTGTCCTCCACATGGCTTATTTTTTAACTTGTAAATACAAATTGGACTTTTTTTTTAGAGGCCCACAGTACATTGAAAATATTCAAACCTAAGATTTAGTCATTTATTACATCATAAAATCCTTCATAAAAATTAAACCCAAAAAAATAATTAATTTGATAAAATAATGTGAGCTATAGATATTTCTGTAGTGTTGAAATATAAGTCCCTCTAATTTCGTAGTATGGTACCTATGTGTAATATTCTTGAGTTGAAACTGGGAGAAGGAAGAAAACAAGAAAATGTTGTAATTCAAATAAAAGAGAAGTTTATATTTTAGGTAAACCATTTTTTTTTTTGTTTTAAAAAAAAAAAAGTTTAGGACACTTAAAACAACCACTTACACCAGCGAGTGGCAAGCGATTGTCGAATCTTTAGCCTTATCGAACAACACTTATGTCTCATGCGAGGCTGTACTTTAATAATTGGTGCGTACATTGAATAGAAAAACGTGATCAAAATAAGCCTGAAAAGTAATAAATGGGCCTATTGACGGCCAGACTTAGACTCGGCTAAATCAGTGTTTCAACTACCAGAAACCCATGGCCCATCGGTAGATTTTGTCATGCTTATACACTTTAATTGTTTTTTTCTTTTTAATAAATAACAGATATAATCATGCGATGTTATCTAAAGAGGAAGCTTACAGAAATTTATAGAGTAATTTTATTGCATAAAAATTAGATAAAAAGGATATCATATTTATTATATGTATTGTAGAGTTAGATATATAGTGGATTTTTTCTTATTTGGTAGAAATGAGTTGATAAAACGTGGTTCAAAAGTATTATAGTATTATTTTTATGGTGTTGAGAAGACATGATGTACTTTGATGGGTATAAAATTTAGTTTAATAATTTTTGTTTGATGCTTTGAAGAATGTTTGTCTCTATCAAATAAAGTCGCTTTGTCAATGGCAAGTTAGTCCACAACGATTGAACTAGACAATGATGGTAAGCTTGAATAATTAAATTTATGTAGCATATTTATGTCACATCACAAACCACACCAAATTATTATAATTTATTAATCGCTCCTATTATGTTTCTATTTATGATTCTTTTTTTTGGACCCTTCTTTGAAGTTTCCAGTCAAAGAAAATCCAATTTTAATCCACTCTTTTTAGTCGTCAAGGTTGGCATGAAGAATAACAAAAAAAAAAAAAAAAACCAAACTTCAAGTCCCCAAATAATTTAATGCTGCAAAACCATAATTAATAGAGACACTAACAAGATAAAATGAAGTTCAACCATAAAAGAAGAAAAAAAAAAAATAACCAAACTTCAAGTCCCTAAATAATTTAATGTTGCAAAACCATAATTAATAGAGACACGGACAAGATAAAACGAAGTTCAACGTAAAAAACGTTGAGGACAAATTGTTATAAGTTTCTTTAATTTGATATTTAATTAAATAATTAGATGATGCAGAATGTCATAATATGGGGATTAGGCATGTATAATTGAATGTCAAATTAAAAAACCATAATTATGATAACAGGAAATTGTATGTGGGGCGCTCTCACTATATTCATGAAGAACCCTCCGCATCAAGTCTTTGTTAATTAATTTTGGATGTTGGTAATGGTAAAAACGATGCGTATTAACATAAAAGATGTTAGGGAATCAAGATTAAGAAATAGATGGTGTGATAGTTTAGTTTAATATTAAAAAAGTAATTAAATCTCATATATCGTGGCTTTATTATGTTCACAAAATTGATTGATGGATTTGGAGGGCTATAGAGGGTTTTGGCTAAAGCAATGAACAGTCAAACACGTAGGCTCAAGAGTTTAGGCCAGAAGGACCCACTAACCCCACTTCACATGCATATGGTGGACTCAATAGCTAAAGATTTTGAGATAAATGTAAGAATGGTTAAATTAGTATAAGATATAAATATCTGTGTAGGCCACACGACGGGGACTTAGTTTACGAGTCTTTACTCTTCAGTCAGTAAATAATAATAATAAAGCGTTGATTGGCTTCCCAATCTGCTTATGTAGCCATGACTCACTCAACTCATATCCTTTTACTTTGCAATTACCAAATGACCCGTAATTTAACCCCTCATTAATTTAAATAATAATACTACGAGACCAAAGTTTTACACCGAATGATGTGTCACCTGAGTAGACGTAGTCATGTAGTACAATAACAAATATTATGTGAATGAATGTCGTCCATCAAACATGGATGAGCGCCCATAATTATTGGACAATAGTTCATTTTAAATAGATTTTCGTCCATGTGAAAATAACAATGAACTTTTATTCATATTATATTGACGAGAGTCTATTTGCTATGGATAGACGTCCATTTAATATATGAACGGGCGTCCCTAGTAGAAAAAAAAAATTAAATTGTTTCTTACTGTTGCACTATAGTGTATGCAGTATTGGTAAAATTATGGTTGATGAATCTTGGCAGTGAAAAACTGATGCCCCTGTAACTGTGATACAAAATCAAATTAAATCCTAAAAACTGGGTTTGTTGTCTCGAGATTCCTAATTAGTTTTCTTCTTTGCAGGAAGTCATTCTTGCTCCTAAAAGTTTGGAAAATTTAAGTTGTGAATATAATATAATATCTGACATTTTATAAACTATTAATAGGGACGCCTATCCATTTATTGTGGATGGACTTCCATTATTTTTGTTTGATTCCACAACATCTACGCTTTAAGTTTCAGCCAGTGAAAGCTTCATCATCGGTAGGCAGCCATTTTGACGGGGTATGAGCCACATGAAGTTAAGAAGGAATGAAAAGCTAAAAAAAAGTTCATTTCAAGGAATCATTAAAAGAAGACCTTAACATTGATGCATTTCATGATAGGTGATAAACCATTAAAGGTAAAAGAAAAAAGATTTTTGTTTCAATTGGTGACAGTGCATTAGGTTTTTTTTTTTTTTTTCCTAATAAGGCTGCCCATCTATATATTATGGACGAGTGTCTATTATTTTTGTTTTAAAATTTTTTTTAATTTAAACTATGAACGGACATCCATTCTAGGTGAACGCCTGTTTGTAGTAAATAGACGATCATCCATATAATATGAACGAGAATTCATTTAAAATGAACGATCGTCCAATAATCATGGACGCTCGGCTATATTTGGTGGACGACTGCTCATTCACAGAATATTTATTAATGTGTTACGTGGCTGCGTTTACTCAGGTGACATATCGTTTGGTGCAAAACTTTGGTGTCCGTAGCATTATTGTAATTTAAATAATATTTTCTCATCATTTTTCTCATAATAACTAAGTTAAAAAGATAAAACTTGGATATTAAATAAATCTATTAATTTATGATTTACAATAGTCCAAAGGTTGATAGAATTTACCTTCAGTCAATGAATAAGAATTTGAATATAAATTTATAATATATAAAATTTGCTAACATATATCATTTAATTTTAAAACTTATCTAATGACAAGAATCAAAATCAATTGTAAAGGGATCTTGAGAAGACAATTTGCTATAGTTGATTGAACAGGGAAATGGGAATAGTTTCCTAACCGCGTTTTTCTATTTTGATCCGAGGTCCGTCTGAGAAAAAACCTAGGTAAATTCCTTTACTTCAAGTTCCAAGGAAGTATCCAGGAAGCTTCGCTCTCTCCCCTTCAACTTCGCATTATGTAATCCTCATTCACCATAAATTTCGGTAAGCATTGCCCATCGAGAATGAGCAAATTTTACCTGGAATGAAGTCATGACATGGTGAAAGGACAGCAAAAGGCCGGTGAGCTAAAAACTAGCCTAACCACAATCTTCATAGAAAGAGGGAGCTCTTTGCAGGCCTTTTACAACAAAGAGGAGGAGAAGATTGAAGAGGAGAAGGGAAGGCACGGAAGCTCGATGAAGAAGTGACCTGGACCAAAACAAGAATCAGACCCAACTCAAAAAATGGAAAAGACAAACCCTTGTTTCCAGAAAAAGAATGGAAGTGTTTTCCCGATTAAGAGGAGGTTAGTGAAAAGACTGATTTTTGATCAATTTGTGAAATCTTTGACTTCTGTGTTTGCTTCCTGCTGCGGTTGCTTTCCCAATGCTGCCGGAGATTTGAAACCTGAAAAGGGTAGCTGCTGGTCCAACAACTCGGTGTTCCCATACCCATACTCAACATAGAGTATTTGTAGTTACCAATACTTGTTATTTGAATGTTTGTAAATGGCTTTTTTTTGGTTTCTTCGTCCGAACGAAAGTTCATAAATGGGTATACATGCTTAATAAAAATCAAATATCAATTCGTGCTTATTGATTCTTTGGTTCTCTGTTTTTTCTTTTTATATCACAGTGATTACTCTGGCTTTGGTTGATCTTTTTTTGTTGCACTTGTCTGGGTTCTTAATCACCTTTGATTTACTCAGTTTTACAGCAGTAGAGATAAAGAGTAGCCAAAGAAACCAAAAAAAAAAAAAAAAAAAACCAGAAATTGAAGCTGAAGATGTTCACTCACTTAAAGAAAGTTTTGTTGATGAAACTCATAACGAAAAACACGTAATAGAAATTTCAGTTGAATTCCAAAAAGTACTGGAGATGATTAATCTATGGAGAAAAGGATCTGTTGTTTTCCTTTTGAATTGATTTTGGTAGTTGAGATTGACTCTGTTTTTGATTTAAAAAAAGACGATGAGTCTAAGTCATCAGACTGTACGACGGATGGCCACGTAACGTCGATTTACCGGTTACTGCAACTGTTCTGACAATGAAACTGAAGAAAGGCCAAAACTTAACATACAAAAAATTCATATTTCTCTTTCAATATGTTTTGCCTTTAATATGTTAAACAGAGAATGTACAATCAACTCATTGTCTCTTCACTCACTCCCTTTTCCTTCTCAAACCAATCAAGTATCCAAAATGCCCCTCCAAAGAAAACGTGTTTGACGGAAATAAGGCTTAGGGTTTGGTTTGGTTAATTTTGGGTGTCTTCATGTTTTAAAATGGATGTAATAAATGAAGAAGAAAAACACTATGCTTACTCACAACTTGTACTAACTATCATACAACCTTTGTTAAAATTTTACATGGTACCCGTACTATGCATATAGTACCAGTACTATACGTTATATTTACAAAGGATAGTAAGATGGTTAGTAAGATGGTGAGTAAGTATAGTATTGTTCAATGAAGAAAGACTTGTTATAACTAACTGACTTAGGATTTGATTAAAAAATAAAAATAAAAATAAGGCTTAGGTTCTGATTTCATAAATGAAGAAAGACTTGTTATAACTAACTGTAAAAGTAGATAAATAAATTAACTTAGAAGTGAGGGGGCCCACAATTAATTTAACCAACGACGTTTCTTTTTTGTTATTATTTCAATGATTGGAAAGTGGAAGATAGCATTTAATTTAATATTTGATTTGTTATTCAAGATGCTAACGGTAGCTGAATGACTTTTTATAATAATTAATTTCGATAAACAAGGTAATTATATAAAAAGGAATAAAAATGGAAAGGTTGTGGGAAAGCATATTTTCAATTCTTGTAATGTGAAAACACAACTCTTCTTTTTCTTTTCAACGATAAAATTATTTTTAATTTTATGGGCATGTGATGGAGATAAAAGCAAAAGAGTCATGGTAAATTATTATAGCAAACGGTTCATCTCTTATTTTGGAAAAGTCAGTTACAACTAAAATAATTTCAAAGCTTTATTTCCATCTTAATTTGTCGCCAGAAATTTCCTAGCGAATTCGTTACTATTATTATAATTACTTCTCCGTGTTTGGTGATGCTAATTTATTTCTTTGAATTCTTCTAATACAAATGAAAACTTTGGGTCTCACCGCAAAGGTATAAGGCTTTGATCGAATATGAAGTTCATGAATGCTAATTACAAACATTGGTTAATTAAAAGAGTTGAGAGTTTAGGGTTTTCATTTTCTTGTTTCTCGGCTTGGAAAACAAATCAACAGGAGACTGTGTCCTCAGTAGTAGAGATATTAATGGTCATTTTATTGTTTTAAATTTTAATAAAAGTATTCAATTGCTGCCCCCATGTGGTTCCAAGTGTACGAATGGTTTCGCAACCAAATCTCATATCAGCCACAAATGTTAATTCTTCTATTAATATAATCCTTTGTCATAAAAAGAATCATTTCTTTAATGTTTTTTTTTTTTACTTTCCTGAGAACAATGTTTCCATAACTACTGGTCAAAATGCTGGAAAGTATTGGATCTTCGCATGCCGTCCAAACCCTTTCTTTTTGAATCGCAATTGAGCACGCAAATACAATAGGTAATCTTAATTTTACTGAAAGAGCTGAGACATTTTCCGAACCACTTCATCCGGGAAACATCCAAGAAACTTCCTTGATTAATGAAATTTCAACTTCAGAGACTTTTAACTTGATTAATTAAAAATAAAAATTATGATCGTGGGAACCCCATTCAAAGGAGGGAGAAAAAACAAGGCAGTGAAAGGAATTTGTGAAGAATATTGATGATTATGAAGAGTTCTCTGGGAGCTCTGTCTCATTCATTAGTTTAATCTTTCATAACCAACTGGGCAGGCAGGAGGACAATAATTGACTGGATTTTCTATTACTTTTCCTGTTTTGCATCAAAATTTCAAAAAGAAAAAGTGGTTGGCAGAGTTTAAAAACACTCTTATTATTAAGTTTTTGACTATGATTTTAAGTAACTTAAAAAAGGATAATTATTTGAAGAAAGAGGGGACAATGATTATTAGAGACTATTGAATTTACACAAGTGATAGATTCTCTTTTTATTTAGACTTTATATCAAATTGTTTATTATTTAAAATCTATCCTTATTAATGTAACGTGTTACAAGTCTGATACAAACTCAAGTGGGAAAGATGGTGAGCCCATCTGAAGAAGAGTCCGGCAACAAGGCAGAGCCCTGGTTCAAGTCCAAGAAAGGAAGTGTGATTCCGGCCAAGAGAAGGCTAGTGAAGAGGTTAATGTTTGATCACTTTGTCAAATCAATTGCTTCTCTTTTTGGTTCTACTTGGTGCTCTGACGCCATCAGTTCCTTGAAGATGGTTTCAGAACCCAACTCAACAAATGACGGAAAGAGTACTACAGCTGTCTACCCTTGCCCACCAGAGTCGGCTTAATGCATTTGTGCATCATTAAATGTTGATCTCATCTGGTTGTAAAACATGAATGGTTTTGTGGGTTATGTGTTGAACTTTTGCCAAAATATTATATACATATATGGGGTTACGCTTTGAATTTCATGCGTTCTAAATTATTATTTCTGTACTTGTCCGTTCAATTTTGTATATTCTAGTGTGGTGATTGTTCTGGCTTTTAATGATCTGTATTTTTACTTGTTGCGCTTTTGCTTAGCTTAGAAAACCACTAATGTCTTGTTTCAAGAATTGGATTTTACAGACATTTCTGAGTTTTGACGTTAGGAAATTCTTAGATGTCCCAATTTCATTATAAGGTACCAACCACACTGCAAAAACAGAAGAATCCTGTATGAACAGTGCCGCTTAGGTTCTGGGTTTCTGAAAGTTGTAGTTGAAAATGTTTGTGAAATTCAAATGCTTATGACAAGAACGGTAAGATTCCATTTGAAATACATTATATAATGAATATGGCATAGAACACGGTTTGTATTAAATTCTTAGATAGCTAATAGAAAAGACAAGTTCTTTTCTTTTGGGCAATTGTAGTATAATTATCGTATATCCAATTCTGTAAATCAGACGGTCAATCTTACATCAACAGTATGATTGTCAGCTAAATAAATTAAACCTTCACCGTCTCCGTCTAGGAAAAGTAATGGTAGGGTAACGACGGAGCCCACCACACGTGGGGGTGGAAAGCGACAGAAATTCTGGAATTTCAGTGTGGTCAAACAGAAGTTAACAAAAAGTGAAAGGTGATGGAAGAGGAAGACGACATTTGAGAAGGTGGGAGTGTTGTACGTGTAGAATGATTTGGTGAATGCATTTGAAATGGAGTTGGTGGAGATAATGAATGGGATGGGGGTTGGGTTATGAATGAAAATGGGTATCTGATGCAATGATCATAGAAGATAGGTAAAAGTAAAATCTAAGAATAATAATAACCCACCTATTTATTCTTCCTTTCAAACACCTTTATGAAAACTCTCAAATTTCAACTGAAATGACTCCATTTGCTAATATTAATTAATTAATTGATGACGATGATGAGTTTCGGATAAGCTTTTCAATTTTACTAATAATAAACCATCAAATCTTGTTGGCCTCAGCACCAGGATTGGATATTTTGAAACTTTCCTATTTCTTCTTGAGAAATAATCATTACTCTCCAAAATTACTAATTATTTAATTCCCCACATTTAACTAAAGAATTCGACAGGAAAGTAAAAATAAAATAAATGAACAGGACAGCGCTCCTTCCGAGGGAAGTATCAACTTTGAAACTATAAAGAGAAATGGACCCCACAGCACACGTGCGGGTAAAAAGTGAATGCAATGATTGGTTCCGACATTTTGATGTGGCCCAATGTAATTGTGTTGTGTACTTATTTGGGATTGCACTTGCACCAGTGCACTATTCAATAGTTGGGTCTTCTTATATCTATTTTAATGTTTATTTCTTAATTATAGAAGCAACTAAAAACCAATAAATGGAACTTCGGGTCTTACTCCGAAAGAGTAGTTGAGTTAGATTTAAGTTATTATATTTTACAAGTATCCATTGCTTCCCATGCAGTACCACATGTACTGATGACACTCTCAACTTCCAAAAAGATTATATAATGTTATGCTTTGAATTCGTTTTAAATGACTATTTCTCCATTTAATTTTGTATATTCCCACTTCTCAAGCTTTTGGTTACCTTAGATTTGTATTAATTGCTTATTTAAAAAAAAAATTTGAGTTTGAATTGTAAAACAGAGGAACCGTATATTAATCGAACCCAAAGAAGTTGTGGTTAGAAATGTTTGTTAAATTCAATTCTTATTACCAAGAACAATGTAATGACTTCTTTCTATTAGTATTCTTTATAACATATATAATAAAACATACATACTTAGTATATGAAAATAGTTGGGCCTAAATTTTTCTTTACTTACAAAACATAATTCTTTACATATATCAAAATAACCAGTACAAAAACTTAGCAACGGTGGACAATAATGCCAATTCTCTCCGCTTGTTGACGTTCTTCCGACCGCTACTCACTTATGTCCTACAAAAACATGAAAAAACAACGGAATGAGCATAAGAAGGCTCAATAAGTAAATCCCTTAACTCTTCTCCTTCTTTGGTTCTTTTCTTACATAATTAACTAAGGGTTATAAAACATAATTTAAATTATGTACCTCCATATTGGGCGTTATAACCAGTAAACTTGTATTTGAAACATAGTATATGATGAAAATGGCATTTAATTCTTTGATAGCTAACCAAAGTTAATAAACAGTAAATTTAATTAAAATAAACATTTACCCTCTAGACAAAGAAATGGTAGGGTAACGACTACTGAGAAACTGTTAGAAGTGGAGCCCACAGTACACGTGCGTGTATAAAGCGACAGAAGTTATGGAATCTGGTCGTCGGTCAAACTTAAGTTAGTTTAAACTTTAAAGTCGCCATTCCACGATGCATGAGTCAAATGTAGAATGATTAGGTGTATGCATGAAAATGTATGTATAGAAAACAATGTGAAAATAGTAGGCGGATATCATAATGGGCCTTGTGGTGGCCCAGATAGGGTGGGACCCGGCCCAAAGTTGTTTCACTTGAATTTTTAATCTCAACAAACTCAATTACCATACAAAAAAGAGGAACACATAATCATGTTAAACAAGGAGTAATTAGAGTGAGAAATTGTTTTAAATCAGCATTATATAGAAACCTAAAATATGCTATATTTTATGGACAATAAAGTGGACATGGTAAAATTTGGGCATCCAAAAACCTAGGCTTATGAATGTTGGACCTTAAAAACCAATAAATGGAAATACGGGTCTTACTACGAAAGCGTAGTTGAGTTAGATTTAAGTTATTATATTTTACAAGTATCCATTGCTTCCCATGCGGTACCACATGTCTGATGACACTCTCAACTCCCAAAAAGATTATACAATCAAATTTCTCTATAATTATAACAGTGAAACTAACTAATTTTATTACTATAAAGAGATTATAACTTAATAAAGGTGTAATTACAAAAACTTTTTATTTTATAATTCATGTTCTTGTAGTTCAGTATTAGGATTTCAATTAATGTTTTAATAGTATTAGGATTTTAATTTAGCACTTCAATTGCTTACTTTTGAAACGGATAGAAGATTGTGTTTTGGAACCAATAAAGATAAGTGTCTTTGATGGAATTGTAAATACAATTACTGTATGGTCAAATTAATGTGAAGTCATAGACAATTGTCAATTGTTTTAAGCATTACAAAATTAGGACCCCCGATGTCGATTAATTGCAAGTTACAAATAAAGTGGATAAGGAGAATCAAAGAATCATATTAGAATTGAGTGATCAGATTTGACAACTTCATTACACTAATCGAATGGATATTAATGTCTTCCTCAATTATCAAAATGAGCAACAAGTTATGTACACTTTAATTGAAGAAGAAATTATTGTTACTATTAGACAAGAAGAGAAAGGAAATAATCATCAGAATGATAGTAGGGAAATACAAAAAGTTTCATGCCAATAAGCTCTAAACATACTTGAGAAGCTAGAAATATTTGGGTTTTAACAAGAAAATGTCAATGCTAGCGGATAATGTACTCACAAGTTAAGAGATGTGATAACAACTCTAAAATATAAATCATTCATCCAAACAACTTTAGATAAATATTTTATTTCACTTTAAACCTTTAATGTAAGGTAATATTTTTTTTTTTTCAATATACAGATAATTATTACTATGTGGAGGCAACTTTCCTTAAGAAGGGAATTAAATAAATTATAACTTATTACAATGCTGAGTTTATTCTTATTTATAACTATCTCAAATTGGGAAAAAACAATTTTTTGACTATATAGAGTTTATTTTTATATAGAGTATCACTATAAAGAGGTTTTACTGTATAATGTTATGCTTTGAATTTGTTTTAAATGACTAATTCTGTACTATTTCTCTATTTAATTTTGTATATTTCCACTTCTCAAGCTTTTGGTTACCTTAGATTTGCATTAATTGTTGTTATGCCTAGAGAATGAAGGGCTGACGTAACGTCCAGTCAGCGTGCAAAAGTCAGAGCATGGGTACACCCGCAGTCGAGTCACGTGAGGAAAGGAGCAGCATGCTCCTGTCAGTGCAGTGGGTGCGCGCCAGACCAGCCAGGAGCTGGAAAGCTTCCACATGTCCAAACTCCTGCACCAAATCACGTAAATCACTCTGGAAGGTGGGCAATGGGACGTAAAGGAAGATTTGTACGGATAATCCCACCAACTCACAAATTTAGCAATCATAATCTTAATCCATCCCACTATAAATTGAGGGTTCCACTCTCATTTTGGGGATTGGCTAATCTCTCTAAGAAAAAGCAACCTATGCGCTTTCTCATTTGTAAACACTTGTAAAGTCAGTTCGCTGAGCGCGACCTGATTGCTATCATTAATAAAATATCAGTGGACGTAGCACTTGCTTCCTTAAAAACATCCGAATAACTTTAAATAATATATATACATTTCACATATTCTCACTCTCTTTCATTCAACGTGTGTTTTTTGGGCCAGCTCGGCATTTCACACGTACGTTTGGTTGGTGTCAAAAATCATGCATCAACAATTGTCTATTTCAAAAAGTTTTTGAATTTGAATTGTAAAACAGAAGAACCTCATATAAACAAAACCCAGAGAAGTTGTGCTTGAAAATGTTTGTCAAATTCAATTATTATTTCCAAGACTTGTATTTGAAACATAGTATATGATGAAATGGCATTTAATTCTTTGATAGCTAACCAAAGTTAATAAACAGTAAATTTGATTAAAATAAACATTTACCCTCTAGACAAAGAAATGGTAGGGTAACGACTACTGAGAAACTGTTAGAAGTGGAGCCCACAGTACACGTGCGTGTATAAAGCGACAGAAGTTATGGAATCTGGTCGTCGGTCAAACTTAAGTTAGTTTAAACTTTAAAGTCGCCATTCCATGATGCATGAGTCAAATGTAGAATGATTAGGTGTATGCATGAAAATGTATGTATAAAAAACAACGTGAAAATAGTAGGCGGATATCATAATGGGCCTTCTGGTGGCCCAGATAGGGTGGGACCCGGCCCAAAGTTGTTTCACTTGAATTTTTAATCTCAACAAACTCAATTACCATACAAAAAAAAGGAACACAGAATCATGTTAAACAAGGAGTAATTAGAGTGAGAAATTGTTTTAAATCAGCATTATATAGAAACCTAAAATATGCTATATTTTATGGACAATAAAGTGGACATGGTAAAATTTGGGCATCCAAAAACCTAGGCTTATGAATGAAAATGGGAATGCGGTGATCATGGAAGAATGGTAAAAGTAAATTCTAAGGTAATAATGGAAAATATTAATGATAACCAAATAAAACAAAATACATGTATTTTTTCTTCCTTTCAAACGGAAATGATTTTTAAGGCTTGGAATTTTCTAATTAAACTTTACTTCAAGCCTCAAGATTGACTTTGTTTAACAGAAAATTGTAGAGAGAGAACAAATAATGATGTGGGGATGACGTCATGCTCTCTCAATCAAATTTTTGCCAACTTGCTGATGCATACGTGTATTTCTCTGGACACAAGATTAGCGCCAATGGACTTTTCCCCAATTGGTTTGAATAGAATTATTATTATTTAAAAAAAAAATTACACAAAGCCAGATAGTGTTATTGTCTTTGTGTTTTTTATTAAGAAACTTCAATTTAATTATTATTTTTAATTCTAGAGAAACGAACATTTGTGACCACAGCAAAAAATTAGTCACAGTCTTCATGATATGCTGTTGCAATTAGTAAATATTATTAAATAAATTTTATCCTAAGCTCTACAACTGTCTTAACTGTAAGGCTGTTAAGAATGGGTATGGATAAAAAAAAATTTGAACACATCATGGCCGCAAAGTTTGAGTTTTGGACCGTTTTCAATTCCACAAAAATTTGCATTATGATTGGATATTTTGTAACTTACCTATTATTCAGATAATTAAAATACATCAAGTATAATTATTAAAGTTAAATGTTCTTTGAGAAATACTCTTTACAGATATCAAAGGGCTCAATGTAGCCTAATAAGTTGATTTAATTGTCCACGTAATTTGACAGGAAAGTAAAAAAAAATAAAAATAAATTAATCTCCTACTTGTACGCAGAGACAGTGGTGCTTCCAGTTCCACTGCAACACACGTGCGGGTAAAAAGTGAAAGCAATGATTGACTAAGAAGGCCGACATTTTTGATGGGGTGGGACCCGGGCCAATGTGGTCGGTTCCCAATTACTGTTTGAAAATAGATTCATTTATATTTTATAGACTCCACCCAATTAAGCTGAACCTGCTCAAATTTAGGTATGCATTTTGATTGGATCGAAAATGCGAGAACAACCTAAACGTAGAAATCATGACCAAATTACAAGGATTGAGGGTCTTCTTCCTCAAATTTCAAAGTGAAACGTCTTAACCCCGGAATTCTACTTCTATTATTATTGCCTATGTGCCATGTGACGACTTTGCTTGATATATAGAATTCTCTAATTCCATACTTTTTTAATGAAGATAATATAAAATATAATGGTGATAACGTCATCTGTACTTGGTTATCTTTTTTGTGTGGAATCTAAGTTCAGTTTGCTGATGCAGGCATGTGTTTTGGCTTTTAGTTACGTATATTGTACTTACTTTGGATTTGCACCTGTGGACTATTCAACAATTGGGTTGTTTTAGATAAATTTGAAGATGAAAATTTTCATCTTCAAATTCAGATTGATAAGATTTTTATTAAAGGAAACCCAGAAAATGATATACATCAAAGTGTTATTGTTAACTTTACATTGATTTCTTTTTCTAGTTCTGGGAAAAGGACTATTGAAGAAGATGGTCATGATAATAATGCAACTGTCTCACCCAAATTGGAATATATTATATTCCATGAGTGGTTGATTTTCCCACTAAATTATATCTTCTGAATCAAAACTTTTTCTCTTCCTCTTTCAATTTTGGTAGAGACTGGTTTCAATTAAATTCTGGAGATGTGATATTAATAATATCTACATCAGCTCGAGTGTTGATGCTTAAATTCTCCATGATCATTGAGATTATAAAGACATAAGCAGTTATTGTGAAATAAAGTGGAGATATGGTCAATTTAGGAATACGCAATGAAAACAACTTAATATTTGTCTTTACAGATGGACACACAAATGGGCATAGGACAATAATTAGACAATGCTTTGCTGATAAACACTCAATTTAGCCCCTCATGGAGGCCATTTTTATGTGCTTTCTGAAAACATAATCTAACTTGATGGATGCAAATAAAGGACACAGACAAAGCATATAACATATGGATAGCGTCATCCATACTCAGATAAAGGCCACGTGTGTGGATTCTAAGCTAATTAGTAATTAAAAGCGTGTCATTTGAAATAATGTGGCCTTTTAGTAATTATATAAATGCTTGGCTCACAAGCTTTCCTCTCATTGGCCAAATTTCTCTAAACAAATAAAATAAATTCAGAATTCCTAATATTTTTACACCCATAGAGGAGTGGATATCTATTTTGGAAGTGAAAAAAGAAAACACTCTACTCAAACAAGAAAGTGGCAGCTGGCCTGAGATGGCAGTGAAGGTGAACCCGGGTGCAGAAACGGTACGGGCCAATGGAGGATCCAGAATGGCGGCTAGGATTCCCCCGTTGTTCAAGGCGAAGAAGGCAAGTGTGATCCCCCCAAGGAGGAAACTTGTGAAGCGAATGATGTTTGATCGCTTAGTCCAGTTTATGGCTTCTCTATGCTCTTCTGGTGGTGCCTGCAAATCCAACAACACCACAATGAAAAATACCCACAAGTGTAAGGATCCATTTCCGTGATCTCAATATGTGTTCCAAGTTTTTTTCTTGCTCTTGTAGCTCTCCTTATCGATCATGTACGAGTTGGATTTGATATATATTGAATTGATCGCTTTATTTTTCTCTGGGTTTGTTACCATACTTGATCTCTGCATTTTTTAGTCTTCTTGTGATTGTTCTTGCTTATTGATTGCTTCAGTTTGTGCTTTTGGATAACTACAAAATAAGGATGCCCAATTGATTTAATCCCCTCCTTCACCATGAAGAAACAGAGGCCGCATGGTGATTCACTGTTTGAATGAGCCCATAAACGCTTCTGCTTGTTTTGATTCCAAAACTACCACAAAAGAGATGAAACATAAAGAGGATTCATCTTAAACCCATAATTGGAGATTAAAGATTGATGGGATTCTGATTCTTACTCGTAGAAATGCTAAGACGGTACTCTGCCCTGAAACAGAGACGGCGCCACTGCCTTTTGCAGATGCACATGCTTTTTTCAATGGTCTTTCTCTATTAGTCCATGTCCATGACTTCTCCAGTGATGTCTTTTGTCAAAACAAAGCAGCTTGTTAATTCACCCATACATCTCTGAGCTGAAAAGAAATGTAGATGAACAAACAATTGTGAGATCTTTTGACATTCAATTAAGGATTTCTTATTCAATTTCCGATAAAATCTTTACCAAAATTATATGTAATTTCTTGTTCATATTAAGAGAGAATATTATACTATATAAATTTTCAGTTTTGTTCATCCTTTTGTTTTTTATTTTCTACTGAAAACATGGGTAAAGCCTTAAAAGTAAAAGTGAAAGTAAAACAATTGAGATAATATTCAATACAAAATAATAATAGAAACCATTTGGGCTTTTGGGTCGACAACTGGGGCAGGATCTCGAGCACAGGCAGTGGATTTGGGCCCTAGTAACCCATTTGAAAGCTTGCTCGGCTTCAAAGCCGTTGACTTAAACCAACTGAGGTCTTCGCAGTTCAGATCCGTCGGCCGATGATCGTTTTGAAACTGCCAATTAACTTTACTGTCTTTACAGACGTTAATTAAGCCACTCTGATCGCAGAAGAAAAACCCAGAAAAAATATCTACTTCGTGAGGAATTTGATGGGTTTTGTTTGAAGAGTTTGAGATGGGGATCGCCGATGATATTCTGAAGTTTGTTAAAGAGAGCTGAAGGTTGCTGAAATTAACCAAGCCGGGAACTCATAAAGGGCCAAAGGGGTTTAAGAAAGAAGAAGCGTTTAGAGATTTTCTGTGTTTCTGCTGAGTTTGAGCTTTTGCTATAGCTTCATTTTGTGCTTTGGACCTCTGATTTCTAACTAGACCTGGCAAACGGGCGGGCCGGGGGTACGGGTTAAACGGGTAAAAATTGTTAACGGGTAATAAAATACCCCACCCGTACCTGGTCAGTACGTGTCGACATACTATAGAATGCTTCATTTGTAAGTTGGCCACATGAGGGGCATTTCAATTTAACTGGCAGCAAATACACTAGATACATATCAAAATCTGATTCATTGTTTTAATTGAAACACCAACTGAGAGAGAGAGAGAGAGGGAGCTTCTTCCCTCTTCCTAGAGTTATTGAAGAAATGAGCAAACGTGAGGAAGAGAGCAAGCCGGAGTCAATGTCGAAGCCCAAGAAAAATGCAAGTGTTAATCCACCAAAGAGGAAGTTAGTGAAGACAATGATGCTTGAATCAATTGTCCACTTTTGCTCTTCTCTTTTTCCTTCCTGTGGAGAGCTTCCGCAGCCCAGGAATGCTAGTGGATATGAAAATATCCCCAAACCGAAGAGTGCCAAGAAGAATAATGGTGTGTTCCCAGGTGCTCCATAGCATGCCCAATTGCCAATGCTTCCATGTTTGTCCGACTCTTTGTTGTTGTGTTTTTATATTTCATATTTTTTCTGTTGTCGTGGTCTTGTGCTTTGAATCATTATGGAATTCTATTAGCTCTATGATGATCTGTATATTTGTCATATTACTTTTTTTTTTGTTGTTGGTCTGGTGGCGATCCATGGTGATGGTATTAATTCTTATTGACTATTGTGATGGCAGTGATGGTTATTGTGTCCTTAAAATCTTCTTCTTCTGGATATTTTCTTTTTCCCTTTCTTCATCTTTCTATCGCCTTCCTCTTCCTCTTCTCCTCCATTTTTTCTTTCTTCTTGTTCCTCTTCTTTCATCCTTTTCTCTTTCTTTATCTTCATCTTTTTCTCCTTTCTTCGTTCCTCTTCATCTTTCAACTTTTTCTCTTTCTTCAACGTTATCTTCTCCTGCTCCTTCTTCTTTGTTCTCTTCTTCTATATTCTGTCTTCTTTCCTATTCTTGTTATTGACTATTGTGATGGAAGTGAGGTAGTATTGATTATTATGTCCTTAAAATCTTCTTTTTCTTTTCTCTTTCTTTCCTTCTTCTTTCTATATCCTTCCTCTTCCTCTTCTTTCATCCTTTTCTCTTTCTTCAGCTTCATCTTCATCTTTCATCTTTTTCTCTTTCTTCAACATCATCTCCTCCTCCTCCTTCTTCATCTTCTTCCTTCTTCTCTTCTTCTATATTCTGTCTTCTTTCCCATTCTTGTTCTTCATTTTTTTTCTTCTTAGTACTTCTTCTTCTTGGACTTGTTGGAGTTGATTGTGTTGGTGGATGATGACAGTGGTGGTGGGAGGCCCCTTGTTGTTAAGTTTGAATTTACTACTATATAAACCTTGTTTTCTAAATGGTTGGTGAAGATGGAATCACTGGTGCTGATGTTGGTAGCGTTCATTTTGTACGGTTGTGTCTCAGTACTTAGATCATAAATGTGGTTCCGGCTTCAGCTCGCCTTTAATAGTTTATATCTTTCTGGCTTTCAATGACTTAGAGTAACTTGAATTATACCAAATCCACACAACCTCCTGAGTCTGAAGATTTAACTCTTGGGCAAATCTCAAGGGTCCATACAGAATCCAGCATATTATCACCACAGATTATTGCTAGTCTGCAAGTGGGCAATTGTTTATTTGTCTAATCTGGAAATGGCTATTATTAATTGTTAATTACCCGCCTAAACTTAAGGGCTTTCTTGCTCTACACATCAACCAAGACTCCTACCATGATTTACCAAATTATTCTGTTTTCACAGATGCTAATTCCTTTTTCTATCCTCACTTTGCTTCTTTTCTTCTTTTTATTGATCATGATTCATGGGTCAAGAGTCAGAGTCGCCCTGAAGAGCCAACTACTTTTTACCTTTTGTCTACCATTGTTCTGCGTTGACAAAAGTCATCTTTTTTAAGGTACATCATATAAGATTGATCAATAAACTATACTGTCTCCTTTTCTCTAATTAATCAATCTCAGTAATCTAATTTAATTGATATGAATATGCAGAATCTAATTATCATAATGGTTCTGCTCAAGAACGTTGGAATTAATGGACCATCTTTGGATACGCGTTGGATCAACAATTGACATATAGAATGGGAAAAGAACAAATAAGTAGTAGCAACTACCAAAGTACAGTGTGAAACAAATCTTATACCAGGCAGGGACATTTAAACGCGCTTATCTGCGTACATCAAAGTAAGTCATTATAAAGACTATTGGATTGGTGGCTTGGATGATCAAGTCCCACATGTTCTGGGCAAATATTTTCTTTGGTTTCAGGTGTGGAATTTATTGTTCCATATATATAGTATATTATTTATTTTTCATGGACCGACCAGACTCGACTTCTTGATATGCCGGCCACTCATTCATTAGGGACCCAATTCTGAACACTACTCTACAATTATTAAATGGTAATTAGGTATTTTGAGACTTTTGAATTTGCATCAACTGGGCTTGTTAGTGTACCATTAATGTATGTGGACAATAACTATAGTCATCGGAGATTCTATGAGATTAGCCATATCCATTTGGGTCTATAAGATTAATTTCTTCAGTTGAAATGGTTTTAATTAGGTTCTTCATAATCCAAAATTAAATGTCTAACGTTATGACGGTAGTTTCTGACGCACTGAGGGCTGATGCGCACTTCGTCATGTTGGATATGCTGGAATTTTATGTAATTTTGACGCCACCTTGTTAAAATTATCATGTTGGATATGCTGGAATTTTTTGTAATTTTGACGCCACCTTGTTAAAATTAAATATTGAACTTGTAACTTCTAGAACAAGAATCGAATATATGAATCCTAAGAGTACAGATGACCACTCACTCTTCTTGAAATGTAGATGTATTTTTCAGCGTTTTTTTTCACAATGCAATGCTTGCTTCCTCCCCAAGTTAACAGTTTGCCATGAATGATGGAGCATATATGTGGGTATGTATGTACATACATTCATCTATGGCATATATGTACCTATGTATGTACATACATACATGTATGGCATATATGTGTATGACCTAACGTACATGTATGGCATATATGTATGTATGTATGTACAAACATACATTTATGGTGATTCGCCTATAACTTATTGTCATCGGGGGGATGGATACCATGATACACGACATAATTTTTCCTTATTCTCAATTTTTCAACAGTAGCAGAATACCCAAATATTAACGGCTCAAACATGAGATTTTTTTTAAACACATTTCAATTAGTTTTAATTAGAGTGAGACAGAGACAGAGACAGAGACACAGCTTCGCTCTTCAAGGTGACTCATTGAAGAAAAAACAAACTTTCGACCATCGGAACAGAGCAAGGCCATAGCAGAGGCAATGCCCCTGCAGAAGCCTGCAAGTGTAATTCCTGCAAAAAGGAAAACGGTGTTGAGAATGATGTTTGAACTTATCTTAATTTCTTTGCGTGGAGCCTTCAACCACTGCAAGAATGTTAGTAGCTCTAAAAAGAAGGCCAAAACACCCAAAGGAAATAAGGGCAAGAAGAATGGTGAGGTCGTCCCGGGTCCTCCGTAGCATGCCAAGTTGCCAATGTTGTTGTTGGCGGTTTTTTTTTGTTGTTGTTCTGTACTGTTCTGATTATATTATGGATTAGCCCGTGTTTTAATTGATGATTATGTTTGTCGATTACGTTTTGTTATCATCTTCGGTGGTGGCGACGGCGGCGGAGGTGATGCGCCGACGGTATCACGGTGGTGTTGGCGATTATAGTGGTGGTGGTATGGCATATGGGTTTATTGCTATTGTGTATGAATAATTGTAGGTGTTGTCGCCGGTGTTGATGGTGGTGACGGGATCGTGGCGGTGGTAGTGATGGTATACGGTGTTGACGGCGGTAGTGTTAGGACAACGGTGGGGGGTGGAGATGACGGTGTTCATGTTGGTGAGGTGATGGTGATTGTGGGGACACTGGACACGTGTGCTGGAGATGGTGGTACTTTTAGGACAACGGTGGTGGTGAGAACGGTGTCGATGTTAGTGGTGGTGATGGTGACTGAGGGGACACGTGTGCTGGGGATGGCGGTGTTGATGCCGGTGATGGAGACGAGTTTGATGGTGGTGACTGCCACGGCGTTGATGGTGGTAGTGTGAGGACATGGGTGGTGGTGATAGCGACGGCTTTGATGGTAGTAGTGATGATTGTGTTGTGTGGGTGGTTGTGATCTTTATGGGGTTGATGGGATGATGTCAGGACACTGGTGGTGGTGACGACAACATTGTTGATAGTGGTGATGTGAGGATAGGGGCGACTGTGGATGGTGGTGATATGGCGAGGAGATCAGTGTTGATAACGGTGGCAGGACACCGTTGGTGGTGATGGCGACTGAGTTGATTACGGTGGTGATGTGGAGGTATAACGCGATGTTATCATGTCTTAGAATAATTATAAATTGTTGTTGGTGGGATGTGTATTGTTTGGTTACTGAATTGGTGATGGTGGTGATTATACTATCACTCGACATCTTCTCTTAAATCATCATCTTCAACTTTGTTGTTGTTATCTCTGAAACTGATGCTTCTGGTAGTGCTTCGTATTTTCATAAATAAAGAGTCTTTTTTTCAAATTGGCCTTGGCCTCTTCTCAGAATTAGATGTAGACAACATCCTAAACCTGGAAGATGTGCGGCTTTTTGCAATTCTGGCAGCAGTCCGCTACTTCTTCTGGAGAAAGCATATAAACCCACCATATCATTAAATAATTGATTGATTGATATTTGATTTCCGGCAATCATACAAATAAATCCTTCTGGTTTCAGGGTTACCACTTACCAATTCATTTTCCACCATCAGATTCTTTATTTCTTCCTTCAACTGTCATCAGTCAAGACTCACCCTCTTCATTGGGCAACATGAAAGCAACTTATTAACTACTCTATGAGTTGAGACAATGTTAACTGACAAAACGTTTGAGTTATCTTATTCTTTACCCCATAAACAATTTCTTTTTGTTTGTAAATCTACGCAATTTCATGTAAAAAAACATTAGGTGGCATTATTTGGACTTTGGGTACATTGCAGCAGGCTCTAAGGACAGTGGATTTGGACTCTGATCTTATGGGCTTAATATCTTAACTGTTTTGACTGATAATTTAAGAAACCAGGAAGAGTATCAAGACATATTCAAGTTCCTGGTGGGGAATATATATATATAGTTTAGTATTTTATACATTTATTGATAAAAAGAGGAAACAATGGGGGCCCTAGCCATTCTAGTAGTTCTTGCTACGAATAATAGTGTGTGAGACTGCATATCAAACTCAGTCTAGTGCAAATACTAATAAAAGATTGGATCTTATCACTTAATTTCAAATCTTTTTAAAATTAATTAATCCACATTTCCAAATATATTTTATCAAATTAACAACTTAGTCAAAGTAAACTACCCTTCAATAGGGTTTTATTTATGTCAATTGTATCAATGAAAATGATTATGAATGTGGTTTATTTTCACTATATTTAATGATTGATTAGGTTTTAATTTAGCCGAATCTTGGCTTTCTTTTATTTTTATTTGATACATCATAGAGTTCTTATTTCTTGCTCTGTTTTCGTCTCTGATAAGGTCGTAAACAAAATTAGTCAGAAATCGTCAGTTATCACAGAATAAATCAGAGAGGTGATTTTGGTGATGGGCAAGAAAGAGTTATGTTATGACCAGGAAAATGAAGGGCTGACGTGGGAAAGTCACGTGAAGGGTGACCTACTCCCGTCAGAGCAGCACGCACACATCAGACCTGTCAAGTGATATGGAGCCCACACGCGTCTTTTTTTCTGCAACAAGTCGTGCGATGTCAGCTTGGGGAAAGGGAAATGGGACGTAAAGCCGGATTACATCCTGACAATCACACCAAACCATGGATTTAGTGATGATTATACGCTTCAGTCTGATATAAAATGAAGGAGACCCTTCATTAAGGGGATTCGACCATTTTTCATACAACAAAAGAAATCTCCCTCTCCTGTAATCATCTTTGACCCTTTTTTTATCTTATGTAAGTCAGCTCGCAGCCGCGACCTGACACACATTAATATCAATACAAATCAGTGGACGTAGGACTTGCTACCTTAGCATCCGAACCACTTAAAAAACTCCATTTACATTTATTTCGTTTTTATATATTTCATTTTTATGTGTATTGAACAGCCAATCAACATTATACACGTGAAAATTCGTTGGTGCTTAAACTGAGCATCAAGAAGTTATTTACTACAAGAGCAAGACTCAGCTGTTTCAAACGGTCTAAAGCTTCAAAGCAAAACAAAACACAAGTTCACACATGGGGCAAGGCAAACGAGATTTGCGTCAAAAGTTACAAAATGAAAGAAGATCCAAGCACGCTAGAATCCAGCTATATTCTCATAAGACAAAAAGTAACGACGCATAAAGCAAGAGCTTATCCCATTCTCCCAGTTTCCAAGAGGACAAAAAGAAGCATTTGGCTCATAATTTTCAGTGAGATTCCTGTAATCCAAAAGAGAAAAAGAGGGCACTTATTTAGTACATATTTTAGAAGATGATTATGTTTTTCTCTTAGAAATTTGAACATTAACACAAAAGATATTCTTGGCTATTAATCCAAGGTGAAAAGAACAGCTACCTATTCATCAAGTAATCCTCTCAAGATCGGATGTGGGCTGTTCCCGGTATCCTTGAAATTGAATTAAAGGTAGAAATTAACTGTAATGTGAGAAACCTGGCAAATGCTTACACTCAGACACATACCGTTTTCCTTTTTGTTCTTCGTTCTTGTGTTTCCACCGGTATCGTTAATCAAGTCATGATGAAATCAATTCATTTGCCAGCTATCATATCCAGTGAAAGCTCATCAACTTTCGATATCAGCTACGTGTCACTCCACCATAGAATGCTTCATTCTGAAGTTGTTCTCAAGTGGGTCATCCCGCTATATACTCTAATACACAGTAGCAAAAGTGAGAATACCCAAATTAATATATAAACACCTCAGCTTACCACAAATTGAACCATTCTTAATTTGTAACCACATTATAAACTACTCTACTCCTCCTCACACACACACAGCTGCTTCACCCCTCTTCATTGAGTTATTGAAGAAAAGAGCTCGTTTGAGATGAACAAAGACAAGGAAGAGAAAATGTTGAAGCCAAAGAAAAATGCAAGTGTAATTCCACCAAAGAAGAAGTTGGTGAAGAAAATGATGTTTGAAACTATAGTCCAATCTTGTTCGTCTCTTTGCCCTTCCTCTGAAGCGTCCATGCAGTCCAGCAATGTCAAGAACAAGAAGAGTAAGGATGTGTTCCCATATACACCATAGCATGCCAAACTGCCAACATGCACTTTCCTTTTATGTAAAAAACTCTTCATATCTGTCCTTGAATCGAATCTTCTTGTGGTTTGTAGCTATTGTTCTGTTCTTTTTATTATGGTTGTGGTGGAGGTGTTTTATTATTTTAACTAGTTTTTGTATTTTCATGCATGAAATGAATGTTTTAATTTTTATTCTTTAAATTGGCCACTGCTTGAACCATGTTACTACAGTTGTAGTTTATTCTGTGAGCTTTATGGTTCTTGATAGCTGATAAATGTGATAAGCCCGTAGAAACAGAGAGATGACTATATCCAACGCCAAGTAGGCGAGCCCGTGCAGTCAGATATCATTAACATAAATATAAATAATTTGCTATAAAATAATATTGTTGTGAGGTAGCAAGATCAAATTCACAAAGAGTCAAAAAAATTAAGTTAAAAATATTGAATGTAATAATGTGAAAATTGATACAAACTAACTCATTTCATATACTGAAAATAGTGCAAACAGGCGGGATGAGACAATTAATTAAATTGGTCAATCTAATCAGTAGCCACTGTTAATTCACTGAACAAGCTTCAAAGCTTCTGCTACCCAGCAAATCATGGGGCCTGTGGGTGTGTAAGGAAAAATAAAAAAATTGATTGGAAATTTGGAACCGACCTTCGAATGGATTGGCTTTAAGTAAGCAGAAGTTGTTGGGGTAACACAATATTGATTGGTTTGTTTTTAACACATTATTGAAAGGTAAGAGTTTCGGAATGATCGAACGTTAATTGTGGTTCATTGGATCATCACTAATTAAAAGAAACTACTTCTAAAATCAATGTTGATGATGACATCTACGTTTCTTTAATCAGTGTGAACATCGAGATTCTATCACAAATCTTTCCTTAATTTCCTGTAATCTATCCATAATCATAATGGCTCCACCCAAATGTGTTTAACATGGAAGCCCATAATCTAACTTGTCGGAAAAAAGTGGCATATGAATTATTGTGTGAAACAGATCTTGCTCAAGAGCAAGTATTGAAGAATTAATCGCAATTTGACTTAATCAATATTAAATAGGTAAATTAGATCATAGAGGATTTTATTTATGACTTTAGTGACAAAGTTCCAGAAAACACGGGGATATTAATCAAATTGGGAATATTATTTACTACTTTTCAGTTAAATATTTTGTTTCATAAATACCTACATGCATACTTACGGACCGACCAAACTCAAATTTCTCAAAACTGACAAAAATATCCAATAAAATATTAAAAAATGGCCCTTCTGCGTTTTGCAGATATCTTTAACAACTTAAATTTATATCTATTTATTTATCTCAATTTGATAGTTGAAATTAAAAATAAAAAAGTCACAATTGTTGATATAACTCATCATTTTTTGGTACCATTGAATTTAAACAATTGTGGCTTTGATGTTGTCTTTCTACACTTATGCTTTACAGATAGTGCTGGCCGTCACAAGATTGCGGCAGCGTCCACCGTATTGTAAAGTAGCTGATGATGCAAACTCCATGATATCACAGTTTACAGAGTGTGCAAAGTTCCTAAATTTGTTAGGAATTCTTAAATATTGACAGCATTTGATACTTAAGAACTTTTTATTTAGGAATTGAAGAATGAAAGGGCACGTGTGCGTGGGCCTGGTCACGCAAATATTTATTCCCAAATGCTTATAAATGCGGTCGCAAAAGCAGTTCATGTTTGCTTTATTCCCAGTGGAATGAACATTTGAAACATTTTTTAAGCAATTTGAACCGGTAGTTGTTGTCCAATGTTTTGGATCAATGAGTTCTTTAAAAATGCAAGCTGTAGTCGAACCTTATCCAGTTTTGAAAAAAGACTCGAAAAATTGTATTTGTTGGAATTTATATCATTTCTTAAAAAAATGTAATAACATGACTATAAGAGCTAACTAGCTAGAGTGTCCATTGAGGTTGGCCAGGACTTAATTATCCATGTGGGTTCAGGATTGGGACACAATTGGATTAAATTTCCAAAGGTTTTGTAATGTTTCTGAGAAAGAGAAAATATCTGGCCATTCTTTCCCCTAGAGATCACAATGGTCAATTCATATACTGCTGTAACACCACCATAATTATCATAGAAATTTGGCAAACAACTTCACTGCTTAATCCCAATCTTAAAGTAACTCCACCGTCAAGCCATCCAAATTCTGATTATGTTTGTGTCATTATCATAGCAATTAAGTATTGATGCAAATGGTCTGTCTCCACCAAGCAAGAGAATAAAGGTGAAAATGTTGGACAGTAGTTTAATTAGTTTATTATTATTTAGTTAATCTGATTGATTAATCTATGTCAAATTTTAATTTCTTTCCTTTTTTTCATCTCTTACTTCTGATTCATAAATTTAGTGGATCCTGAACAAAATCAGAGATAATTCTCTTACTAATGAATATTGATTGTTGTTTAAGTTCCTAAAAATTCATAACATGATCAAATGAAGGAAACTGAATGATAATCCTATTGTTTGGGCAAATATGAGTGAGACTGTATCTCTTTAACGACCAAATATTCGTATTCAGATAGAAGATCAGTCAAAAGTAAAAGAATCTGATGAATGTATTTACCAATATTTGTTTAGAAAACAAAAAGTTAATGGTCAAAGAGACTAATAAATATGTTCTTCTAACAGGATTTGCAAGAGCATCGATCAGATATAGTCCAATATTATGAAAACAACAAGCATCTGATCCATAATTTTCAGTGAGATATCCACATCCAATAGAGATAAACAGAGAAGCTTTACATAGTATAATGTCCAACATTATAAATAGCTTATCCACCTCACATTTCAACTGCAACACAAAATACACAACACATTTTACACACAGATATTTTAAGCTTCAGTCTTCCTTGAGTTGCTGAACGAAACATGAACAATTCTGAGGACAAGAACAAGGGGAAGGCTGCAGAGACATCCAAGCAGCCAAAGAGCAACAGTGCAACCGTCATTCCAGCGAAGAAGAAGCTGGTGAAGACGATGATGGTCGAAAAAGTTATGCAGCCTTCCTCAGACAAGAAGGTGCACCCAGATAATAAATAGCATTATTTATTTCCAAACGGCGAGCACTTCCACTTCACAAATACTTGCATGTTTGTCCATAAATAAAATCCTTTTGTGGTTATTGTTGAGTATTGCTGGTGGTGGAAGTGTTTTTGCTTAGTGTCTGTGGCTGTACTATGCATGCATAAAAATAAAAATAATGTTTTATGTTTAAATTATTGGTCACTGGATGATCGATGGTTTATACCTTTTTTAGCTTTCATTTTAGTACTTTATTCTCTGAGCTTTTTGCCTCTCAAATATAGCTAATAAAATGGATAAACAAAATCATTTCATGAAGGAGTAAGCTTTCCCTAATTTCATATTTGATGATGACAAAAAACTATTTCGCCTCCTTCAACAAATCTTCTTTAATCAATGGGAGTGGGTTAGCAATCTGGTTTAATCAATGTGAACTTGCAGAATCATATCATAAGTCTAACGCAATTTAGCTTCTGTAAACTGTTAAAATCATTAAGGCTCCGTCCAAGAATATTGAAATCATCTTTGGACACATCACATGTTGGAAGAAAATCTTGCCTGTCGCCAAAAAGAGATTACAAGTAGCAGCAAATTCTATGTAAAGTAAATCGTGCGTCATGACTAAACATCCTATGTTATCAAACTTATCATAATTAAACCAGATTTATTTCAAGTACCCGCAAGTATATTTAATTATGGAGCCTTCAATAACATATTCACTTGAAACTTACAATGAAATGACAATAACACAGTGGGAGAAGTTGAAAAAGCTCCATTTTCGTATTGCATACGATTTAAATAATCAAACGTCCTTGTCCTTCATGATCTTCGAATTTTGAATAAGTACAGGAGACCCAGCTACATTCTCCGTTGACGTGGCTTGAAACTCGGTCGACAATATCAATGGAGATTTTAAGAGATTCGAGTATAAGGAAAATCACAAATCAAATCTTTCCCAGATCCTTGTGGGTCTAATACGTTGATTTTCTTCATCTGAAACTTGTCTACTATTTTATTTATGATCTCGGCGATAACTTTTTTCTGAGGGGACCGATCACTCAGATTCATTCGAATTTATTAAAAGAGTGCAAATTGGTTCAAACCCATTGAATATAATCTTTTTTCAGTAGACTTTTCTTGATTGATGAGACATGTTATCGTATTTATCTACCTTTTCCATATTACCACTGTAAATTCCCCTTTCAGCTGCAACCCATGCAGGATGTGATTCGAATTTCCTGTAACTGCTGGCGTTGATGTTGCTTGTCTACTCTTTGGTGTGCGTAGAGTGGTGGCAGCCACAAGATTAATTCCCCAGCAACAAATGAAGATACATGATTAATTGCATTCCATTTGTAGAGTTTGGATAATGCAAAGCACATGGCATCACAAAGTCCACGTTTTTTTCTACAAAAATTTACTTTATGTCTAGTAAGAGTTTTGTACCAAGTGTGGTCTTTGATGCAACCTGCTTTGCAGCTTGTCCAATAACCTTTTGTCTTATATAGAAATATAAATTAAGTTTTTATTCTTTGTAAATTAATTAAAACTGAGAGGATGCCCTGGTGTTAATTTGTTTAGCAATCGAAGGGACGCCTAGGAACTAGGAAGGATTAGCAATTTCGGTGAAAAGGATTGGCCTTGCCTGGCCAGGCTGTCCTCTGGACTTTCCAATGTCAATTCACATCTTGCTGTAACTAGTACCAACAACGGCTATAGCTTTAGCCCACAACAAACAACTGCACTGTTTAATCCCCAATTCCCCATCTTGAAGCTGACCCCATTATTCAAGCCATCCAAATCATCATTATGTTTATACATTTGTAAAGACTTTTCCTTCTTGGTATTAGATTTCGGCGCATTATTGTCACAAAGGCTACCCACTTGCTCCATATTTTTTATTATTAGTGAAATTTAATTGGTAAATCAGTGCCAAAACAGTACGTTCTGCTTAAATTTACCTCTAAAAATAAGTTATAAATTTACATTCATTTTGAAACACGTTTTTTATCTGCCGGCATAAGTTTGAAATGGATAAGGATGCAGGATCTGGTAAGATATTACAGCCATAGGAACTCTGTATCTAGACACTGGCTTGTGTGGCGGCACAAGAATGGTGACGCATTCCAGATGACGTATTGTATTGGAGCAAATCTCAAATGTGAGAAGTCTCATATAATTATCTTGAGTTGACCCTTCTCATTTCAGAAAATCAATTAAAACAATTGAGCATCTAGATGTAAGGATACGTGCAAGCATTCTATTTGTACCTTTTCTGCTGCGGTAAAATAAGCTCTCGATAACACAAACAGCTAAGTTTTTTGTAGCTGGGCCAGACGGGGCCAGGGACTGACTCCTTTCAAGCATTTTTCAGCTTTATTTCAGAGTACCAACTTGTCTCTGCGTCCTTCACTTCCCATTTATACTGTTGATTAATCTTAGGTTCGCGAGCTAGTGTTGAAACAGAGTAGCAAGGGAAGATGAGCGAAGCCTGCAGCTACAGCCAAGAGGAAACCTTCGGCCGTGCTACGGCTGAGAGACCTTCAAGCACAAACAGGCCTAATCAGACTGCGCATCCCAGCCGGGGGAAGTCCATAGTGCCGCCCAAAAGAGGAGGAATCATCAAGAAGATTGTGTCAAGACTTTACTAAACCTCTCTCTTCCAACAAATGAATCATCAGCTTAAATGGATGCATATATCCAAATGTATGACTCTGCAAATACTTCATGTAATGCAATAATGTAATTGCTGGCTTTGTCTTTATAATTTTCTCCCTTTTCTAAAGAATTCCCTTATGTTGAAGACAGATATTTGAAGCAAAAGTTTGTTTTGGATTTAAGTTCTCTAGCATGATAGTATATGGGTTCACCCATATCCATTCTATTATTACTATTCAGCTTTGTATAATACAGGAATAAGTTACTACACTTCTGCTTCTTGTGCTTAATCTTTGATTTAGCCCATTCTTTATCTTGCAACTTTAGCATCAAAACGTTAATTTTTACAACTCAAGTATCTGCAAGTGAGTTACTGGCCGTTCATGAAATACTGACTTCTACTTTTATCAGTGTGAAAAGTTTCTGCTATTTGTAGTTATTTCCCTCTTCCAGTTTGGGATCGATGTAAACAGATTCAATTGAAATCTAACATTTGAAAAAGAGTATCTAGAGCAGTTGAGGAAGAACTTCCAGAACAGATCTTAAATGAAGTATTTATTGCTTGACCTCTCCAGTCGGTCCAATTAGAGGGACTCTGCATGGCCATTTATTTCCTGTTTGGGTAGCGTTGCCTGAGGTTACGAAAGTATCGAAATTTTAAACAATTACGTGTTTAGTTAAAGTATTTATAAGTGATTGATAAGTAGTTAAGTGTTTGGTAAATGTAGCTTATAAGTACATTTATTATAAAATAACTAAAAAATAATTATATTAAATGAGGGTAAACTATAAAATTTTAAAATTAAACAGGATAATGTAGTAATATATTTGTAAAACTAATTTATAAACAGAGTGTTTTTAACAAAAAAAAAAAAAAAAAAAGCTCAACTTATAAGCTAAAAAAAGTTATAAACAAAAAGTCAGTTTAATTTTAGAAACTTCTAAACAGTTGCTATCGCCAAATTGGCCCTTCTGTCTACTTATAAACTACTAGTGATTTAAATCCGATTATTTTATGTGAATGCATAAACTCAAACTGATTAAATCAAAACGAACCAATCTAAATCTGGTTGGGTTAGGTTTGAGATCTATCTAGAATGTGAACACAGAGGCTTCGTTTGGTTCACAATTGGGTGTTTTTGGGAAAAGTTTTTTGAAAAAAGTTGAATTGGGCGGGTATTACGATGTAGGATTTATAAATTATAAAATACCCCCTATGTTTATTTATTTACAAAACACACCCTATAATAAAACTTTAAAAGTTAACAAAAACACCCCCAACCCAATCTCAAATACGGACAGCCGGCCACCATGGCCGGAGGGTGGCTGGATTCGTCATATCGGTGCATCAGCGCACGACCAGCTGAATCTTGCCGGTCGTGCGCTGATATGGCCTTTTTTGGCCAGATCCATGGTGGATTTGGCCGGCAAAGGCTAGATCTACGGCCAGATCTGGTCGTCAACGGCCAGATCTGGCCGTATTTGCTCGTCAATGACGGCCAACAAACGGTCGTCGTTGATGGTCAATGACGACCGTTTGTTGGCCGTCGTTACCGACTGTTATGGCCTTAGATTTGGCCTTTTCCGGCCAGATCCACCGTGGATCTGACCGGAAAAAGCTAGATCGGGATTCAGCCGGTAGTGCGCCATCCTAACAGATTCCGGCCATTTTCCGGCAGTGGTGGCCAGAATCTGGTAAATGTGGATTACTGGGGTGTTTTTGTAATTTTTAGAAAAATATTTAGGGGTATTTAATTAAATTATCAAATTTAAGGGGTTTAAAAAAAGTTGAATAATATTGAGAGCAGTATTCCCAAAAATCAGAGTTTTTGGGTATTTTACTGTTTAACTTTTTTGGAAATACTAAAAGTATTATCCCCAATTAGCAACCAAACGAAGCCAGAGAAAGCCGTAAGTCTTTCCTTCCCTTGGTAATCTACCTAGAATCTTGGTGGCCCACCCAATAATATTGACAATGTATTAAGGGGGAGAACGACATGTTCCCACCCAAGGTCTGGCGAAGCGATACTTTTCCACCCTTCAAGTTTTAAAATGACATTTTTTCACCCTTTATTAAGTTCTGTTATGTTTTTCGTTAATATTTTATTGAAAAGACAAAAATACTTTTAAATATTTGACTTTATAAATATTTTTTTATTAACCAAAGACTCAAAAAAAAAAAAAAAAAAAAAAAGTTAACTCTACCTAAAAGGTTTAGGAGTAAGTCAGTAACACTATAGAATTTTTAAAGTTAAATGATCTTAATATTTATTTATTTATAATGTCATCAATATTCAATCATTATTATTCAATAACCTACTAAATTTATAATGTTTTTCATTTTTATTAATTACCATATAAAATCAATATTCCTAATTAATTAAATAAGCAAAAGGAAAAAAAAGATATATTTACACTTGAACTAATAAATAATCGAATAAAAACTTTGATTTAACTAAATTTTAGTTTATAATAAACTAATTATAAAAATAAACTATTTAAAGGTATTTTTGTCTTTTTAGTTAAATATTAAAAGAAAACATTAATAAAATCTGACAAATGGTAGAAAAGTATTATTTTAAAACTTGATGGATGACAAAGTATCGTTTTCTCAAACCTGGGGTGGGAAAATGTCGTTCTCCCTGTACTAAGGTTAAAAAAAACTTGTCTGAAGAAATAAACATGGAAGTAGCACCAGAACTGCGTGTGAAAGCAAGAAGAGGTGTCGGAGGAGTAATAACTAATAACAAACAATTTGACTTAAAATACGCTTCCCCGTATGGAATATATTAAATAAATCATTTGATCACATGTTTATATATAAAGTAGTTAAGAACTTAAGAGGTAATTAGGAAACAGTGATTAGATAATGGGGGATTTTATAGGTGCCTTTAATGATCAGAACCCAGAAACCAAGGGGACAAAAATCAAATTGGGAATATTTTGTCTTCTTTCTAGGTATATAATTTGTTTCATAAATACCTGCGTGTGTACTCATGGACCGACCAGACAATTTCTCATGAAAATGACAAAATAATCCCTCTTCTACATTCATAACCACATCATGCATACAGAACACTCTGCTGCTAGCACATGAATGGTAAATCCCAAGATCCTAACACCATAATCCCTAAGGAAAAAGAAAAAGAAGACTATCGTCACGAAATCCGAAAGGGAAAAAGTACTACTTTTTCTTTCTCCATTTTTAGTTTTTTTTAATAGAAAATGCCCCACCATTTTTTATTTTATTTTTATGTCATTGCCTGCAATTATGGCATTATTAAGACGCTTCATTGCTAGTTCAAGGTTTCCAGCTTCTCCCTTGAAGTCTCAAAAAGCTGTTCAGCTGCCGGCCATCCTCAGGGGTCTCTAAAGTCTAAACAGTTTATTATTATTATTATTATTATTACGGTGGTGCGGTTTTTTTTTTATCAGAGACATGAATAACTGTTGGCTCTGGTCCTACAGGTGTTAATTTAGTTTGGAAGAAGCATTTCTTAGGATTAGCAAGATCTACACGCATGCATACCAGGGAAGACTAATCAACTAATTAATAATAATATTGATGGCATAAAAATATATAAACAATTATTCTTACGGAGAAATATTTGTCATTTGTCCTATTTTCCAACCACTTAATTTGAATGATATACGTAATGGTTGATTTGATCAGTGAAATTAAAGTCTAGTTAGACTGCTTCAACTCTTAATCCATTCTTAATAATTTTTATTGGTCAAATTGGGTGTTTTGAAGATGATCATTTGCAATATATCAAACAGATATGAACCCATTATTTGTCTGTCTTAAATTATAGATCTTCATCGTTAATATTGTTCAAAGTTCGACAATCTTGACACTTTAGTCAAGCACGAATATGATAATAATCCCAACAAAACACTCATGACGAAATGGAAACACAAAAAAGATAAGTGTTGATGCGTGATTTTAACATCAACAACTCGTACATGCAAAGTGTTAAGTTGTTCTTAGAAATTACACATGAATGATTCATGAAAAGTGTTTATAGTACTGAGATTATATATATTTGCAGAAACATAAATAAAAGATTGGCAAGAGAGATTTTTGTAGTGGTTCAGATGCTTAAAACGAATCCTACATTCATTGTTATTTTATTATTCTCTGACTATTTTTCTGATATTACCTGTAAGACGTACAAAGAATGGAGAAATGTTTTGTTCATAGAGAAAAATAATGAAGCTCAAATTTGTAAGCAGCTCACATATGCCTCACCTCTCATTTTCATCAAGAGAGGTGCCCATTTACACCTTTGAAGTCAATGTAATGAATGCTTTTGCAAGTTGTTTTGACACGTAGGGACCACTCCTTAATCCTTATTTTAAAATGGGATAGGATTGATATAAAATATCTCTTGGAGGCGGTTTGAGTTTTTGACAGCTAATAACATCTTATCTTTAAGTACTTGTTGAATTTTGATTGATGGTGCTGAATTAGTATGTATTTTTGGCACAACAGAACCCCCCAGTTTTTGGAGTGCATAATTACACTTAAAAAAATCATGTCTTAGATCTAAATAGTTGTTGCACTATAGGTTGCAGTCTCGAACTGAAGCGCTCGAACCATGTCTGGCATAATCGGGTTGTTGAGAGCTAGGATTGTGATCTGAGAGCTTGGAGTGATCCGAAGCTGAGTGCAATATGATAACTGACATAAAATGTCTAGTAGATGAATTCCTGGAGAGAGCTGACGTCAGAAACCCAAACACACGGCTTAGAGGCCTTAAATGGACAAGCCAACTTAAAACAGCCATAACTTTTGATTTGTGAGTAGTTTTGGAGCTCGCAAGATATCCATGGAAAGGTCGTTCTGAGCTCTATGTCTTGGCAATTAGGGAACTCGGTTGAGACCATTTTCGAGGCCAAAATCCATTGTTTTGGCATGTTTAGGGGTTGTTTTTAGTTTTCTACGCATTTTTTCTGACATAGGCAACTGGTCGTGATCTGAGAATTGAAAACTGATCGTGATCTGAGAGTTGAGAACACAACCTGCGGTTGTTCGCAATCTTAGCGCTAAGAGCTGATCGCGATTTGAGAGCTAGGAGCTAATTGCGATTTGAAGGGGGCTCGACTTGAGAGCTTGAGGTGTACGATCTGAACGATCCACATTGTGCGATCTCAAGCAAATGAGCGAGCTCATGAGCTTGATCAGAGAGCATAAGGAGCTCGATATGAAGTGCAAGGAGCTTTAATTTAAGAACTCGAGAGCTTTTTGCGATCTGAGAGCTTGGGAGCTCTTTGTGATCTGAGAGCACAATGAGTTCGATCAGAAAGCATATAGCACAAAGAGTTTGATCAGGAAGTGCGAAGCTTGATCTGAAAACTCGAGATTTGCGATCCAAGAGCTTGAAAACGTGATCTGGGTGCTCGGAAGCATGATCTGGCGACTCGAAAGCGCGATCTAAATGATCTGAACGTCTGATCTTAACAACCTTGAATGCACGATGTGAGTGCTCAGAAGCACGATCTGAGAGCTCTGATGCATGCGATATGCGATCTGACCACGCAATCTGAGAGCTTTGATGGGTGCGATCTGACCACGCGATTTGAGAGCTCTGATGCGTGTGATCTGACCACGTGATCTAAGAGCTCTGATGCGTACGATCTACGATCTGACCATGTGATTAAAGAGCTATGATGTGTGCGATCTACGATCTAGCCACACGATCTAAGAGCTCTAATGCGTGTGATCTATGATCTGACCACGCGATTTGAGAGCTTTGATGCGTGCGATCTGGCCAAGTAATCTGAGAGCTCTGATGTGTATGATCTGCGATCTGACCATGCCATCTAAGAGCTCTAATGCGTGCGATATGTGATCTTGCCACGCGATTTTAGAGCTCCGATGCCTGTGATCTATGATCTTATCACGCGATCTGAGAGCTCTGATGCGTGCGATCTGTGACCTGGCTAAGCGATTTGAGAGCTCTGATGCATGCAATTTATGATCTGACCACGCGATCTGAGAGCTCTGATACGTGCGATTTGGCCAAGCAATTTGAGAGCTCTGATGCATGCAATCTACTATTTGACCACGCGATCTGAGAACTTTAGTGCGTGTGATCTGCGATCTAACCACGCAATCTGAGAACTCTGATGCGCGCGATCTGCAATCTGACCATGCGATCTGAAAGCTCAGATGCGTGTGATCTATGATCTAAGAGCTCTAATGTAAGCGATTCAACGATATGAGAGCTCTAATGAGTGCGATCTACGATCTGACCACGCGATTTAAGAGCTTTGATGCGTGCAATTTGCGATCTAACCACATGATCTGAGAGCTCTAATGCGTGCGATCTGTGATCTGGCCACGCGATCTGAGAGCTTTGATGCATGCAATCTGACCATGCAATATGAGAGTTCTGATGCGTGCGATCTGCCCATGTGATCTGAGAGCTCTGATTCGTGCGATTTGCGATCTGATCACACGATCTGAGAGCTTTGATGCATGAGTTTTGCGATCTAAGAGCTCTGATGCTTGTGATCTGCAATCTAACCACACAATCTAAGAGCTCTGATGCGTGCAATCTGCGATCTGACAACACGATCTGAGAGCTCTGATGCGTGTGATCTGCGATCTAACCACATGACCTAAGAGCTGTGATATGGAACAAGCTTTAGTATTTTGACGATAACTTGAGCTGTAGACCTCAGATTTGGATGATTCTTGGACCATATGAAATATAACTCAAAGGGCTACAACTCTTGTGCTTATCACATCGCCAGATTCAGACTTTATCAGGCTTAGATTTTCATATCTGATAACGTGAAGTTTTTTAGGCTTATTGGAAAAACATGGAGAGCTGATGTGAATCATGCCTTCCTCTAGTGCCAAATTATTGATGCGTGATTTTGACACCAACGAATTACACGTGCAATTACACGTGAATGATTCATGAGAAGTATTTATGGTGCTGAGATTATATATTAAAAGATTGGCAAGAGAGAATCTTATAGTGGTTTTGATGCTTAAAACGAATCCTACATTAACTGTTATTTTATTATTCTCTGACTATTTTTCTAATATTGCTTGTAATGCATACAAAGAATGAAGAAATGTTTTGTTTACAGAGAAAAATAATGAAGCTCAAATTCATATGCAACTCACATATGCTCCACCTCTCATTTTTATAAAAAGAGGTGTCCATTTATACATTTAAGGTTAATATAATGAATGCTTTTATAAATTATCTTGACACGTAGGGACTATCCTTTAATCTTTATCTTAAAATAAGATGAGATTAATATAAAATATACCTGCGAGACCGTTTGAGTTTTTAATAGGATAGGTGGTGACGACATTAATATATATTTTTGGTATAATGATAAGAAAATCTAATTCATAACGTTTTTTTTAGGATATCAAATCCACATAAAAAACAACTTAAAAAATTATTGATAAAATAATTATGAACAAAAAAAAAATATGTGTCAACTCATATAATGAAAATCCAGGTATCTTTTGTCACACCTGGCAGTCTCAGGTCTGCAGCCTCCACTAGCACAGAAATCGGTAAATTAGCAGAAGTAGAATCCATGAGATAGGCTGTAACCTTCTGGTTTTGATGGTATGTGTCTGCACTTTGCTTTACAGATGGTGCTGCCGTCAGAAGATTTGCAGCGATAATATTTGCTGTTGAGTCATACAATAAAAAAAAAAAAAAAATATTACTTACACACAATCTTATTAACCATTTTATAATTCTAAAAAATATAACGATATAGTATAAGTATTATACATGTAATACCTATACTATATCGTTATATTTATCAGGATAATAAAATGAGTAATAAGATTATGAATAAACATAATTTTATTGTTTATATAATTATTGTTAACCTAAATCTTCTGTTCGTCAGTGTTAAAAGAAAGGACTCAAAGGAGGATAAACGTGTAAATGCCATTTTATAATCATAAATATAAATATAAATATAAATATAATTTTTTTTTTTTTTTTTTTTTTTTTTGTTTTACTTTAGATTTGTGAGTTGCTGGGTATGGAGGCAGGGGGCAGGTCGTTGAAAATGGGGGGTTGAGCTGCTGGATTCGCAGCGGAAGATGAGTTTGGTGGGGCGTTGGGGAAAGGAGGGAGTGAAGTGGGTGCGGGCTGCTTAAGGGGGTCTTTGGTGGACTGCTTAAGAGGCTCTCTGGTAGTGGATTGCGTTGGTATGATAGGGTGGGCCGTTTGATAGGGAAGGGCTGCTGGGCATATGGGAGAATGAGGGCATAACGGTCATTCACACTATTCTGTCAAACTTGATGAAAAAATACTATGGCAGAAGCTTAGAATTAGATTAAAGCAGTACTAAGTTACTTACAATAAAGTTATAAAAACAGAAAAATAAAATAAAATAAAATAGTTATTTTACATGAATTTTATCTCATTTTTGTCTGTTTGTATGATTCAATTGTGTGCAAAATATTATTAATTAGATTAAGATTGATACAACAAACTTGAGGGGTTTAAAGTAATTACCCCAAAAATGTATCATTATTGGAATTGGAACATGCACAATTTTGTAAAGCAGCTGATGATGCAAGCTCCATGACATCACCAAGGTTATGTTTCTAAATTTACATTGAAATCTTAAGATTGAAGGCACGTGTTTGATACTTTAATTCAGAAGTAAGCGTGGTATGGTATGCATCTGTGGGCACAAAGTTGACTCCCAAAATGCTTATTATATGCATTTGCATTTGCGGTTCTTGTTTTATTATGGAGATAAATTTACTTTATTCCCTAATGGAATGAGCATTTGAAACCACTTCTGTTTTTTTGGCAGTTTGTACCCAAGGAATTCTTTAATGGAACCCGTAATTACATCTTATCCGATTGCTTTCTCTCTAATCTCTATACAGAAATATGGATTGACAAAATCATTAGCCAAGTTCCGGAGATTGGCTACTGTAAACCTCAAAATTTGGATCTAATTTATGTTTGTCCATGTTGGTCTTGTAATCTTGCATACAAATTAAAAATTACTTCACTTATCAACAAAACTTGCTTGTTTTTCAGGTTGCGGGGAGTAGTATTATTGTGAAAATCCATAGAAATTCCAAGAGATGAACTGGGTTGATTTGTGTAGTAGTGGGAAAACAGATTGAGTCAAACATTCCCTCTTTTACAACCCAAATTCGTTGCTTTCAATAGCTTATTAGATCAGTCAAAAGTAACACAGTGAAAGAATCAGCTTGTATCTAGCCATATATGCTTATAAGACAAAAAGTAATGATCATAGACACTATGTAATTATGTATTTTAATAGGATTTGCAAGAAGATGAGAAAGTATAATTATGAAATCAAAGGATCTGATCCATAATTTTCAGTGTGCATGGTTAACATAATTCAAAAGAATAAAACAGTACACCTCTAATACTATAAATAGTTGAGAACCTTAATTTCAATTGCAACACAAAATACAATAGATTTTGCACACACACACACACACACACAGAGCCTTAGGTTCATTGAGTGATTGAAGAAACCATGAGCACATCGGAGGAACTGAGGAAGGAGAAAACAGAGCCGATTTCCAAGCCAAAGACTAATGCAAGTGTAATTCCTGTAAGAAGGAAGCTGGTGAAGACCATGGTGGCCGAGAAAGTTATCCACTTTTATTCTATTTGCTCTTCCTCTGAAAATATTAAGAAGAGTAAGGCTGTGCACCCATGTGATCCATAGCATGCCAAACTGAAAATACTTCCGAAATACTTTCATTTTGGTCCTTAAATCAAATCTTGTTTAGCGTTCTGTCTCAAACTACTAGAGTAACTAGAGAGTGTTACTTCTTGTTCTGCTGGTGGTGGAGGTGTTATGGTTTAGTGTTTGTATTCATAATTAAAATAATGTTTTATGTTTAATTCAGAGTTCAGACATTATGGTTTTAGTATTCTGCTTCTTTTGACCACTCTTCTTTAATCAAAGTGAGTGGTTTAGCAATCCAATCCGTAGTTAAATCAATTTAGACACGACTTTACTAGTTTTTCTAATATATCATAATGGTTGCACTTACGTGAACCATGGAAATTACTTTAACAATCAAATTAACTTCCTACTTAATGTATTTCAAGTATGTTATTAATTAAAGATAAGATTTGTAGTTTCAAATTTGAATGATACCTCATTCAAATCTTGATCGAGTGTATTCGAACCAGTTTATACGTATCTCAATTAGTCTTCTGACACTCGACTAGTACTTCAACTCAGAACAAGGCTTCTGAAAAGATGGCAAACCCTGCGGTCCATGACCAACAATATTAGCAACCATTCTTGTGATTCGAACCTAAGACTATAGGGAGAACAAACCTCTTAGTTCCAAACCTGTTACCACTCGATCAACCCATTGTTGGTTGGTTGAAACTCATTTACTATAATTTTTTTTTTTTTAGATTTTTAAATGACGAGAGATTCATTCCTAAATCATTTACCTTTACTATATATTTTTATTTTTATTTATTTATTTTATAATATGCACCAGTAGTTTCCAGACCTGATTTAGATTTTTGGATCAGTCAAGCTGTTTGATGCAAGCTGTATTGCATTTTATCTTATATAGAAAGAGAAAGGAAGCTTTTAGAGAGCCGTGCGCTTGCCGAATTGTGGGATATGTCTCTCACTGCATACCCTAAAATTAAAGCAAAAAAGTTGTTTGATTAGAAAGGTTTATTAACAGTATTATAAGTGAAGCAACAAGAATAGTTTAAGAGAAGATTGCAATGGATAAGAAAGATGCATGATCTATCAAGATTAATATACTGAGACCCTGTATCTAGACACTCTGGCTTGCAACACTAAAATCTGGTGACGCATACTTAGTGACATCAATATAATGAATTGGAGAAGAGTGCTGTAAAAGTAATCTTACCACTCTTCTGCTTCTAAAGCTTACTCTTGTATTTAGCTTTTATTTTATCTTGCAATAGTAATAAAAAAAAAAATTATCTGCCTTTGAAATAACTGGTTCATGAAACAGATTATGACTCAGAAGTCAGAACAAAAAAGTAAAATAATTCAAACTTGTCCTGTCTCAACTCATATAATGAAAATCCAGGTATCTTTTGTCACACCTGTCAGTCTCTGCTTTGCAGCCACCATTAGCACAGAAATTGGTAATTTAACAGAAGTGGCTGTAGCCTTCTCGTTTTGATGTTATATGTCTGCACTTTGTCACACCTGTCAGTCTCTGCTTTGCAGCCACCATTAGCACAGACATTGGTCATTTAACAGAAGTGGCTGTAACCTTCTGGTTTTGATGTTATATGTCTGCACTTTGCCTAACAGATGGTCCTGGCCTCAGAAGACTTACAGCCACGATTATTGGCATCTTACTATACGAATGTTATGATAACGTTCGATCCGGAGCATTAACTAATAAACATTTTGATGTATTGATATTCATCCGTGATATAATATGTATTGGATTTTATTTTTAAAAATATTGATATAAATTGATATAATTTTATTATTATTATTATATAAAATAAGTAACATATATTTGAGTCGGATTCAAATTATTCAGTCAGATTCACTAAAATTTGTTAAAATTTATCCATTTTACATGGAGAAAGTGATGAGAAATATTTATTGTCTATTTTGCATGATAATAATAATATAAGTAGAAATATAGATATTAACATTGATCTTAGAAATGATATGAATGGTTGACAGAAAATGATATAAATTCTTAATTTTATTATGTAATACTATAATTTAAAGTTAATAATACCACAAATTTTTTTAATTAATCTTGAGGATGATATTAATTTTTAGAAAATTTTATTATTTTATTAATTTTTTAAAAAAGAAGTGTCCTACAATACGATACGATATGATACGCGATATATAATTTAAAAATTAGGTTTTCGATATATGACACGATATGCGATTTGATAACTATGATCTAGTTATACTGCTTCAACTCATAATCCATTCTTATTAATTTATATTTGGTCAAATTGGGTGTTTTGAAGATCATTTGCAATATATCCAATAGATACGCCGTATGGACTCATTATTTGTCTGTCTTAGTGATTTAGACATCTTAAATTATATATTTTCATCCTTAATATTGTTCAAAGTTTGACAGTCTTGACACTTTAGCCAAACGCGAATATGATAATAATCTAACAAAACACTCATCAGTCATGACGAAGTGATTGAAAAAAAAAAAAAAAAAAAAATTCTAATAGGTAACTTTCTTAGGGATATCGATTACACAACAAAAATAACTTAAAAATTTATTGATAAAGTACGAAATACTGACTACATTAAGATTGTGTTTGGTTAAGGGTATAGGATGATTACTTCGGTAATTTATCTTTGATTCTGAATATTTCCTTATTTGGTTGTTGAGTAACAAAAGATTTTGATAATCTTTCAATATTAATAGTAAGTATTGTAAGTGATATAGGGGGTAATCAAATTATTAACTCAGGGGGTGTTATTCTTTGATTACTGGGGTAATCCAATTTTTATTCCTGTTTTACCTTTAATTAAAAAAAATTTGGACACAAATACCCTCATATGTCTACAAATAACAATTATCTAAAACCCCCTACATTTCAGAGTTTAGTTAAAACACCCCCAGCCACAATAAAAGTTTAAAATTTAACAAAAGACCCCTATCCACCAAGATGTCTGAACGGCCAGATTCGGCCAGTCGTGCACCATTTTGGCTACTGCCGTCCGTGGCTAGCAATTGTCGTGGGTGGTTGGGAGTATTTTGTTAAATTTTAAACTTTTATTGTGGTTGGGGTGTTTTAGCTAAATTCTCAAATGTAGGGGGTTAAAATAATACTCTAAATAATAATAATATAATAAGGGTGCATTTGGATCGGGGGCATATAAGATAACAGAGGTAATCTTTGTTTATTTTGCATGATTCCGGTGTTTGGTTTGCAAGTAATAAAATATTATGAGTATCTTTTATTGCAAATAGTGTTTACTGTTGGTAATGTAGGGGTAACAGATACCCTTCTCAGGGGCTGTTATTAAAAGATTACCAAGGTAATCTAATTTTTATTCCTATTTTGCCCTTAATTAAATATCATTTCGGACATAATTGCCCTCAAATATCTACCAAATAACAATTATCCAGCCCCCCTACATTTGAGAAATTAGCTAAAACACTTTAACCACAAAAAAAGTTTAAAAGTTAACAAAATACCCTCAGCCACCTAAGACTACTGCCGACCGCTGGCGATAGTTGTCGTAATGGTGCACGACCGGCGGGATTTGGCCGGTCATGCGCCATTAAGGCAATTTTCGGCCATTTCTATGACTATTTATTGGCCACATCTTTGGCCATGAAACGACCATGGATTTGTGATCCATGGCCGGAAATGGCTTTGCCGGCTCACTACCGACCATATACGATCGGTTGTGCGCCATTTCATTGATTTTCGACGACGGCCGAAAGTTGTGGTTGGCTGTTGGCAGTGGCTTGAGGTGATTTTGCTACAAATTAAGGTTTTATATTACTAGGGTGTTTTGGCAAAATTTCAAATGTAGGGGGTTAAAAAAAAGAATTAAAAAAAGAATAATATTATATTAATATTAAAAAAAGAGAACAATTTAGTAATCTATATAGCATATCCATCCATTTATCCTCCCAACTAATCATATTACTTACCAATTTATTCGAACCAACCAAACACATTTCCTAAACATTCACAGTAATCTTCAAGGTGTTCTATCTTTCCATTAATATAATATCTTTCTATAATAAAATATTATATGATCCAAATGCACTCTAATAGTATTAAAAAGGAAAGGCAATTAAGTAAAAAGCTTTTCCAGAATTCTTTTATTCCTCCCAATCAAATATATTAATTATTTATAATCACTAATCTAACTAAATGTATTATATAACATTTCTAATAATTGTAATCTATTTTACTAGTAATCGTATCTTTTCAATAATAAAACATTTTCGAAACCAAAAACACCCTAATAGTTAACTCCTTCTAATACTATAGGTTATGGAACGGATTAGAATTATTAGATTTATGAATTTGATAATTACGTTAACTGTGGAAATTACTTTAACAATCAAATTAACCTCCTACTTGATGTATTTCAAGAATGTTATTGATTAAAGATAAGATTTTTAGTTTCAAGTTTGAATGATAATTAAGTGCAGGAGACTTAGCTACTGGTTCATTCATCATTGCCAATGTGTCTAGAAACTCTTGCTTTAATATAATTGGAGATTCTGTGCGATATAAGTCAAGGAAAAGGCATAAATAAAATCTTACCCAGATCTTTGTGGGTCTAACAATTTTGATTTCTTCACTTGTAACGTATCTAATGTTGTATTCAGGTTTTAACTATAACTTTGTTGACTGGGTTGGCTACTCAGATTTTTTTATTTTTTATTTTTTTTTTTATAACCACAAGTGTTTAGATTAATTTATACGTACCTTAATTAATCTACTAGAATCCTGAAATTATTGGCTAAGTAAGAATTATAGTGACCACTTTTACTAGAAACTGATGAAGGACTCAAACTTAAGACCTCTTGAGTAATATAGCTAAAAGTTCTTATCAAACCACTCGATTATCAATAGGTTGTTTAGACTACTCAGATTCACTCATTCAAATCCTGGATAATACATGGCTGAAACTTGAAACTTATTTAATATAATCCTTTTCTTTAGATTTTTAAATGATGAAAGATTGATTCCCAAATGATTTACGTTTACCATTTATTTTTATTTTTTATTTTTTATTTTATAATATGCACCAGTAGTTTCAAAACGTGATTTAGATTTTTGGATCAATCAAGCTGTTTGATGCAAGCTGTATTACATTTTATCTTAATTAGAAAGAGAAAGGAAGTTTTTTAAGAGAGCCGTGTCCTTGCCAATTGTGGGATATGTCTCTTCTTGCATTAAGTAAAATTAAAGCAAATAAACTGGTGTAGTAGTAAAAAAAATTTGTTTCATTTATTAACTTTTTATGTTCAAATCATCTTAGAGCCATATATTATATTTGTGGTTTACTTAGAATATTAGACTTATAAGATATTCAATAAACTTTGAAGATTAGTTAAAGTGTTGCAAAATAACCCAATATCCCAATTATAAAAAAAAAAAAAAAAATTAATTAATTAAAGCAAATAAGTTGTATGATTAGAAAGGGTTATTAACAATATTAAAATAAGTGAAGCAAAGAGAATACTTTAAGAGATGGGTCGGCGGGCACAAGATTGCAATGGATAAAGATGCATGATCTATTAAGATTAATATACTGGTTCTCTGTATCTAGACACTCTGGCCTGCAACAGTAGAATCTGGTGACGCATACTTGGTGACATAAGTAATGAATTGTGGAAGATTTCAATGAGTGAAGCCTCAGGAGATTACCATGAGCTCTCTCTATTGTTTTCACAAATTCACTTCATTTTTTTCTTTCAAAATCGAAGTAAAAGCATCTAGATGCAAGCTCAAGTTCAAGCCCCTAATTTGTTAATTTTTCCCTCGAGCTAAATTAGGCTCTCAATATCATGACAACGAAGTTTTTACTAATTGGGCCAGAAATAGCGGCAAGAAGTGACACTTTTCAAGCGCTCTCCTGTCTGGGACGATTCAACGTACCAACTTGTCTCTAGTTTCATTTTTCATTTTATAATCTTTACTGGTCTTAGTTTAGCTACCAAGTGAAGAGAAGATGAGTGAGGCCAGTAGCCAAGGTGGCGCCAACCATGCTGGAGGAGATAAAATATCTGGCTCAAACGGGCCCAGTAGAGGAACAATCGTGAGGACAATTGTGCTTGACTCTTTAGGTAAGTCCAATGTATCTTAGGAAATCATCGAGAAGATATCTAATATGCAGTTTTGAGTGGTCAAGTCATATTATTTTTGTTCAAATTTTCAAAGATGCAGTCACTATCATTATAGGGTTATGATTTCGCAATTCATTGAATTGTTTGCCACCTCCTACTAATAATTAACTAATACTCCTGTAAATCCTAATACTCTATGCATCAACAGACAACAGTCAGCAGGCTCAGTTAAGTTAATTAAGAACGACAGTTTTCTTCAACTAATCAAACTTTTCTGTTTTGTTCATGTATAATTTTTAACCAACCAAAGTCTTATGTAATACAGCATTGGATCAGGCCCAATTAAATTTCTAGATACTACAATTTCCTGGCTTTCATATCTTAGATTCCATAGAACACTGTATTGAGCTTTCAAAAACAAATCTAATGTACCACTGGGTTGGTGATAGGCCCAAAATGTAGAGCCCAAGCCTCTATTTGGTAGTGGACTTAACAGTAGCAGCATAAAGTTTATGAAACATGATTAAATGGTAAAGCAAAGGGCCATATTTCCACAACCTAACCGTTGCACAACGGATTCATTCCCGGCACCCAATTTCAAAAATCTGAAAAAGGTGAAAACTAAAGCAAATTCCAATCTTTCTTTGCAAGCTTTTTTCAAACACAAACACCAAGACTATATATATAAAAAAAAAATGTTACCTCATCTTCCATCAACTTACACTCTTATTCTCATTTGCCTCTTCATCTCCATTCAATTTCAACAACAATGGGTTGTTGCATAAGCAAATTTCGACCCAAGAAATCAAAAATTTCCATAGAAGAATTAAACCATGTTCAAGACAAGCTTGTCATCTCACAAGCTCCCAAAATTCCAACTCCAATTCATCTCTCAAACAAAATTTCCCCATCTCCTTCTTCACTTCCCAGTTGTACTTCGTCTGTTTCTTCCTTTACTTGCAGTACAGGCAACACTGCTGAATCATGCTCATCAATCTCAACTGCATCTTCCGTCTTGAGCTCCAAAGATAGATCTTTCTCCAATGAGTTTCTTTGGTCTTGTGTCAAGGAGAATCCGCATATAGTTCGCATTAATTCCATCAAGGAAGCTGCTCTCTCTTTAGCAACCTCCAAAGTTCATGCTCAAAAGTTTGATTCACCTGCTAAATCATTTCTGGCACCAACGCCGATCAAACACTCAATCCCACAAAGGATAAATGGTTCTACACCACAAAAGAGAGTCCGGTCAAGCTCACCAACTACTTTAACGCGACAAAAGAGCTTTCGTATGGAACCAGAGAGGCAAAATTCTTCGTATTCTTTGCCGAGTAGAACCTTGAGATCACCATCTCCTAGTAGGAGATTTACTAGTGGTGAAAGTAACAGGGGATTTTTGACAAATACAACTACAGAAAGTTGTTCAAAGCGAGTGGTTGGAGCAAAGGTAAATGCAATAAATTCCGTTTCTTCTTCTCTAAGAAAAGAAAATTTCAGGCCTGCAAGTCCAAGCAACAATAATTCAATGGGATTGCGGCTTTGTTCGAGGAATAGAGATACTTGCACTTATAGAATTGGTTCTAAAATTGATGAAGTTGCAGCGGGAGAAGCAGTAGCTCAGCATGAGAGTGAGTGCATTCCCATGGAGGACATTGATAATCCTCTAATCTCATTGGATTGTTTTATTTTTCTGTAGAAAGATCGTGTGTGTGTGTGTGCATGCATATCTAATTTTACTCGTATTGTTCATAGCATTTCTTGGTTTTTTAACCTCTATGATTGTTTGCCTAAACTATTCATGCATAGTTTTCAAAAGCATAGATAAACATGGATCAAATTCTGATTGATTTGTAGCTGATATTGGTTGTAATTTTTTCCTCATCTTTTTTGTACTAATTGAGGGCATGCTATAATATTTGTTGGTTTGAGATATCTTTAGCGGCACAGGACTAAATTCAATTCAGTGACTGATGTATAACTGTTAGATTTGGTTGATGATGTTAGCCATATTCGTGTAAATTGTACTATGGGACGATCTGATAAAGTCCACATTTAATATTTTGGAAGTGGCAACAAAAATTCCTTTGAAAGTTAATGTTTAGGATCTTAGTGCAAACAATTATCTAAATATCTCAGATAAAAACATGTAGATAGATGGAGAACCAATTGCATCATCATCTATTGCACAAGGTGCTAACACAACAGAATATAAAGGGTCAAAATATTTGGATTCATTTCAAAGACTCATCATAATTTCTTGATCTTAATTTTCAAATGCCAAATTTTAAAAAACACGATTGGTGGAATTGTTCCTTTTTATTAATTTTCTCGTCACATGAGCCAGCTTTAGGTTGGGCCCAAGACGTGTAAGCCCAAAAATTTGTATGGATATTGGATGTAATGTAGCACCGAATATAAGAAGGTTAATGACATTTTGAACTCATAATTGGGCTGTATTATTGCCATATATAAAACGTATTTATATCAAAATTGAGAATGCTGTGGATCATCGTTGTCTCTGTGGCAGCCCTAAGATTAAAGATAAATCCCTCGAAAGTCGAAATGTATACTCCAATTTGTTTGTTTTTAACAATTTAACTACTTGATTCCGGTATACAAAATTGTTAGTAAAATCTGAATTTAGTTAACCCGGTGGAATAAAGAATGGCCAAATTATTTAATCAGATCGACAAATATAAAATAAAAGGATAAAGACAAGACTCAGACGTTAAACCAAATAAATATCAATGTTATAACATTTACATAAAGGACAATATTTCGTGCACAAGACAATCTACAAATTTCTTGAATTGTCCAAATAAAGAACATATTGGGCCGAAGAAAAGTTCGTAAAATAACTGAATATTACTAAATACTATATATTATATTGAAACTAATTATAAGAATCTGTATACAGAATTCTTTGGCATAATGCTTAACTTTTGGCACAACCTAGAAAGAAACAATAAATCGAAATGCATGCATATTATAAAAGATAAAAAATTAAAAAACAGACAAATATTAAGTAAAATTGCCATTGACCATCCAGGGCAATGTCACTAGCTAAAAGTCACGCAAAGTTATCTAGGTGTATTCTATATTCCAGCGTCTAGTTTTAATCTCTCTCATCATAAGCACTTCATCTGGATGGTCAAATTGATCGTTTACTCATTTAGAAAAAATTACCTTTGGATATATATAAGTCATAAAGAAGCATACATATAAAAATATATGGTCTTTCTTTACATACTAATACAGTGTATGAGCTAAAAATCGTTTTGGACCTTATGAATTCCAAGCATGTAACATCTACCAAGTGGTCCAAGGCTGTGGGCTAATTCTGGTTGGGCCTACATCAAGGTTCCTATCATGGGTCAGACTCACGGCCTAAACCCAGCTTCTCTCCAGATTGGGCTTCATCATTGGCCTCTCAGCTAGGCCCATTCTTCCACAATATCCTTTAAGGACCCGAAATCCCACTAAAAGAATAATATATCTATTTCCTATTTAGTCTTTATTCTAATTCACTCAAGATCTTGTATCTTATGTGAATTACGACTCTCAATCCTACAAAGGCAAGTAAATCAGGTTCTTTCATATTTAATAGAACTCTGCCATTATAGACTCAAAGTCTTATTAGGATTCTAAATAAAGAGAGTTCATGCCTTTCATTGAGGATCAATTATTCAATACCATCTACACGCAATCAAATTTCTTGCTCTTGAGAACTAACACCTTCGCTCTAGCTCTATTCTCCGATTAGACTCCGGTAAACCCTTCCTTCCCCTAACTCTCACTAAATAGCCTCATTCAACCTTACTGACTTAAGTGTTGGAGTGCCTACGGCAGCCACCGCACCAGTGTTTTATGTAAGCTTTGCGCTTGTTTTCTTTGTGTGCAGGTTTAGTGGATTGTTAGTGACCTCAACCTCGCAGGATTAGACCTCATTCCGTAACTGTAGATTTTAATGTCTACATACAACAGGAGTTTGGCCGACATGTTGTTCGCTATATTTACGAAGAAAAGAAACGAACGAGACGAATAAGAACATAAAAATTCTACAATTAAAAGATTTGAAACACGAAAAGTATTGGTTGAGATAAATGCAAGTGATGATAATCTGTTAGCGAAATTGGACAGGTAGCCATGTAGGGCAAAGCATGTCATAGCCATAATGCAAAACCTAAGAGTGTCATTGACTATAAACTATAAAGACGATTAAATTCACGTGAAGTGTTCTAAATCTATTTGCTACAAACAAAGCAATATGAATATAGATATGCATGCCTGCCAGAAGCAATTCATTCTTCTGTGACCTTATTTTCCTCCTTTCTTCAGGTATATTTGCAGGCACCCAGCCCCCAGGGCCCCTTTTTTTCTTGTATAACTTATTCATAGGTGATCGATTATTCATTTGAATTTAGTAAATACCACAGATACTTTGTCTCCATACCATTAACATATCCCCCATTTTCAGATTAAGTTTCTAGCCATTATCTTTGTTGATCGATGTGACTTTATTACATGATTTGGAACTACAATTTTTTATCATGAAATTGAAATCTGAACACTATAGTATTTATATAAATGTCATAAGCTTTTTATGCTTGGCTTTTGTTTATGATTTTCTTAAAGAAATTCTTTATAAGAAAAAAAAAAAAAAAACACTTTAATTTCTCCACAATAGTGGAGTGCTGGGGGGCACTGTTGATGATTTTAATTATTTATACATTTATTTATTTCATTGTAGATATAAAGGTTGACAGCATTTTAATGGTTGGCCATCCTCAGTCTCTCTGCCTCGTACCAAACCCACAAGGAAAATGACCCACAGCGTAACTCATCTATTAATTCAGTAAAGCAAAGGTCAGGGAAGATGAAGAATCCTGCAATTATATTTCTCGTCAGACACCTAGGAGTTAGCCAGAATAGCTTTAAATGTTCATAATTCTTGTTGGCTCTACTTTAAAGTCAATGGTATAAGAATTAAAACTCTAGGGGATGCTTGTTTTTTCCTAGACACTTAATAGAGTTTAGTCTCACTTAATACTTAAGGTGCTTTTGGTTGGAGGTTATCTCCAGTTACTCTAATAATGTTGTTATATTATCAATATTATTATGTTTGGTTGTCAAGTAATATAAGATTTCAGTAATCTTCCAACACTTATAGTAATCATTATTGATTATATAAGTAGTAATCTAAATATCATAATTTTCTTAAGTATTCTAAGATTACTTGGTAATCTTAATTTTGTTACAATTATACCTTTAATAAATTAAATTTTTGGACACTAATGCCTTTGTTTTGAAAAAAATTTACAAGAATATTTATAGACTATTTTATCCGTATACACAAGATTTTTAAGACATTATTACCCTTGTACCTCAACCAAATTACCCAAGCCCACAACCTCATCTGGCCACCACTACTGACAGTCCTTGGAATGACGCATGATCGATCAAATCTGGCCAACCGTGCACTGATTTGGTCGGAAAGAAACGGCTAGATCTATTCTGATTGTTTCTTTTTGGTTAGATCCACGACCGGATAGGCTCATGGCTGGCCATATCAGGTCAGTCGTGCACCGTTTAGGCCATGACCAGTAGTAGTGGCCAACGACTGGTATTGGCTTGGGTGGGTGGGGATGTTTTTGTTAAAACTTAAACTTTTATTGTGGTTGGGGTGTTTTAGCAAAATCTCAAATGTAGGGGGTTTAAAAAAATAAATATTTATATTAAAAAAGAACAACAATTTAGTAATCTATATAACATACCTATCAATTTATTCCAGTCTAACCAAACACATTTAATATAACATTCCTAGTAATTTTTAAGGTAATCCATCTTCTCATTAATATAACATTTCCGGTAATTTTCAAGATAATATATCTTCCCATTAATATAACATTCCCAGTACAACATTCATTGAATCAAACACACTAATGTTTTAAGTTATGTAATCATGTGTTTGTTTTTTAAATTTATTATATCTAAATAAAAGTTTCTATATATATTTATATTCATAATATGTTTTTATATCTATAAAAAATTATAGATTATAATTATGTTATTATATTATTACTTGGTTTAGGAATCATTATTGTTAGAATTGAGAGGGCAAGAGAGGCAATTGAAGAGAGCGGGAGTATGCCCGGGAGATATTTGAGAGAAATTCAATTTAATTGTATTGAGTTATTCAATTTGAGTTGTGAATACACAACCTATTTATACAAAAGTGTTATAACTATGTAAGGATATAAAATATTACAAATAATAATACAATCTCAATAATAAACAAAGAAAATTATATCTTAGCATAATTAGGAATAAGAATAATTCACATATTCTCATTCCATGTCCAGATGATATGTGAATTAGTCATTCCATGTCCAGATGATATGTGAATTAGTGTCACATATTTTCTTCCCTTATTCACATGTCAACGTTATCCTAATTAACTTTAATTCTAGGTTAATATTATTAATTTTATAAAATTATTTATGTATGATTAATAGATAATATTGTAAACGGTAAAATTTACAATCAAACTTGTAAAAATAGGATCTTCTGATATGAGCCACTAACAATCTTGGTGGACCAGCTCTTCAGGTTGGAACGTCTGGACGCTGTCAAAATTTGCTAAGAGCTTGGAAGCAAAAACATTGGAACTTAGGGCTGATTTTTGAATGCTGAATGAGAGGGTTTTCCTTTGTTTTTATAGTGAACCCAAAGGGTCCGAATCCTAGTAGGACTCTGAGTCCTACTTAGTAGGAGATTTCTCCTTTTGGATGGAGATTAGATTTCTTGCCTTTATTCGTTCAGGGTTTCCTCTTTGGGTGAGATCTGGGATCTTGTCAAAAGAGAAAATTATCTAGGATTCTGATCCTTATTATGGACTGTTGTGGGCAGATAGACTGGACTCAATTCAGCTTAACTCGTGGGGTGGCCCAACTCATTGAGTAGGCATTTCACAAGGTAGTTTAAGAGGCGAGCCCAATCAGAATTGGGCTAAGGCCTTTGGGCCGTGACATTGTCATTTTGCTATTGGACCTTGTTAGGTCCAATACGATTTTTAGCCTTTATAGTTTGTGCCCTACTCTCTAAGTTAAAGGGTATTTAGCTTAGAGAGTAGGTTCACTTACTCATATTCAGGATACAGATAGGTCATCGCTCCTAGGAGGAGAGCTTGACCATTATGGGTGCCCTTGGGACACGATCAGCTCGACTCAATCCCAATTACCGAACTAAATGGATCGAAGATCACAGGGATCTCGTCTAAGGTGATTCCTAAGTTTTGTTGATGTTCGCCTGGTTCGGCAGTGTTTTGCAAAAGGATAGCGTTGACCGAACCGAACATGATGCAACCTAATTTGGTTGATTCAAACAAACGGGTTCGTTCGATACTACTTTAGCCACGAAATGATTGTGGGTTGTGAGGATGGAAAACAGGGAATGATGATGCAGCTCGGCAATCGTTCCCTTATTGTGATCCGCATGAACATGATTGAGGATCCATACCATTCCATCTTAGGCATTGTGGAGAACCTATTGTTTGGAACCGAGCTGACTTGAGGTATTGCCAGCTTCTTGAATTTGCATAGATATGAATGTGGAGATTAGTCTTCCCAATAAGGCACTTTATCTGGTACAACTGAGCCGTGTCAAACAAACATTGTGAGTAAATCCTTAAGCGACGTCATGAAGATGTTTATGTGTCCTGCTTCGTGCGTATCGCACGTGCAAGATGTTAGAGGTAGGAAAACGAAAAGTTTTTGCCTTTTGATTGCCAATGACTCTATCACCTCTTTTTCGCAGATTGACCCCATTAAATGTGACGTCCCTTCATTTTTGAACTCAGTTCTACCATTTGAGTATATTTCTAGAGATAGAAAGCACAGGCGACATTTTACTTTGAAAAAATTAATTTTTCGGCTACTTGTCATAATAACTCTTTACTTTTCTCGTCAATTTGTTTTTGCTGTTTTTGTGCCACTAAGTGAGAAATCGAGTGTTTTGGAGACCTATTTGGAGGGATTTGGGTTAATTTTGAGTTTGGGTTTTGAGTTTTTGAAGAAAAGTGGTTTTGCATAGTTTTTCGGTTAGTTTTAGGAGGTGAAGTGGTTCCTGGGTTTTTTGGGAAGAAAGGGACAAAGGTAAAGGGTTTTTGAGAGATCACTTGAATTGGATTGGATCGAGTCGAATGAGGTGTGAGTTGGGACTCATTCGATAAGAAGTGCCAAGTGGAAAGTATAGCCTGACAATTGCCCAAATTAGAGCCAAGTGGTAATGTCTTAGGGGAAAAGGGAATGAGTATGAAGATGCACCCACCATAGTGGTGCTCTCGGACGGTGACGAGATGACTCTATCTCAGGGGGTGAACGTTGCTTTTCATGTGGGAAATATGTTAAGCGGTTGTGCTGCAAAGCTGAGTGGTGATGGTTTCAGCAGCAAAGACTTTGGAAGCGAGTTTGAACGGGAGGATGCTACTAATGTGGATCGGACAAGTGGGAGTGAAGCACCCTCAACCAGTGGTGGTCACGGGGATGAGCAGAGCCATCTCGACGTTAGGATGCTTGCTGACAACTCGTCGTCCTAACTCGAGTTGATAGAGCTTACAAAACTAAGGTACCTGTACAAGATACATGCTTCCATTGAGATGAGGGTGCCGACTGGGCATGAGAGGGTGGAATGGTTTGTGTTATGCTAGATCAGCATATACGAGCAGACCCTGGTAGAGGGAATGCATTTTCCCTTTCTTCGGTTGGTGCATGAAGTATTGAGCCACTATGGCATTGCCTTGAGCCAATTGATGCCAAACGTGTGGTGACTGCTCATGTCCATCGAGTGTCTATGCGCACGGCTCCGCATAGAATTCAGAGCTATGGATATGCTCTACTTGTATTATTTAAAGGAGCACAACAAAGAGAGAGATAGGTACCTCTTTATGCTACGATACTGTCGGAGGCATTTGGTGGTTGAGTTGAAAATGTATGACAAGAAATGGAAGGACGATTGTGAAAGGTGACTTGGTTTTTAGGTAAGGTGGAGCCAGGGACATTCCTTTCTTTTGGCAGGTGAGGAGATTTTATTTTAGCTAAGTGTTGGTGTACTGAATCTCATTGTTTCTTCTTTTGTAGACTTGAACTACAATAAAGTGTTTCCTGGACTCTGTGTTGAGGAGAAGAGCTGAGCCATCCTTGCTTTATCAGAAGAAGAGAGAAATTACTGTCAAATGCTAGATGATGCATATCTACAAAGGAGCCCTTTGTGGAGGCATGTCTCCGAGGTGCAGTAAGGTATCTTGCTTCCACTTAGGAACCTATTGCTGTATATCTTGTTGGTTTGGTATAGCAACCTCGTCATCTTTGTAGATCTATACGTCTTCCACTAACCATTGAGGAATTGTACCTTACAGAAGAGAGGATATCGAGCGATTTCAAGTTTCTAACTGTCAAGGAGATTAAGGAGAGGTGTTGAACTGAGTCGATGAAGAAGCGGAAGAGGATAGAGTTGGGTGGAAGTTCTTCGATAAACGTTGAGGCAAGTCCAGGTTGTACGTCTCCACTTAGTCAAAAGGCAATGCCAACTACAATGGTTGTGGTGCCAGATGATGATTGTGTGAAGATTGTCATTCTGTTTGATGCTTTGGCCTACTTCGACACTTCTTTTGTTAGAGCCGTGTTAGACTCCTTCTCGCTGCTTGAAGATGAGCATCAACTCGGGAGGATCGACGCAGTGTAGATAGCCGAGTAGGCAATGACTCGCCTCTTATAGGTATCTTAAAGTTTGCTTTGCTTCATCGTTTTTTCTTTCATACTTAGTTTAATTCATTGTACTCTTTTTGGTTATAGGCTCTTTTTGGGGGTGCCCATCTTCGAAAATTGGTCACCTCGCAGGAAATGAGGAACAAGGATCTAGAGAGGCGTGTTAGGGAGTTGACTGATTCCAACTCCAAGTTAGAGAGGAAGTTGCGGCTTGATCAGGAAAGGAAGAAGGAATCTGAAAAGGTTCGTGTAGATCTTATGTGCCAATTGTATAAGACCCAAGCCGAGTGGGAGCCTGAGAGGGCTTCCTTGATTAGGAGGTTGGAGACTGTCTCCATTGAGGCAGTTTTGAAGAGTCACTCCGAGCTAATGGAGGATTTCAAGGAGAGAAAGCAAGGTGAGTGGAAGCCGGATGAAGACATAGCAGAATATAAGGCTTTTCTTGCCAAGCAAGGTCTTGGACCTGAGCCGAACAGTTGTGAGGATAGACTCGCTACTTTTGAAACTTGAGTCAGGGAGCCGGGCGATGGATTGAAATAGTTGATCGAGGGAATAGTCACACCAGAAGTCAGCCAACTGGGTATGTTACCGGACCGAGTGACAAGACAACTGAAGATGTTTTAGTTTAAGTTTTACTGTTTAATTTTTTTGTAAGTGCTGAGTCCATTTTTCACTTTTTGTAATCGTCGAGAGCATTGGATGGTAAAGAACTCAGCCCTTCGAGCTTTTCGCTTTTCCTTTTATGATAGGGGCTCGGCTCTACCTATCTCCTTTTTGATGTCTGGAATTTACCCTTTCTTTTTCAAGTGTAGTGGATGTCTGATTGATTGGGGTTTTTATTGCATGTGTATAGAGTGTCCTTTAGAGTCCTTGGGGCGTTTATTATGACAAACACTTAAAAAAATTTGTATGACTGAATAATGCCTTGATTTATTGAATGATGAAAAACAATATCAATTGGAAAAAAATTGTCTAAACAAAACTAGGGGGAGCAGATAGGCCCACCCTATCCCCCATTGTAAAGAATTCTTAGGTGTTGTAGATGATAGAGATGCGCCGAGTAGTATCAGAAATGGTAGGCCTTTAAATAGGTGGCATTCCAACTGTTAGTGATGTTCTTGCCTTATGGTATTTGCAGTTGATAGGTTCCTTTCCCAATAACCTTGGTGATTTTGTAAGGGTTTTCCCATGTGGGGTCGAGTTTGCTTGCTCCTAACATTTTAATGTTCTGGAATACTTGGCGTAGGACCTAGTTGCCGACTTTGAAGACTCTAGCTTAGACATTCTTGTTGTAATGCCGAGCCATTTTTTGCTGGTATATGACATTGCAGATAAGGGCTTGATCCCTTAGTTCGTCGACGGTGATGAGGTTATGGTAGAGTTGCTGCTTGTTGATTTTTTGTTCATCCATTGGAGCCAAATTGAGGGGATCGTCACTTCTACTGTAATAATAGCTTTTGAACAATAGGCCAGGAAAAAAGGTGCTTCTTTTGTGGACGACCGCGCAATTGTGCGGTTGGACCATAGCACCCAAGAAGATCATCTGCCCAAGCTCCCTTTGCCTTTTATAGTCTCTTCTTCAAGCTTTGAAGGATAGTTTTATTTAAGGACTCGACTTGCCCGTTTGCTTGGGGATAACACGGTGTGGAAAAGCTTATATTGATCCCCCACATTCTACAGAAGTCTTAGAAGCTGGAACTGTTAAATTGGGAGCTGTTGTTGATGATTATTTCTTTTGGCAGGCCGAACCGACAGATCACATTCTTCCAGACAAATCTCTTTACTTTGCGATCCCTGACTTGAGTGAAGGCTTCCACTTCCATCCACTTGGTGAAGTAGTCGGTAATCGAGCTTGTACATTCTTTGGCCTTGCGCGGTTGGTAGCTTGCTTACAATGTCCATCCCTTACTTCATGAATGGCCAAGGCATGAGGATGGAGTTGAGTTATTCAGTAGGTAGGTGTGATATCTTGGCGAAATGGTGGCAGTTGTAGCAATTCTTGGCGTACTTAGCCGAGTTAGAGTGCATGGTAGGCCAATAGTAACCGATAATCAATGCTCTCTTGGCAAGGCACCATCCCCTGGCGTGATTGTCGCACTTGCCTTCATGGAGTTCTACGAGCACGCACTTTGCTTCTTCGGGGGTGATACACTTGAGATATGGTCTTGAAAACGATCTTCTAAGTAGGCGACCATCCTGAATAGTGAACCATGCCGCTTTAGCTTTGAGCCACCATGCCTTATTCTTGTTTACAGGGAGTTCATCGTTCTCTAGGTAATGGAGGATGTGTGTCGTTCTGTAATATACTATATAGCTAGTAATTCTATAAGAAATATAAGATAGAATTTACTAAATAACTTTTACAAACATATACATACATAATGTAAATCCGAAAGTTCTAATTTTTATTTCATATAAATATATAAACAAAACATTGATATACTTTAGTAAACATAAGGTAATCTTGAACAGTGCAGCCAAACTCTACCACTTCTTGACGTCCTACCCGATCGCAAATCATCTAGTACCTGCAAAATAGTAAATTAATGGAGTGAGCACTAATTGCTCAGTAAGTAAACCAAACTGCACTACTGTGTTTCCTCCGTTACTCATGTTCTGATTTTTCTTTTTCTCACTTTATTCTTTGATTATATTCTTGATTCTTTTATGTTTCTCTTTTTCTTATGCTATAATCTCTTTCTTTTCTTTTCTGTTTCTGTTTCTTTTATTTCTTCTTTCTAGTTTGCCGATCGGACTAGGTTGATGCATGGATTTGGAACCTTGGCTATGTGAGTGGGTACAATCCTCATCTACATGCACTACTCATGGACTGTACAAGTATTGTATCTCTCTGATGTGGCCGCTCACTCGTGGCGGCGTGCATGTAGGTATACTCTACTGGGTACAGTCTTCATCCACATATACTATTCACGGACTATACAAATACTATATCTCTCTGCTGATGCTGCTCGCTCGTGGCGACATGTATATGGGCATCTCTATCACTCACAGGTTCCCCATCGCAAAAACCTTATATCATAGAATAATATAGAAAGAGATACTATGCACATTTCAACATGAATTCCCAAGTTATGGAAATTCTACACTTGCATTCTTTAAAAAAAAAACATAAACTTTCCATATATGAACATATCATTTCATCATGACCATTTCATGGATGCATAACAAATTCATTACATTAAATAATCATAAAGACCACTCATTCAAACATGCTTCACAACCCTTTAAGCATCGTTTTCATACTTAGGATCAATCATTGATTATTAGGCTACAAGCAAATTAATAAAGTGGAAGCACTTTTGAGATAGTCATTCTACACATGTTATATTCAAGAAGGCATATCTCGAGTTATACACATTGGATTGCTATGATCTTGGTCACATTTTAAAGCTTAGAGAAAGAGCTACAATTTTTGTGTTTAGGACTCAGCCCATTTTGATAGGTAAGATGCTCAAAAATCACTTAGAAGGTCACGGACTTGACAGGGCAACCTTGGTAACATGCCTATTTTAAGGCTTTTCCATACCTATTTACCTCCACTTACTCCCTAACCTTTCCTAACAATTTTCCCCTGTGAAAACAGGTTAAAAGATCAATAATATACATTCAAACTTCAAGTCTTGCCTTTCTCTAACCCTTTCCTCATTAGGGTTTAGCCAACTCATGCATGCAATTTCTCTTTGGATTTTCATCAAACACTTCATATGCACATGCAACAACCTTGTTGGCTACACCTCCACAACTCTCTAATTCAACCAAATTGTGAGCCAAAAACTCACTAATTATAGCATCAAACCTATCCATTTTCAACAATTCTCTACACTTCAAATATTTCAACACAAAATCTTCCACAACTTCACCAAACCATCACATAATCATACACTACTTCTCATGGCTAGAATTTATACATCAATAAACATAAAAAATAGCCCATAAATTCTCTCATACCATCACATACAAACATGCAAAAATTCATTCAACACAAGTTTTGCTCAAATTAAGGTTCAAATTAGGTTTACTTACCTTGAATATCTGAGATTACTTCCCTTTTGCTCTAAATCTCTTCCTCTTGGACCTAAATCATATAAAAACCATAAGAATTTAAAACTTTAAAGTTTAATCACACTCCTTTTGCTAGAATTTTACCTTAGGATGCTTGACGATTGAAAATCTCCAAAAATCTAAACCAAATCCTATGATTTTCCTTTAAAGTTTAGTGAAGAAAATTGAGAGAAATATGGGGTGGAGTGGCGTGAACAAGGGCTGAATATGTGTTAGGGTTTTCTTCAAATAAAGCCTTATATCAACTAATATAAGCATGTGTTCCCATTTTGCCCTTGCACTTTCTCTAAAATTTCATCTATGTCCCTTAGTCAATTATCATAATGCCCTCGTTTTTTGCATTCTCCATGAAATTCTATCTCTTTTCACTCCCCACAATTTCAACTAATTTTGAGTGAAAAGACCATTTTACCCTTAATGCAAGTTTAAGGTATTTTCTTCACATTTTCTCAGAATAACTTTAACAAAAATCAACTAAAGGTATAAGAGCATAAATTAAATTACGTACCTCCATGTGGGTGTTACACATTCATGACTCGTTTGGCTCGACTGGAGTGACTTTGGCTTAGCCAGAAGTAATTGCTAATGCTTATAGGTGTACCAAGGGGATTGTTGTTGGGTGTTGGGTCTTCAGGGCCGAACCAAGATTTGCAAGGGCGTCTGCATGAGAGTTTTCGGTCCTTGGTGTTAGAATAGGTGCCCTAGAGCCAATCCAGTTGTGTAAATTGACTCTTTGTAATCATGTTTTATTGTTATTATAAAGACATTTATCTATATCATATGATATGATTATATTCATATAAGAAAATGGTATATGTCCTTATGATGGTGGAATCATAATGAGGGCATCGAGTGCTTGAAATCATGATAGTAAGAACCCTATGAGCATAGATGGTGGCTATTCTAAAAACGTCCATTACCTTAGTATTATTCTAACCTAGGACACAAATAATACGGTAAGATTATCATAGTGTTAAATGACCATATCAAAAGGTAGTGACATATCTCACCTGTCAAGGTTGTTTGGTGACAACCTAGTGCAACACAAGGGTGCTTGCTATAGGCAAGTTCACTGGACTGACCCACTAGATGATTCCATATGAATGGCAACCCTAGTGTCTATGGAATAAATTCTCTAACGAATGGTGGTGCATGTGATCCTTAGACTTGAGATTACCAGAGCGCCTTGTGCATCGATTGGTGTAGTTTGACATTAGCCTAACATAGTTTTATTCAAAACTATCAATATGGTAGTGATTGACTACATTGAGCAGTGTATTAAGACTATGGTGGATCGACAGAGGATTCATCACTCTAGGGTATGGAAGAAATTATCTCACAGAGTAATTCGGTAGATGGCGATGACATTAAATCTGTGGCCACAGTGGGATTGAGTTGTAGCTCAATCCAATCTATTCCAGTCGTTGGTCTAATAACCAAATACCGAGATATCAAGGATATCCGAGGTTGACACTACTTCTATTCTTGGGCCTTGATGAGATAATAGATGATAAAATGATTGAATTACATGGTAACCATATCATCAATAGGTAGCAGTTTCGTTGAATCCGAATCTATCAGGTGGCCATGATGCCTGGCTAGAGGCCAATCTTGGTTTGTGTCTAATGAGACGATTGATTGATTGTCAATCGTGATATAATTCACTGTCGATATGATGAGGATCCTTCGGGTTGCACACATAGAAGACGGATTAAGAATAAAATTCATGAGAAGGGTATTTTCATCATTTATGATGAAATGACATTTTCGTCTTTTAAGATGAAAGGGCATTTTGGTATCTCATAGCGTAATTAAATTTACTGACATTGTTGCCTAAATTTAACTTCATATGGAAATTAAATTAGTGAGATTATATATATTTAAATATTCAGTTTCTCTCTCTCTCTCTCTCTCTCTCTGTCTATATATATATATATATATATATATATATATATATATTTATTTATTTATTTATTTATATATTCAAATATAATGGATATTATCCAATATTAATAGTTATTATTAATATTGATAATATGAATTCAAATTTGGTTTTTAAATTTGAATTGAAAAATGTCATGTTTGGTTGCAAGAGTAATCTATTCCAATATCCAATTGGAATAGACGGCTATTCCAATTTGGAATAGGGTTTTAGTGTATACTATTTAAGTGCAAGTAAAATTAAAATGAAATAATTCATTCTATTAAAATAAACCCTAGCCACCCTCTCTCTCCCTCTCCCAAAAACGTGAACCTCTTTTGTGAGAGAAAGAATTTTTCTTTCCAAGAAAATTTTTGTAGACTTTTATTCTTTTAGTTGAGTGAATTACCTAGCCTAATAGTTCTTTAACGATGTTTGTCCCGTCTTCGTGTGGATACCGGGAGTTTATTTAAAACTTGGAGTGGGAGCGAATCACATCAATAGGAGGAGCCTCCAAACGTTGGTATGACATTTAACTTGATTTAAATATTTTTCTTGTATTAAAATGATGTAGATCCGTAATTGGATAATTGGTTTTATGGCTTTTATGATTGAATTTTTTTTATATTTTCGCTACGTAAATGATCCAAAAACCTATACTTGGGACCTAGGTGATTGTGATCTCTTTGAATGATGATTTAGCTCTTTGGCCTAGTTTAAGTACGAAGTCATCTTGGCGTCCCCTGCTTGATAGGAGCCTAGGAGTTGATTCACCACTAGTTGTGAGTCAGATTTCACTTCTATCTTTTTTATCCCCATTCCTTTGGCGAGTTAGAGTCCAATGATCAACGTCTCATATTCGGCTTCATTGTTGGTTGCTTTGAAGCCGCACCGTATAGCTTGCTGCAAAATATCTCATTCTGGGGAGATGAGCACTAGTCCTAGTTAGCTGCCATTGATATTGCTTGAGCCATCTACTAATAGAATCCATTTGGAGGGTGCATGATTTGTCAAACATAAGAGCTCATTCTTCGCCTAAATAAAAGTGCTAGATATGAAGTCAGCTAGCACTTGAGACTTGATTGCGGTGCAGGGTTGGAAGGAGACATCGAACTCGCTCAATTCAACTGCCTATTGGATGAGCTGACCCGAGAGATATGGCTTGTGGATTATCTTATGAGGTCAAGACTATGATCGAGTGGCATTGAAAGTATGACTGCAACTTCTATGCGACTGTGATTAAGGCAAGTGTCAATTTTTGAAGTTGGCTTTAACAAGTTTCGACGTCAAGTAGGGACTTGTTGGTGTAGTAGATTGGTAGTTTCTTTCATTCTTCCTCTCGAATTAGCACGACGGATATGGAAAATTCAGATACTACCAGGTAAGTGAAGAGCATTCCCCCATCTTTGATTTAGATAGCAGTGGAGGCGACGTTAAGTACCGTTTCAGTTGAATCAATGCTTCTTTGCATGTTGGAGTCCATTTAAACTTCTTCGATTTTTTGAGAGCGGCGAAGAAGAGGTGTCATTTCTCTACTGACTTGGAGATAAACCGGCTTAGGGTGGCTATTCTCCCTGTGAGACGTTGCATGTCTTTTATGCAAGTTGGGGTGAGATGCTCAAAACCGCCCTGATTTGATCTGGATTGGCTTTGATGCCGTACTGCATCATCATGTAACCTAGAAACTTGCCAGATGAGACGCCAAAGGAGCACTTGACTGGATTCAATTTCATATTGTATTTTCGTAATACCTCGAAGGCTTGTCGAAGATGGTTGAGTTGTTGCTCGACGATTAAGGACTTCACTAACATATCGTCGATGTATACTTCCATGAAGTTCTTTAGCAGGTTTGAGAACATTTTGTTCTCAAGTCGCTGGTACATGGCTCTAGCATTCTTTAGGTCAAACGACATCACTTTGTAGTAGTAAGAGTCTCGTTCGATGATAAAGGCGGTCTTCTCTTCGTCATCTGAGTGCATCAATATCTGGTTGTAGCTTGAGAAGGCGTCCATGAAGCTTAGTAGCTCATCTTCGATGGTGGCATTTGTGAAATCAAAAGAGATCATTCTTGATATTCATTGTGAATAACATACAACAATATATACACCTAGTAATCCATGAAATAAGGAAATGAAATAATCATATTCCTAATAAATCTGATCCTTATCCCTAATGTGATTTTGATCCTAATCCTAATATTATAGTGTACAACTCAACATCCTAATCTTAACATGATTATATACAACTTAACACTCGCCTTCAAGCTAGAACATATAAATCATATACACCAAGCTTGCTACAAATAAAACCAATAAGAGAACCCTTGAGTGATTTAGTAAGAATATCCGCTAGTTGGTCGTTTGAGCTGACATGATTAGTGGTAATACAACCGAACAAAATTTTCTCTTGAAAAAAAATGACAATCAATTTCTGTATGTTTAGTCCTCTCTTGAAACATCGAATTAGAGGCAACATGGAAAGCAACTTGATTATCGCAAAGTAATTTCATCTTTGATACTTTTGCAAATTTCACCTCTTGAATTAATTGCTTCAACCAAATGAGCTCACAAGTTGCTAAGGCCATTGCACGATATTTTGCCTCTGCACTCGATTTGGCAACAACATCTTGGTTCTTACTCTTTCAAGATACAAGGTTCCCCCAACAAGAACACAAAAACCTAAAGTGGAACGTCTATTAGATGGAACACTTGCCCAATCAGCATTAGAATACTCAACAACTTGTGTATGACCCTGTTTTCATATAATAAACCTTTATCGGGTGCACCCTTGATGTACCTTAGAATTCGAACAATTGCATCCTAATGACTATTACATGGAGACTATAAGAACTGACTAACAACACTGATAGAGAAGGATATATCGGATCGTGTGATGGTGAGATAATTAAGCTTACCAACTAGTCTTTGGTATCTTCCAGGATCAGCTAGAGGCTCCCCTTGTCTAGGTGAGAGCTTTGAATTAAGTTCCATAGGAGAGTCTATCGGTCTGCAATCTGACATCCCTGTTTCTTCCAAAATATCTAGTGCATACTTTCTTTGAGAGATAACAATATCAGAGTTGGATTGAGCAATTTCTATACCAAGAAAGTATTTAAGTAGCCCCAAATCTTTGGTCTGAAAGTGGCTAAACAAGTGTTTCTTCAACTACTCAATACCATCTTGATCACTTCTTGTAATGACAATATCATCGACATAGACAACCAAATAGATGCATTGCTCTGGTGATGTATGTTTATAGAAGACTGAATGATTAGATTCACACCAGACCATACCAAACTCTTGGATGATAATACTTAAACGTCTAAACTAGGCACGAGTAGACTACTTTAAGCCATACAGTGAGCGACGAAGTTTACAAACTAAGATAGACTGCCTCTGAGCAACAAAACTAGACGATTGCTCTATATATATCTCTTCCGGAAGCGCTATTGTCGGATGGCAGCCATAGATAAGAACAACCGGATAGAAAACATCTTTGTCACAAGAGAAAATTGTCATAATAATCCAACCCATGAGTCTGAGTGTTCCCTTTGGCTACCAAACAAGCCTTTAAGTGATCAGCATGCCCATTTGGACCAACTTTGATAGTATACATCCAACGAAAACCAACAATCGATTACCCTAGAGGCAAAGGAACCAATTTTGAAATGTTGTTATTATTATGTAAAGTAGTCATATCTTCAACCATTGTCTGACGCCACCCAGGATCGGTCAACGTCTCATGAATATTGGAAGGAACAAACATAGAAGAAATTGTGGACACAAAAGCAAAATAGGGTGAAGATAATCGATGATAACGAAGGAAATTATAATCAGGTGAGGGTTATGAGTGGACCGTATACCTTTACGAATGGCGATCGAAAACTGATCATCAGGAGGTAGGACCGCGGCATGAGAGGAATTTAGAGCAGAACTTGTAACAGGAGCCTCAAGAACAGGGTCAAGGACAATATTAGTACCTATAAGAGGAATAATAGCATTATCTACAGGAGAGGACTCTCCTATAGGTAAGAACACTGTGAGACAAGTATAGACTCAGATGACTGACTATAAAAAGGGAGCAATGAGAGGTACGGGGAGTACCTCAGTTATAGAGGCACAGTTTGGTGGAGATGAAGAGAAGAAGGGAGAAGACTAAAAAAAGGTAACATCAGCAGATATGAAATATCGATTCAGTGTGGGAGAGTAATACCTATAACCTTTTTGAAGACCCCAGTAACCTAGAAAAATACATTTGGTAGACTTGGCAGATAATTTATCCTGATCAGGGGAGAAGACATAGACAAAACATGTGCAAGTAAAGACACGAGGAGGAAGAGAGAATAAAGACTATCCAGGGTATGAAATAGAATGAGGTACCTTGTTTTGTAGGACAGAAGAAGGCATCCAATTGATCAAGAAACAAACAATTAGCACAGCGTTTGCCCAAAACTGGAAAGGAACCTAATTGTGTAAAAGCAAAGTGCAGGCAATTTCAATGAGATGTTTATTCTTACGCTCAGCAACCCCATTTTGTTGTGGGGTATAAGCACAAGATGACTGATGAAGGATTCCCTGCGAGGACATGAATTTTGCAAAGGGGACAGAAAAGTATTCACAAGCATTATCACTCCACAACACACGAATAGTAGCATTAAATTGGGTCTTAATTTCAACACAAAAGGATTCAAATATTGAAACGAATTCAAAATGAGTTTTCATTAAAAATAACTCGATGCAACAAGAATAATCATCAATAAATGTAACAAAATACTAAAAACCCAAAATTTACGAAACACGACAAGGACCCCACACATATGAATGAAATAACTCAAAAGGGGACAAAACCTGTTTATTGCCACGCTTTGGAAATAAACTACATGAATGTCTCCCAAGCTGACATGACTGACAACTAAAAGATGATAAATTAGATAGACCTGTAACCTTCTTCTGAAGCTTTAATAAACTAGGTTGGCCCAAACGATTATGAAGGAGAACTGAAGATTTCGAAATAATGCATGTGATAGGGGCAGAAGGCAAATTAAGATGGTTGAGGCCCTATGACTCATATCTAGCGTTAATCATCCATCTTGTGTCTCGGTCTTGTATAACAATAGAAGCAATAACAAAAGTGATAGAACAATTTAAAGACTGTGTAAGTTTACTGACAGACATAAGATTAAAAGGACAATTAGGAATATAAAGAAAGAGTCTAAGGCCAAGGATGGAAGTGGATGTGTATGACCCACTACTTTAACAACTGTTTTGGACCCATTAGCCATAGTGACAGAAGATAGAGAAGTAGTAGTAATAAGATGAGAAAGTAAATGAGGGTTACCAGAAATATGATTAGAAACACCAGAATCAAGTATCCAAGATCCTATAGGAGAAGACTGAGTGAGGCATGCAACTGAATTACTTGAGTGATCTATGGATGCAACAAATGAGGAAGACTACTTATTTGCTTGATACTTGAGATACTCTTCATAATCATCACTAGTGAAAGTCAAGGATTGTTGAATGTATCACTCAGACGATTCTGAATGCGGATTAAGGTGATCAATCTAAACAACATTAGCAGCCAGAGAAGGGCAGCCATGCAACTTGTAGCATTTCTCCTTGGTATGCCCCCATTGATTACAATAGCTACACTTAGGTCAACCTCTTCTACCACCACGGTCTCTCTGATCTCATTTATAAGTATTTTGAGTCTGAGAAGCCAAAGTTGAAGAGTCAACCAAGGGAGATCCTATCACAACATTAAGAGAGGAGACACAAAGTAATCAAGCAAACACTTCATCAAGAGATAACACAGTGGCACTAACCAAAATCTGATCTTGTACTGGAATGAGATTAGGGCTAATAGCAACAAGAGTGAGAACCATGAAAATTTTGTCTTGTTAGGCCAAATCTTCTGTTGTAGACTTGCCAACAGGCAATAACAAATTAAATTCTACCTTAAGAGAAGCCATCCTACCAAGGAAGTCTAACATACCCATATCTTGTTGTTTGAGAGTAACCATACTAGACACAACATAATATAAGTGCTGGACATCATTCGTGTAAAGTAATTTAGCCTAGTGTCATACCTCAACACTAGTTTTGTATATTTTATAAATAGGGTAAAGGGGAAGGTCAATCGTCTGCTATAATAAGCTACATAATAAAGCACCAGTCTTTACCCAAACTGCCTTATCTTCTTTGATATCTTCACCCTTAGTAGTCAAGTGATCCTCCAAACCTTGTCCCACACAACAATTCAACAGAAGCGGCCTAGGAGGAATAATTAGAGTTACCTATTAACTTTTCAATTGTGATTGGAGGAAGTGAGAAGAATGAAACAGAACCTGATTTAGAGTTAGATCATTCAGTAGACATGATCAATGTATGATAGAGATGAAACTGATATGAGTAGTAGCAAAATAATATTTCCAATGACAGAGATGTTTTATGATGATGGTGATGATGTGGCAAGCGTTGGACAGTGACGAGACCCAATGTTATACTTGTCAGCATTGTCTAAGGCTACTGGTGTCGGTGGTGAGATGTCACACTCGCCAAAGAAGGAGATCGGAGAAGAAGCTGTCGGAAAGTCAATCAAAGCGTGGAGGCACGTGGGATGGAAAACGGCGATGATCTTTTGAGGGTTTGATGGTGAGAGAGAGACGAACAGGCTAGTGTTGTCAGATTTCAAAGTTGACAATAGATGGAAGCTACTTAAACTTCGTTGGAAAAAAATTGCCCAAACAGAAAAGAAGAAGAAAGAAAAAATTCTAGGATTTATGATTTCTTTGCTCTGATGCCATGTGAAATCAGAAGAGATAATTCTTGATATTCATTATGAATAATGTAAAACAATATATACACCTCGTAATCCATGAAATAAGGAAATGAAATAATCTTATTCCTAATAAATCTGATCATTATGCCTAATGTGATCTTGATCCTAATCCTAATATGATAGTATACAACTTAACATCCTAATCTTAACATGATTCTGTACAACAACATCCATTAATATGTCTATGTGAGGGAGTGGAAAAGAATTATTGGGGCAAGCCTTATTTAGGTCGGTAAAATCAATACAAATTCTCCACTTACCATTCTTCTTCTTGACCACCACTACATTGACCAACCAATCCGGATAATGGACTTCCCGAACTAAGCCGTTGCTAAGCAGTTTTTCCACCTCCTCATTGATTACCTTGTTTCTCTTAAGAGCAAACCTTCTTATCTTTTGTCTTACAAGGGGGTAGTCCAGGTCGGCATTTAGTCAGTGCATTATAGCTTCGGGGCTGATCCCTGTCATGTTGGAATGGGACCAAAAGAATCAATCCTGATTCTCTTTGAGGAAATCGATGAGCTTTCTTTGTATATCACTGCAAGTTGGACCCCAACTTGTGTTTTGTGGTTTGGGAAGTTTAGGTGTATCTAGACCTTATCCAGCTCCTCCATAGTTGGTTGATCCGACATGACTATAATGCACTGACTAAATGCCGACCATCGCCCTACTCTCCTCATAGCCAAATGAGTCTGTAACTCAAGGTAAATCCTATGAGGAGAGTAGGGCGGTGGTTGATGTTGGATTCATCTAACCCCATCACCTTGAGTGCTTCTAAGAACAAGATACTGGCTGAGGAGCCGGGATCTACCAGGATCCTTTTGACAATGATGTTGGGGATCTGGAGTGTAATCACGAGTGCATCATGATAAGGATTCTAGAGTGTGGCTGTTTCATTATCTATGAACTCGATAGTCAAGTTGGTAGCTTTCTGTAGTGACAGTTTAGAGTGTTGGATCTGTGAGTTGGCTGTGACCTGGGCGTGGTGCTTTGTTGGGGATTAGCTCACCCCACTTACTTCTGATCCACCTGAGATGACACCACACATTCTGCTTGCTGGTGGGACTTTTGGTGGTGGAGTGATTTGGCAACCTCTGTTTGCCATGGTCCTTTTCCCTTTGTTCGTCAGAAGTTCACGGAGGTGTCCCCTCTTCAGTAGCTTGACTACCTCGAGGTGAAGTGCGATACAGTCAGTGGTATCATGGCTGTGGTCTCCATGAAATTCACACCAATTGGTGATATCTTGCTTTGCTCCAAGGTGTTTCAACTTGGCCGGCCATTTGACTATGTTTCCCATTTCCTTCATCATGACTACTACTTCCACCGACTCGACGTTTAGGTTGTAATTGGGCATCTTGTATCAAGAGGGTGTGTTGGAGATATTGTCGTTGTGCCAAGCCAAATGCCGCTCTAGTTGTTGCCTGTTGTCACGTACCAAAACTCTTCTTACTGGATACGGCTTGGTCGGTTTGTGTCATGGCGTTTGTTAGGGTGACAGGAGCGACGATCATCATAGGCATTTTGCTTGGCTTTGTGAACTTCGTCTTCCTCCCACCTTATCTTAATCCAAGCATAGGCTAAGACGTCCTCTATGGTGTTGCAATTAAACTTGGTGAGTTCTTTGTACAACTCACTGTCTGGGAGGTGGCCTTTCCTGAAGGCATCAACTATGGTCTTTTAGTTGCAGTAGGGGATCGAGACCCGAGGTTGAAACATCCCACATGGTATCGAAGCGGCTCATTGCGATGTTGCTAGATCTAGTAGAGATCACCAGATAGTTTCTATAGCCTTTTTCTACTAGCAACTTGCTCCACGAAGGTGTCTGTGAGCTGAGCGAAAGACGCTATGGAGTGATCGGGAAGGTTGGTGTACCATTGGAGTGTTGGTCCTACTAGATTGGAGCCGAAGCTCTTACACATACATGCCTCATGGAGGTGTCTGGGTATGGCAGTGGTTAACATTCTTTGCTTGTAGGAGTCTATATGGTCATCTAGGTTGGTGGTTCCATCATATAGCTTCATGTTGGGGAAGGTAAATTTGCAGGGCATATCTGCGAGGCCAATGGTGTCTATAAATGGTGTCTATAAATGGTGACTTGGTGTAGCTTTAAGGTTGACCCTTTTTCAGGGGTGTTGGTATGCTTGGGATGCGTTGGATCATGGCTTGCATCTTAGCTAGCCACTTGGTTAGGGTTTGTTCAAAGGGTGTGGTCATAGGGGTATATAGGTTGTTTAGTAATTAGGGAAACACTTTAGGATTAACATGTATTGTTGAGCCGTGTGGGAAGCCTTGTTGGGCTATGTCAGTTTCTGGGTTCATTGGATGTGTTTGGTGGGCAAAGTAGCATCCAGCAGGGGCGGTAATGTGGCTTGTGTAGGTGTTTCGGAGGTCGAGTGGGTGATTGATTCGGTTGGCTTGGCCATTGACATGGCTATTGCTGGGGTCGCGGCATGAGGGTGGTTAGTGGTAACACCATTATCTAGGGTCAGGAAGAGCTGTCTAGGTTGAATGGGATGCCAAGAGTAAGATTCATGATGTTGGTTAAGAGACCAATCTAAATAGTAAAACTGGGTTACCTTATCTTGGAGTGCTTGCTTCTCCGCGCGGATGGCAGCATTCTGAGCCTCTAGAGCCTGATATCTGTTGTTGCTTTCCTCCACTAGTGTCGTGAGAGCCGCAATCTATGCCACGACATCAGATGCTAGAGTCTTTGTGTCATTGGTCATGATCGCCAAATTGGGAGGAGGAGCAACTTCAGTTTGTCATTTTGAATCGGAAAATTGCCAAGGCCCCATGGTAGATGCCAAATTGTAAACGGTAAAATTTACAATCAAACTTGTAAAAATAACATCTTGTGATATGAGGCACTAATAATCTTGGTGGACCTAGTGCTCTTCAAGTTGGAATGTTTGGATGCTGTCGAAATTTGCTAGGAGCTTGGAAGCGATAATACTGGAACTTAGGGTTGATTTTTGAATGTGTAATGCGAGGGTTTGCTTTGTTTTTATAGTGAACCCAAGCGGTCCGAATCCTAGTAGGACTCTGATTCCTACTTAGTATGAGAGTTCTCCTTTTGGAAGGAGATTATATTTCTTGCCTTTATTCATTCATGCTTTCCTTTTTGGGTGAGACATGGGATCCTGTTAGAAGAGGAAATTATCCAAGAGTCCGATTCTTATTGTGGACTGCTGTGAGTGAATGGGCCCCAATTTAGCTTAATTTGTGGGGTGGCCAAACTCATTGAGTAGGCATTTCACAAGGTAGTTTAAGCGTGGGTCCAATCAGAATTGGGCTAAGGCCTTTAGGCTGTGACATTGTCATTTTGTTATTGGACCTTGTAAGGTTCAATACGATTTTTAACCCATACAAATACTAAATATAATTAAATAGCATCTCTCAAGATTAAGATTATTAGCTATTGATCTTTAATTATATGATGTATTATTATTTGTATAATATCATTTATATTTAATAGATAGTTTAATTTTATATGAATAAAATCTAAAATTTATATAGAGAGATAAAAAAAAAATTAGAAAGGTAAAAAAGAAATTTATATTAAGAAATAACTTAAATAAAAAATTTTGTGATCTATCTTATTGTACAACTGGAACCGGAAAAATGTCTATTTTTAGGTAGTAGAATGAGTAAGAGAAAGTAAAGGTACATTGTTTTATACGAAAGTTGCTTTGTACAACATTTGGTAAGAAAATGTAGGATGTATTTAGATTTATATGGTATAAAATTTATATAGAGAGGTAAAAAAAATTAGAGACGTAAAAAAGAAATTTATATTAAGAAGTAGCTTAAATAAAATATTTTGTAATCTATCTTATTTACAACTAGAACCGGAAAACATGTCCATTTTTAGGTAGTAGAATGAGTAAGAGAAAATGAAGGTACCTTGTTTTATATGAAAGTTGCTTTGTACAACCTTTGGCAAGAAAATGTAGGATGTATTTAGATTTATATGGTACAAAATTTATATAGAGAAGTAAAAAAAATTAGAAAGGTTAAAAAGAAATTTATATTATGAAAATAACTTGAATAAACATTTTTGTGATCCATCTTATTGTACAACTAGAACCGGAAAAGATGTCTATTTTTAGTCAGTAGAATGAGTAAGAGAAAGTAAAGGTATATTGTTTTATATGAAAGTTGCTTTGTACAACCTTTGGTAAGAAAATTGTTGATGCGAGATTTTGGGCACCAACCAATCAGTACGTGTGCAACGTTGATTGATCAAAAAGCACACGTGAAAATGAATATATAAAGAGAAATAAATGCTATCAGAACTTTTAAAATGGTTCGGATGCTAAGGTAGCAAGTCCTACGTCCACTGATTTGTATTGATAGTGAATGTGGGTCAGGTCGCAACAGCGGACTGACTTACAAGAGGTTTTGAAAAAGTAAATATGTTGTTTATAGGAGAGAGAGAGAGAGTGATCTGTAAAAAATGGTCGAATCCCCTTAATGAAGGGGTCTTCTTCTTCTTATATCAAGCTGAAGCGTGTAATCATCATTAAATCCTTGGGTTGGTGTGTTTGTCAGGATATAATCCGACTTTATGTCCCATCACCTTCTTCCCAAGCTGACTTCGCACGGTTTACAGTAAGGAATGGACGCGTGGGAGCTCCATATCGTTTGGCAGGCCTGACGTGTGTTTGTTGTTCTGACAGGAGCAGGTCATCCTCCACGTGACCCTCCCACGTCAGCCCTTACTTTCCCAGGCATAACAGAAGCCCCCTAGTTTGTAAGGTTTGGAGGGTCGAACCTTGGAAACTAACTCGTGCCGTGATGGGTTTTAGTCGTTTTGACTTGAACGGGAGAAGCTCGGTGTAGAATCCTTTGCGAGTACGACCCCGAGCTACCCTTGTCTAAACGACCTGATGACCATCATGCTAGCGACCTGGATTCGTCGGGTGTTCCTTTCTATGCCGTGGAGAGATTCAATGAACCTGCATCCGCGCTGTCGGGCACTCTGCTCGCTCTGTAATGTGTCAGGTGCATTAAATGCGTGTGCTGACTCGACGTCGTATTGACAGTCTTTTGACTGCGCAACGCCTCTGAAACATCAGCCCTCATTATGGCATTTAATGCGACGTGGGGCACATTAAATGCGGTGAGGAGAGAGAGGGCTGTCGCTTCGGTTCCGAAGGGTTGCAACCGTCGATTCGTTGCCCATATAAGAACTCGTGTTTTTCAGATGACGCCATCGACATTTCTTTTGTTTCGAGTGACAAACCTTTGCAAACCAGAGATCCTTCTTTCCTGATCGGCGCTTATCAGGCAACTGGAACGAGTTTCGGCCTCGATTACGCATCCCAGAAAGTAAGTTTCTCTTTTCTTTCTTTTCTTTTTGCATTTGTTTGGTTGGTGGGCAACGGCGTTGTCTCTCGGTGTTTCACCAGAGACGTGCCACTGTTGCCGGACTCGAGCCGTGGGTGGCGGCTCGAGTTACTATTAGGGTTTTAGGAGTTTGTCCCTTGCCGTCGCACGGGGCAAAACACGAAGGATTAAATGACCGTGTCTGTCGATGTTGCAGACTTGAATGGATCCGTCAACGTCCAGACCCGAGGAAGGAACCAGCTCATCCACGCGGGAAGTTCCTGCGGACACGTCCCTCGACGTCTTCTCGGTTCTCACCCAAGAAGAGTTTGATAGGATTAAAAAGCAATATAACGTCCGAGCAGAGGTGTTCCTCGACTACACCAAGTCGTCGCGACATCCTACTGATGGCCTTGCTGCGATCTCTGAAGAGATCTTCAAGGGTGGAGGGATGATTCCCTTCCATCCTTTCATCAGGTCGGTCTTGGATCACTTCGGGATCGCACCGATGCAGCTCACACCGAACGCGTATGTCATCGCCGTAGCGATGTACATCGCGTGCGATGAGAGCGGCTTGGACGAGCCAACGGCGGTGGAGCTCGGCGTCGCCTACTATCTCAAAAAGAGTAGGGACAAGGACTCGTACTACTTGTCCTGGTGACCTACCATTGCCGAGGGGATACATAGTTATCCCAGCAACGCAGGAGCCTACGAGACCAAATTCTTCTTTTTCTGCTACGACGGCTACTGCCACTTTCAGGCGCCAAGTAGGTCCTTCTTCGTTAAGTATATTGTCTGTTCGTGTGCTTTATGATAACGACCTGTTTCTTTTGCAGTTAATAGAACGACTAGCCAAGACTTGCTCGACGACCTGGACAGACTTGTATCCTTTGGAGTGCTTCCTGAGGAAAGCCGAGACGCGAGGAAGCTAGTGACCATCGCAAACCTGCGGAAGTACGGTTTTATCGATAGCAACGCGTCGTTAGAACCCCTCGAAGGTAAGTTACATTGGTTTTCTTTCTGGTCGCTGAATAGTTTTGTTTACTAACACCTATGTTCGTGCAAAAACTATGCCTCCGAAGGAGTCCGGGCAGTCTCGCCGGGCACCGTTCGTCTTTCCTTGATCGAGGAGTGAGAGGGCGGCCGAAGCTGCTCGTCCCGTCCCAGCACAACCAACACGAACTGCCGCGCCCTCATGGCCCCAACCTGCGCAAGGAGCGACCAGGGCGGAGCAGGTCGCTCAAGCACCCCCGGCCCGTCCAAAGCGGAAGGCTCTAGCTCAGAGGTCGAAGAAGAGGAAACAGGTTCAGGCCGACGAGTCTGAGACTGAATCCGAGGAGGAGCCCTTGAGGTTGCGACAGGACTCAAGGAGGCTGGGCAAGGAACCTGTGGGCGAGGCGATCGCGAAGGATACACCAGTGCTCGACTCACTGGGGGGCCTGCCCGAGTATCTGCAACTGATAGTCTATTCTCTGCTCGAGTGTGCACTATCGGAGTCTTATGACGAGTTCGCTGACACGGGCGACGACCTGCTGACCACGTCGTTCCAGCATCTTAGCAAGGTAAGCGAGCTGCATCTAAGCAAGGTGAGCGAGCTACTCTTAAAACTGGTTCATTTCTGATCACATTCTTGCTCGTAGGCTTTGCTTGCGATGAGGATGTCTATGGAGAAGACCCAGTTAGGGGCCGCAAAGGAGTCTAGCGATCAAGAGGAGATCGCGAAGCTTAAGAAAAGCCTGAAGTCTGACGAAGCTGAAAGGAAGGAGGCATTCGATGCGGCGAACAGGTACCTGATGCAAAAGGATGCCGCCTTGCGAACCGTGGACTTCCAGAAGGCGGAGCTCGAGCGTCGCTTGGAGGAAGTTAAGTAGCTGTAAAGGACGACCGCCAGGCTCTCCAAGGAGGTCAGGGAGAAGGACCAGGTGATTCAAACGACCTCCAAATGGGCCGAGAAGGCCGAGCAGGAAAGGGAGGCTTCCGAACAGGAGAAGCGAGCTCTCGAGGCCGAACTCCAAGAGAGTCAGGAAAAGGTCGCTTCGCTGACTGAGGAAGTGCGGGTTCAGTTGGAGGAAAAGGTCGCCGACTGGGCGATCGGGGCCATTTACACACTGCGACAATTGAACCCGAGTCTGGACGTGTCCGTCCTCCCACCAGGTTGGCAAGAGACCTTGCGGCTCTTGGCAGATGAGGACGAAGCAGCAGCGGCGGCGGCCGCCAAGGGGTTCGACCAGGCAGGGGGTTCGGGTTCTGCTTCAAAGGATCCCCCCAACCAGCCATAGTGTAATAGGCCTTGCTCCATTGGAAGTGGGCTTAATTTTTGCTTGTACATACAATGGAAATACATTTTGTTTTTTAATTACAACTCGCTTTTTCATACATATGTACTTGTTCACAATGTTAGTTCAAATACATAGGCAATGTCATTCATGTATTACAAGCGAACAGGATAAGCTCGAACCGCTAGCGAACAAGATAATGCTTTACAAATACAGGGAACTTAACAAAAACGAACTAACTTATAACAAGGAATGAGTTCGGTATTACTGATAGTAGGGTCGAAGGTCCTTAGCATTCCAATCTTGGGGCACTTTGGAACCATTCAGTCTTTTGAGATGGTAAGTCCCCGGTCTAATCACCCTATCGACCCGATATGGACCTTCCCAGTTAGGTCCTAACACTCCTACACTCGGTTCCCTGGTTCCGAGGAGAACTTCCTTCAACACAAGGTCACCGACCTGGAAGTCTCTTCGCTTGACCTTTGAATCAAAAAACCTCTTTGCTCGCTGCTGGTAGGCTGCTATCCTTAGTGAAGCCTTGCTGCGACGTTCTTCAACGAGGTCCAAACTTGCCCTCATAAGAGCTTCGTTTTCAACCTCATCGTACAAGTCCCTCCGAAGAGAACCAGTTCCGACCTCTACAGGGATCATCGCTTCGCAGCCATAGGCTAGCGAAAAAGGGGTCTCTGAGGTGGAAGTTCTTGGAGTTGTCCTATACGCCCATAAGACTTCGGGGAGGTCGTCAGCCCAATTCCCCTTGGCTGCCCCAAGTTTGGCCTTTAGAGTGTGCTTGATGGTCTTGTTGACTGCTTCAACTTGGCCATTTGCTTGCGGTCTGCGACTGAGCGAATTTTTTATGGATGCCCAGCTCGTCGCAGAACTGTTTGAACTCCTCGTTGTCGAACTGCTTTCCATTGTCCGAGATGAGGGTGTGGGCAATTCCGTAGCGGCACACTATGTTCTTGAAACGAAGTCTTAATCTTTCTGGTTGTGATCGAGACCAGAATTCGACTTCCACTCATTTTGTGAAATAATCGACCGCGACCACGGCATACTTGACCCATTCCTTTCCAACTGGCATGGGACCGATAAGGTCGATCCCCCACATGGAAAACGGCCAGGGGCTAGACATGTAGCAGTTCGTGCGAGGGGGCTCGCGGAATGTTCTTGAACCGCTGGCACTTGTCACATTTTTTAACGAAGTTGTGCGTACTTCCTGGATTCGGGCCAATAATATCCCTAACGAACAACCTTGTGCAAGAGATTGAGCAGCTTGGTGGTTACCGCAGATCCTTCTGGATTTCCCTCATGATGTAATCTGCTTCTTCACTGTACACATCGGAGAGAGGGCGCTGAATTCTCTTCTGTACAGCTGGTCCCCGATGAGTGTGAACGAGCAGACCTTATCGCAGGATCCTTGCCTCGACCTTGTCGCTTGGCAAGGTCTCATCCTTAAGGTACTAGATAATGGGAGTCATCCAGGAATCCGATTGAACCACTTTACGGCTTGTCGGTCAAGCTGATAGTCGGAGCACCGACGAAACAAATAGGAATGTTGTCCGGAGCCTCTGATCCAGTGAGGGCTATCTTTGCCAGGGCGTCTGCTATAGAATTGTTGTCTCTGGGGATCTGAGCGATCTCAAAGTGCTTAAAATTCCCCAGCGCGGTCTTAGCCTCTTTCAGATAGCGGACCATGTTCTCTTCCTTGGTTTGGTATTCCCCTAGAATTGGTTACGACCAGCATAGAGTCGCTGTAAATGTTGATCGTGTTTGCACCCATTTCTTGGCAAGTTGCAACCCGGCGAGCAGAGCTTCATATTCGCCTCATTGTTGTCGCTTTAAACCCAAACCGGAGAATACCATGAATTCGGCCCCTTCGGGGCTCACAGAGAAGACCCGCACGCGTTCTTTTCCTGTTTGATGAACCGTCGACTAGAGGTTCCAAGTCGACAGGTTCTGAATACTTTCTTGCGCGGCTTCGCTAGGCTGTTGCTCGCTTGGGAGATAAGAAAATTCTGAAATGAAGTCGGCAACGCCTGCCCTTTAATGGTCGACCTGGGCCTGTACTTTGTCAACTGACTCAATTCCATGGCCCATTTGAGGAGTTTACCCGAGGCTTCTGGTTTCTGAAGGACCTGCCTGAGGGGTAATTTGTTCATCACTTGATGGTATGGCATGGAAGTAAGGTCGCAGCTTTTTGGATGCGACCAGCAGAGCAAAAGCTAGTCGCTCCTTTTCGGATACCGCATCTCGGCATGCGACAGACGCTTACTTGCATATATATTGGCCATTGAACCCTTTCCTCTTCCGTATTAAAGCTGTACGGACCGCGAACTGGGAGACAGACATATAGATGAGCAGGATTTCCTGTGGAAAAGGCTTAGAGAGGAGAGGTGGCTTCTCAAGGTGTTCTTTTATACTCTGGGAATGCCTGCTCGCATTCGGGAGTCACCGAATTTCTTATTGGCCTCAGAACATTGAAGAATGGTAAACAGCAGTCTGTAGCCTTGATATGAAGCGACTAGTGCCGCTATCCGCCCGTTCAAACTCATGACCTGCTTTTTGCTGGTCGGGCTCTTCATATCGAGCAGAGCTTGAATCTTTTCGGGGTTCATTTCTATGCCCCGCTGATTGACCATATATCCCAGGAACTTTCCTGACGATACCCCGATGAACATTTAAGGGTTCACGCTTTCATAGAGCGTGAGTATGTCAAACATCTCCGCGAGATGCGCATATGTTCTGAGGCGACTTGGGATTTGACCAGCATGTCGTCCACTAGACCTCCATTGTCCTCCCGATCTGGTCGGAGAACATCCTTGACCAACCTTTGATAGGTCGCACCAGCATTCTTGAGGCCGAAGGGCATGACTTGTAACAGTATAGCCCCCGGTCCGTAATGAAGGTCGTATGCTCCTCATCTGGTCTGTACATCGGGATTGATTGTATCCCGAGTACGCATCCATGAAGCTCAACAGCTCGTGCCCCGAGGTGGCATCAACGAGCTGATCGATTCTCGGCAGGGGGAAGCTGTCCTTCAGGCAAGCTTTGTTGAGGTCGCTGAAGTCTACGCAGTCCGCCACTTGCCATTCGGCTTCTTTACCAGGTATTGTTGCAACCCAGGTCGGTAGAGAGCCTCACGAATGGATCCATTCCAGAGAAGGTTTTCCACTTCTGATTTTAGTACGGCGTACCGCTCCGGATCCATCGCCCTTCTTTTTTGCCGAACGGGCTTGGCTTCACTGCTGACATTCAATGAATGGCAAATAATGCCAGGACTGATCCCGACCATATCTGCGTGCGACCAGCAAACACGTCAATGTTCCCTTTAAGCTTACCAGCTCGGAAGCGAGCTATGGGTTGAGACGCTTCCAATCCTTAACAATCAGCTCGGCTCAGCTCGGCTCTTTCGGATCGACCGAAACCTCGGACAGATCCTCAACCGGGCCGCTGGGGGGGTTCTTGGATTCGCGATCTATGTTATACTCCGCGGGACTGGGCTGTGCTCGATCCGCTGATCGTCATAGCCTGGTGGGGCACACATCGCGAAATGCCCTTATCTGCCATCTGTACCGCTTTTACGTAGCATTCGCGATATGCGCTTTGCGACCCGCTTACTTCTCCGATCCCCGTTGGAGTGGGGAACTTCATCTTGGGTGATAAATGGAAGTGTTGCCCTGAAGGTCTCAGCAGAGGTTGCCCCAAGATTCCATTAAAGCCGACGGGCAGTCCACGACCAAAATTCAGTAACCCTAGTCACCTCGTCGTAGTTCCGAGTGTGACCGGTAGCGGATCGTCCCTTGGGGATCAGGTGATCCCTGTAAAAACGTACAGAGGCATCGAGGCTGGCTTCAAGTCGGCCTCGACTAGGTTCATTCTATCGAAACTGACTTGAACAGGAGTTTCACAGCGCTTCCGTTGTCTACAAGCATTCTGCAGACATTATGACACCCTATTAGGGCGTGATCACCAGAGCATCCTCATGAGGATGGTGCAAGCGAGCTACCTCCTTCTCGCAGAAGGTGATTGGTTCCCTTTCCTGGCTTTTTGAGGTCGCTGCGAAGTGCTCATTACCCTGATCTAATCGGGTCGTGATGCGCTTCGCGAGCATACCTTCCTGCGCTCCTCGCGTGTTTCGGCGAGGTGCGGACCTCCGAAAATTAGGTTCACATTGCTGTACCCTCTGCGATCACGATGCTTTTTCTTTCGCTCCCCTTGGTTTTCTTTGGGGAGTCATCAATGTATTCCTTGAAGTGCCCTTTCTGGATGATCCTTTGATAGCCTGCTTTAGAGCTCGGCATTCATCAGTGTGATGCCCGTTATCCGATGGTAACGGCAGTATTTTTTGCTGTTTCTGCCATAGCAGGGGTTTTCATTGGTTCGGGCTCACCGAGCAAGCTGGCCTCCTCAAATTTGTCAAGGATTGCAGATATGACACGTTCAACGGAGTATATGAGTCCTGTCGTGGTCGCGACGAGGAACAGGAGCATAGGATTTTTCTGCTCGTAGCGGGGTTTTCTTCTTTTCGCTGATCGCAATGTCTCCTTTGCGATCAGCTCTCCTTATCTCCCGACCAGACATACTGCTGGAAGTGCCGTGATCGCGGCGGCGGAGTGCAACCAACGAATTCTCTATTCGGAGATACTTTTCCGCCAGGTTGTAGAATCTGGTGAGGGAAATATCATCCTCAGCCTGCAGTTTCTTCCACAGGTCGGTTTGCGGGCAAACTCCAGCTATTATAAGTGTTCGGATGGATTCTTCTGGAGCGTGGGCCACCTTGTTGAGTTCCCTGTGGAATCGATCAATGTAAGACTGCAGGATTCTCTCTTTCTTGCCTTATGTTGCTGAGGTAGCTCAAAGGCATCGAAAACTTCCGATTGGCTTGGAAATGCCGCAGGAACGTCGTGCTCATCGAGGCCACGAACTGATCGATCCCGCCGGGAGCGACCTTAACCACCGCTTGGCTTGAGAAGTCAGCGTTACGGCCAAACAACGGCATTTTCAAGGTCCGAAACCTGTGGAGCTCCATCAGGTCTTTTGAACTCATATAAATGATCCTGAGGGTCATAGTTCCCATCAAACGGCCGCATATCTGGCATTCTGAACCCTGACGGAAGTGGAGCAGCTAATACTTCGGGAGAAAAGGGGACGCAGAGGCGACCTGCGCCTGTTCATTTTGCTGCTCCCACCTGTCCAGAGCTCGCTGTAGCTCCTCTATTTGTGGTAACGGAGCCAATGGGGATTGCTTTCACCCGTGTGAGTCCGGCCTTCTCGATTGCGGTTCAGGAAGGTCGGAGGTCGGATTCCTCCCGCCTCGACCGGCATTTTCGGCCACACTCGACACACGCGACTAGAGGCGTGTGAAGCGGCGATTGATTGTGCGGCATTTTCACGACCCTCGCGGTGGTACGAACCGCCCCGCAGGTGTGGGAGCCACCCGCCTGATAACGATCGGGGTCGTTCTGCTAGTGGTGATAAGAATCATCGCGCCTAGCATTCTCGCTTGGTTTTGCCTGCGCGTGGCTGGGACAGCTCGGGATCACTTTTTCGCCGAGTCTCAGCTTTGCCGATACCCTGCTCGGGGCACCTTTTGTGTTCGCTGGTCCTTGGGAGCCCGTAGGCTTACTTTTTGCCACTTGCTTACCCTTGCGCCTACGCGCTGCAGTGCTCGCGGCACGGGCTATTGCCCTTTGCCGCGCTTTCGCGCGACCTGCAGGCGTCTTTGGCGGTTGCACCGCCCTAGCTGTGTTAGATGACATGCCTTGGTCCAAACGGTCCAACCTTTGGTTGACTGTCTGGAGAGTATTGTCGAACCTCTCCAGGTAGTTTATGATGACAGGGTCAAGTTGTGGAGCTGCCGGGACATCCCCCGCAGCATTTTGTGAAACTGGAACTTCTTCAGTACGCTGATTAGCTTGCCTTGGCCATCTGCTGTTGCAGGACCAGTAGGTCAAAGATTCTTCTGATGAAGGGTAGACACTAAATCAGCCCTCCTTCTAGCGCCAAACTGTTGATGCGAGATTTTGGGCACCAACCAATCAGTGCGTGTGCAACGTTGATTGATCAAAAAGCACACATGAAAATGAATATATAAAGAGAAATAAATGCTATCAGAACTTTTAAAGTGGTTCGGATGCTAAGGTAGCAAGTCCTACGCCCACTGATTTGTATTGATAGTGAATGTGGGTCAGGTCGCAACAGCGGACTGACTTACAAGAGGTTTTGAAAAAGTAAATATGTTGTTTACAGGAGAGAGAGAGAGAGTGATCTGTAAAAAATGGTTGAATCCCCTTAATGAAGGGTCTTCTTCTTCTTATATCAAGTTGAAGCGTGTAATCATCATTAAATCCTTGGGTTGGTGTGATTGTCAGGATATAATCCGGCTTTATGTCCCATCACCTTCTTCCCAAGCTGACTTCGCACGATTTACAGTAGGGAAATGGATGCGTGGGAGCTCCATATCGTTTGGCAGGCCTGACGTGTGTTTGTTGTTCTGACGGGAGCAGGTCATCCTCCACGTGACCCTCCCATGTCAGCCCTTACTTTCCCAGGTATAACAAAAATGTAGGATGTATTTAGATTTATATGGTATAAAATTTATATAGAGAGGTAAAAAAATTAGAAAGGTAAAAAAGGAATTTATATTAAGAAATAACTTACATAAAAAATTTTGTGATCTATCTTATTGTACAACTGGAACCGGAAAAGATGTCTACTTTTAGGCAGTAGAATGAGTAAGAGAAAGTAAAGGTACATTGTTTTATATGAAAGTTGCTTTGTACAACCTTTGGTAAGAAACTGAAGAATATATTTAGATTTATATGGTATAAAATTTATATAGAGAAGTAAAAGAAAAGATGTCTATTTTTAGGCAGTAGAATGAGTAGGAGAAAGTAAATATACATTGTTTTATATGAAAGTTGCTTCGTACAACCTGTGGCAAGAAAAGCTAGGATGTATTTAGATTTATATGGTATAAAATTTATTTAGAGAGGTTAAAAAATTAGAAAGGTCAAAAAAGAAATTTATATTAAGAAATAAATTAAATAAAAAATTTTGTAATCTATCTTATTGCACAATTGAAACCAGAAAAGATTTCTATTTTTAGACAATAGAATGGGTAAGTGAAAGTAAAGGTTTGTGAGATTGGATTGTAAGTATATTGTTTGTTATTACCCAATTCTATTTAAGTGGTTCATCATGCCCTTTACTGACTCACTCCATCTCCAAATGGATTCAAATAATTCTTCACTTCTCTTGTCATCATCTTCAGTTTTGCTCCATCACCAAAAACACCAACTGGACTCATCTTTCTGGGAGAAACAAATAAAGGTGCCCAAACAATTCATATGGCCGAAAGGAGACTTGGTTGAAGTTCAAGAAGAGCTGAATGAGCCACTAGTGGATCTTGAAGGGTTCTTTAAAGGGGACGAGATGGGAACTCTGCAAGCTGCAAGGAGAATCAGAGAAGCTTGCTTGAAACATGGATTCTTCCAAGTGATCAATCATGGTGTTGATTCACGTGTTTTAAGTGCCGCATATGATCAAACAGCGAAATTCTTTAAGCTACCACCTACCCTAAAATCGAGGGTTAAGAAAACCCCCGAAGCCACGAGTGGATATGCCAGCTCCCATACTGATCGTTTCTCCTCTAAATTGCCTTGGAAAGAGACATTATCTATCGACTTCCATGAGAACTCTCAGGAACCCGTTGTTGTTAACTACTTCAAATCCAATTTAGGAGAAGATTTTAAGCAGACAGGGTAAGATTAACCTTAAACCTAACTTGTGTTTACGTATAGTCATATTATATGTAGTAACATGGAGTTTTTCTGAATTTTGTAGACTGATTTTTCAAAAATATTCTGAAGCAATGAAGTGCTTATCTCTGGGAATAATGGAACTTCTGGCAATCAGCCTGGGAGTTGATCGATTTTTTTACAGAAATTTTTTTGAAGATTGTTGTGCTCTGGTGAGATGTAACTTCTATCCTGTTTGCAAAGAGACAGGGCTTACTCTTGGCACAGGTCCTCATCGTGACCCAACATCGCTAACCATACTTTACCAGGATGAGGTGGGAGGTTTAGATGTATTCACTAACAACAAATGGATGTCTGTTCGACCTCGTCCTGGTGCCCTAGTCATTAATATTGGTGAGACTTTCACGGTAAGTTTCCATATCCAACTTTCCTTAATAACACATCAAATTTAATTTGATTTTTTATTGATTGATACTGAAAAAAATATAGGGTCCGTTTATTTTATTATTTTGGATAGGATTTTGAGAATAATTTTGGGTAGTTAAATAGGGGAGTATTACAAGGTAAAATTTAAAAATTTACAAAAAAAACCCCCTAAGGTTGCTAATTTAACTGAACACTCCAATATATAAAAATTTTGTAAAATAACAAAAACACCCCCATCCACCCGCAGTGCCAGATTCCGGCCACCACCGTTGGAATCTAGCCGAAAAATGGCGTTACAATACAGACCGGTCAGATCTTGCGAGTAGGGCGTCGATATGGCATTTTCCGGCTAGATCCATCACGGATTTGATCGGAAAAAGCCAGATCTGGCTGTCGACGGCCGTAAAAGTCCAGACAGCCAAAGATATGGCCGTCATTGACTGTCAATGACGACAATTTCTTTGGCTGTCAACTGGCCTTTTTAGGCCAAATCCACTGTGGATCTGGCCAGAAAAGGCCAAATCGGTGAATTACTGGCCAGTTCCGATGGTTTGTAGGCCGTTGTGACAGATTCCGGCTATCATCGCCAGTGGTTGTTAGAATCTGGCAAGTATGGGTGGGTGGGATGTTTTTGTTAATTTTTAAACTTTTTTTAGGTATTTAAGAAAATTAATAAACTTAAGGGGTCTAAAAATAATTAAAAAATATATACTAATATTTGTCAACTAACAAAATAAACAAGTATTTTGGGAAGAAGATTGGAAATATAGGTAGAAATAATAAGTCAAAAGGAACCATACTAAACTATGGTTTAAATTCTGGTACCTTTCTATATTTACACAATTCCTTTTATTTAGGGTCAATATATTTTTACTAAAAAGGTCATTTTCTAGATAAACACTAGTTAAATTTTGTTTAAAATTTTCCTTTTTCTCCAATTATTTAAATTTTCGTTTTAGGCTTGGGTTTTCATTGAGTCGGTTTCGTGACTAGGTTGTATATATGCTTAGTTGATCACGTGCAGGAAAATATATAGATTTTCATGGGTAATTAATTATAACTAGAAAATGGAATGTAATTAATATCAACAAGAAATATCTGAACGTAATTTATGAGGTATGTCTGGTTGTTTTATCTGAATTTTCAGCTGACGTGATTGCACTATGGGTCTATCTGCTGTTTTGTGCTCCATGCACGAATTAAAAAGTAATATTATATATATAACATTTTTATATAACATTTTTTATAATATATGATATAATAAAAACTGATTGGATAAAAAATTATTTTTAATTTAAAATCGAATCAATCATCTTCTAAGATATCATGTTATATAAAAAATATTATATATATAATATTATACCTAATTAAATACTTAACATAAATTCACCATATTTGTAGTGATGGCAATGGGCCGGGCCGGGACCGGATACCCCTTGGCCCAGGCCCAAGCCCGACCTCATAATACAGGCCCAAGCCCGACCCGAGCCCGCTACGGGTATGATAGGCAAAGTCCAAGTCTGGCCCGACGGGTTTTTTATAACTGTAGGCCCGGCCCAAGCCCACCTTTTTTAATAATATTTATTTTTAAATATTAATAAATTTCAATTTTTTTTTATATTTTTAATTTTAGAAATAGTTTTTAAATATTAATTGAAGCTATTTCCGCAAATAATTTAAGCAATAAGTGAGCAATTAAAACTTCATAATATTTGATTATACTAACTTTTCAACTGTATATAATATGTTACGGTAAAATTCACTTTTATAAGTTGAACCAAACCCATCTAACTCATTTAAAGGCAATTTTAACATGTTAAA